>NC_056749.1:685812155-685964655 GCF_019279795.1 Protopterus annectens | reverse complement strand
TAACTAAAAATCCTTAACATCAGGATTTTGAATTTCGCTCTTTTTCGTAATGTGGAGTTTACATGGTCTCGAGCTTTTGAAATTCGAGATTTCAAAAGTTCGAGATTTAGTAGTGTTCCCATATATATATATACATATATATATATATATATATATATATATATATATATATATATATATATATATATATATATATATATATATATATATATATATATATATATATATATATATATATATATATATATATATATATATATATATATATATATATATATATATAAAGAGAGAGAGATGACTATGACAGCAATAATTAGTTTAGCCCAACATTTCTCCTAACCAGTCCCTAATGAAGCCATTGTTATGACTTCACCAATTAGTCAGTTATTTCTGGAACCCATGTTGTGAACTTCTCTACCAAAAACCATAACATAGGCTGGCAGCTCCTGAAAATGTCAGTTTGTACTTGCGTTTTTTTGTGTTACTCTCAGGGTTGGTCATATTCCTCCTGCCTCTATAATCCTTTTGTTTATCAGATAAATATACCCTAATATGGACAAAGGAAGGAAGAAGCAGTTTTCATAGGTTGTATTAAGAAATGTCATCCAAGAGAATGTTCAGGAGCCTACCACGGGTTCATAGATTCATAGATTCATAGCTAGTTATTAGGCTATCGGCCCAAGGGCCTGTGTAAGCCTAGCCAACAAGGTTCCCTGGTGTTTTGATCACCCAAGAAGGTTATTTTCATGTTCCCCTGTTGAGCAGAGCCACAGAAGTGATCCCTGGTGTGAATTTCCTATTTCCCATCCACTCATCAAGATTTTTCTTGAAGAATGCTAATGAGGAACTCTGTTAGACATAGATAGGTAGCTTGTTCCAGAGTATGGGAAGTCTCTGGGACAAGAATCTATCCCTCCAGCATGTCCTGTTTATTGTGGTGACAAGGTTTAGGTCCCTAGAGCATGTATCTCAGAGGGATTGGGATTTCTTTAGGTGTAGCATATCCATCATCTCTGGGTTTGATATAGCTTTGTATGTTAGGCAGAGATCACCTCAGAGTAGGCAATATGCTACGAAGTACAGCTGGAGTTTTTTGAGACGGTCAGCATAGAGCATCTGTTTGAGTTCTGTAATCCTCTTTGTGAGGTATTTTTGTGGCCTTTCCCGCTGTTGCAGATGTCTTGTGAGGTGCTTTCCAAAAGGGGTGTTGAACTCAATAATGGGTCTAATGAGAGGCAAGTAGAGGGGAGCAATGACCTCTTTTCTCCTGGATGAGAACCCTTTCATGATGAGGTGTGTCACGTAGAAGGATTTCCTGACTACTGTAGCGATGTGATTGTCAAAGGAGAGACTACTGTCTACCTGAGTCCCAAGGTCTCTTATCATACCTTTGGCATTAAGTGTACTGCCGCCTATGTGGTAGTTCATGGGTACTGAGTTTTTATCAAAGGGGATGGCAATGCACTTTGTGGCATTGACCTGAGGCCATGGCTCTGACACCAGGCATCAGTCTCAGTGAGGCCCTTCTGTAGGATGTCCACGTCATTCAGGGACTCAAATATGGCACCTAATTTGCAGTCATCTGTGAACTTTGTCAGCCAGAGACCCTCTGTGTTAGCCTGTACTTCTGAGAAGTAGATACTGAGCAGGAGAGGACCCAAGACTAAACCCTGTGGTACTCCACTTGTCACAGGTTTGAAGTCAGATTTAGAGTCTGCAACTTTTGCAGTGTGGGTTCTGTCAGTGAGCCAGTTGGCAACCATCTTGTGATGTAGGGATTTATGCCCAGTTTAGTGAGTTTATCTATGATTCAAGAATGGGGGATGGTGTCAAAAGCCTTGGCAAAGTCAAGATAGGCTGTGTGAACTACCTTACCCTCGTCTACGGCTTTGGTGACTGTTTCAAAGAAGTCAATCATGTTTAGGAGGCATGACCTGCCCTTCGCAAACCTGAACTGGGTGGGGTCCAGAGTTCAGAGGTTACCAATGTCTTTGTTTATGAGCTCCATGATAATACGTTCCATGGCCTTGCAAACCAGGCTCATCAGGCTAATAGGGCGGTAGTTCCCAGGGTCTGTGGTGGCTCCATCTTTGTGGAGTGGTTTAACTGTTGCTGTGAGCCATTCAGTGGGTACAAAGCCTGATGGGAGGTTGTGATTGAACATGGTGCTCAGGTGGGGAGCCAGTTCATTCTGAACTTCATGTAGAACTCAGCCTGAGATGTTGTATGGTCCCATGGATGCTGTGTTCTTGGCTTTGGAGAGCGCAGTTTTTACCTGCTCAGTTGTAATTGCAGGGGCACTGAACCTATCAGCCAGGATGTTGGCGATATCAGTTGGTTCCATAATTTTCGTTCCATTGTGCTGTAACTCAGACCAGATCTGGGTGTTTCTACTGAGATTCTTGACATAGCTATAGAATGCATTGTGGTTGTCCTTAGAGTCAATGGCAATCTTGTTTTCATAGTTGGCTTTGCAGGATTTTATGAGGGATCTCAGCTTCTTACTGAGGCTGACTAGGGAGCTCCTCCACTCATGGGATTTTACTCTCTTTTGCAACAGTTTCTTCCTTCTGTTGTAGAGTTTGTTTATAGCAGGGGACCTCCAGATTGTCTTCCTTTTTTTGGAGGATAGCATCTTGGTTCTGCTAGGGATAGCATGATCCATGCACTCATGTAAGTGCCTATAGAGTGCATTTGTATAAGTTTCGACAGTCGTAACTGTATTGTCCATCTGCATGGGTGTTGTGAAGTGTGCCACTTCTGTTTTAAGAAGCATGAAGCTGGCTTTGGAGAATTTTTTTACAGTGGTTTCCTTAACTGGGGGCTGGGGCAGGATGTGGATATCTATGGTGATTAGCTTATGGTCAGATCTGACCAAAGAGGAGTTTACTTCAGGTGTGGAACACCGGTCACTCATGTTAGTAATGACCAGGTCTAGGATATTATCACCCCTGGTAGGGGTGTGAATAAGTTGATCCAGGCCACTGGAGTTTAGTGAATTCTAGAAAACGTTGAGCGAAGGAGTTGGTACATGAGTAGTTTTCCTAATTAATGATGGAGTAGATGAAATCACCCATTATTAGGGTATTTGGTTGAACCTTAATATTTTCCAGTATATCAAGAAAAGAGGAGTGGGAATCCTGGGGCATGGTGGGGGATCTGTAGCAACCTACAATATTTATTGCAGTTTTTCCCAGAGTTATTTGCACTTGGATAATTTCAGATGCATTATGTTGGGCAACTAGCCTGGAGGTGTGGATATCCTTAATGAACATGGACACACCACCACCCTTGGTGTTCTGGTCCTGGTTAGATGGCTGAAAGGTATAGTATGAGTTATATCCTGGAAATGCAGGGGTGCTCTTTGGAGCCTTGAACCAGGTTTCAGTCACTGCACAGATAGCGATGTTCTCCATTTTGAGGAGTGCCTCGAGTGAGTGCATTTTGAGGTTTAGACCTCTAGCATTGAGTAGCATTACCCTCAGTTTTTGCTTGCCTGTATCTGTTATGTTGGTGGGTTTGTCATTTGAGCCTTGCCTAAAAATGGCGCTATAGTGGCAGCAAGAGCCTTAGCCAGTTTCCAAAATCCCAAGGGTGACAGGTGCAGGCCATCTCTGGCAAAACATCATGGCCTGTCAACCATGTCATCCCAGGCAGACAGATACTAAAACAATGACTGGATCTCCTTGAAATGACACCAGAAGCTTAGCCAATTGTTGAAGTCAATCATTTTGTCCTTGTATTGCGGTATCATTCTGGGTGAGGGTAGGATGCTACTCAGGGCTAGGGTCATACCTGCCTGGATTACAAGATCGGAGAGCTCCTCCATGTCTCTTTTCATGTAATCCAGGGAGGTACATCTCAGGTTGTTCACACCAACATGGACAATGACTGAGTCATATTTGTAGTTGTTCTGGAGTGACATGAGTGCATGAGTTATGTGGCAGATCTTGGCACTTGACAGGTAGCTAACAGTAACCTTCTCCTTGTCTATTCTGGTGAGTGGAACATCAGTGTGTCTGACTATAGAGTCACCTATGACTAATGTGTTAGGTACGTTGTTTTACCTTATGGGCTGTGGTTGAGTGGCACACTGGGTCTGTGTGCTATGTGTCTTTTGGGTTGTGCTGAGGGGTGGAAGTTGCTTGCATTTCTGCTTAGGACGTCTCTGTTGCTTGGGCAGATTCTTATGGAGAGCCTCCAAGAATGTTTTTGTGTATCTATGTGTGGGTTTTGGTGGTGTGGGTATAGTGGGACTATGGGATGAGTGTGGTGTGGTGTTAGTATTTGCCTTCTCCTCTTGACTGAGAAGTTCACTCTTTGGTTGAGAGAGCTTTGCCTCCAGTTTGGCAAGATAAATGGAGCTCTCACAGGTTGTAGTGTTGGGTGGTAGGAGGAGAGAGTTATCAGTGTACATGAGACAATTGCTACATTGCCCCAAGATACCCAGATTCATCAGGTAGACAGGAAAGAACACCGGGAGCTGTCCCTCGGACATGCCTGGGTAATCACTATTTTCCTCTAGACAGTGAGGGAAGTAATTACTAGAGCTGATTTCCTCGAAGTAACTTGAGGAGATAAGTACAAAAACTGTTAACCACTAGGAAATGAGAAAGGTTTAATCCTTCAGTAATTTGTAGCTTATTTAGTGCTTACAATAGATATGAACCAGTGCTAAGCACGGACAAGCAGATACAAGTGCTAAAATTAAGAAACTGCCAAGTTCTAAGGGAAAAACTGAAGAGCAGACTTTATGGTGCCAAGAATAGTTTAATCCTAGCTAAGTAGTGCTGCGCAATGTGCAAAACTGCACAAACACAGGTTTTTAAACAGAAAGATGAAAAGGACAGAAATAGTCCAAAAAGGCCAATAAAACTATAGTTTCTGAGTTGAAACCACTCCTTCAGTGATAGATAGGCTGTTCCAAAGCTCACCACTCTCACTGACGAACAGAGATGCTTCCCTCTACCTTAGAAAGGTCTGGGCAACACAGGAACTTACAAACAACCTAGAATTCAGCAAACTCTGAAAACCAGAATTTACTAGATCTAGAAAGGTGGGAAACATGTAGAGGGATAGGATTTTTTTTTGTTTTTGGGGTTTTTTTTAAAGTTAAAACAAACACAGTAATAAAAGCACTTTTAACACGGAAAATAGGCTATTGCACTTGAGTCTGTAGCCCTTTACAGTTAAACAGATGAAAAACACATTAAAAATGATACTTTAAAGTGCAAACAGTATTTGGTATCAAAAACAGTTCAGATAAGTAGCAAAGTTAATAAAAAAGTGGTCAGAACAATGCGGCTAGCAAAAACAAGCAATAAAAAGCAAAACAGAGGTACTTAATCCACTCAAAGTCTCTTTTTCTCTCTCTGCTGCTGTAGTACTCTGCAAGACACCCAGGCAGGCTCTTGCTGAGGTAATACAAGCGCATAAACTACGCAAACACAGTTTTTTAAACCGAAAGATGAAAGGGATAGAAATAGCCCAAAACGGCCAACAAAACTACAGTTTCTCTGAACTGAAACCACTCCTCCAATGATAGATAGGCTGTTCCAAAGCTCACCACTCTCACTGATGAACAGAGAAGCTTCCCTCTATCTTAGAAAGCTCTGGGCAACACAGGAACTTACAAACAGCCCAGAATTCACCAAACACTGAAAACTGGACCTTACTAGATCTAGAAAGGTGGGAAACAAGAAGAGAGATATGATTTTTTTTTTTTTTTTTTTTTTTAAAGTTAAAGCAAATGCAGCAATAAAAACACTTTTAACACAGAAAAGACAGTGTAAATCTGTAGAATTTAATGAACTGCAATTCAAAATTGAGCATGAAAAAAATTGTATTACTCCAGCATTTACTATATGTCTATTTCCCTAGAGTACTCTCTGGTTACTGCACTTAATCAGAGTCAAACAGTAGGAAAATGGAGGCTGATGGACTCAAACACTGGAGTATCGGGAGCAGCTCATTAACGGCTCATGCCCTTAATGCTTTGCAGTAACTGCCCTATTTAGCTGATCAATCTGTAATCAGGATTTGCTGAATATTCCTCTTACCTTCCTGTCCCCCCTTCCCTTAGTTCACCATCCCAGGTATTGAATCTATCAACAGAAGAAGCTTCCTTCTCCTTTACTGGCTCCTGTTATGCTCTTGTGGTTATCTAAAATTAAAGTTTACATTTCTCTCCTTATTCATAACTGGAAATGCATCTTTGACAGACACAGCTCCTAATACAGAAGTGAAAAAGTGCACTTTGACGTTTATACCAAAGAAAGCCTTATTGCTTTTCGTGGGTTACTACTGAATTTTTGAATGTGGCAATGTCAAAAACAAAAATACAGTAACAAGAATATCACAAGCTGTGAATGCAGAAGACCATATAATCAGTCACCTGGACTTGCCACCTCTTCTGGACCCATGTTAGTATTTGTTTTGACACACTTCGCTGTTCTGGTCCTCAGCATTCCCAGATTGCAGACCTCTCAACTGTCCCTATTTTGGAAGAAAGTCCCTATTTTTAGGCCTGATTTAGCTCTGCACATGATATACTTATTTTTTAAGGTAAACCCTTTCACACAATTTTCTGAATTCCCCTTATCATGTGTGATTTTTGAAGTTCCCACAAGAAAGAACTCCAACAATGTAACCAAAGATGCGGACTGCAGAAAAACGAGCCACTCGACCAAAGTGAAGTGAAATAAAACAATTTATTACAATCCGAAAAGTTAAGCGCTTTCAACTGTACCAACTCAGTCTTCTTCAGAACAAATTAATTACGTCCAAAGTCACATTTTATACTGTCATAACTTCACAGAATCAAAAAAACCGCCAAAACCTTAAAGCAGCAATGTTTGCTAAAATATCTAATGTATTGGTAGTATATAAAGTGCTTAAGTGCTATACAAAAAATAAAATTAATACTTAGAATAAACATATAATCAAAAACAGGACATAAAAACTACACATAAAATTATTATGGATATATAAATATATAAATATCATGAATTTATCAATTGCATAAAATTATTTAAAAAATAATTGAATACTAAAAATGGCTTAATGCTAATGTGGTCATTGATGCCAGGTGTCCTAGTGGCATCTGTGTAAATCTGCCATTTACTTTCACATAGGGCTAAAAGCATTTTCCAGTTACCTCCCCTCGAGGAACTATGAACTTGATCAATAATGGTAAAAAGAAATATGTGATCACTACCTTTTTCAAGGATATGTCTATATAATGCGTTGTTACTGTCCTGCCTCTGTATTCTATAATAATGTTCATATATGCGTTTTTTGAGACAACGCTCTGTTTTCCCTATATAGTATGCAGAGCAGGACTTACATGTAGCTAAATATACTACTTGCTTTGTATTACAATTACCTTTCCTACACTTGATAGTAGTGTTATTAATATCTTTGAGTTGGGTGGTGGTATCTTCATTAATGTATCTACACTGGTTACAAGACCCACATTTGCGGGTAGCACAATGTGTGGTGACCTTTGCTTGACCATTGTTGGTTTTTTCTAATAATCTTTTCAAATTGGGAGCGGTCTTGTAAACACATTTAGGAAGTGGATCCCAATTCTGTCCCATGCTGTGTTCCAAAAATACATCCCAATGTCTTAATAGTATCTCCTTAATAAGATACACTGAGGGCGTGTATGTTAAGACACAAACTGTACCAATGGATTGAGATCTTTTTTCAACCTGACCCTGAACTTTTGAGACGTTTGAGAAGGAAATAAGAAATATTTACAACCTTTTCCAAAATCGTGCTTATCCTGAATATATGCTTAAGGACATTACTGAATATGTAACGAAGGAATGGGGAAATAAATATTGTCCATTACTGGGACAACTGGATCAACACAATATAGATAACAGGCAGGGTCAGGCTGAAAAAAGATCTCAATCCATTGGTACAGTTTGTGTCTTAACATACACACCCTCAGTGTATCTTATTAAGGAGATACTATTAAGACATTGGGATGTATTTTTGGAACACAGCATGGGACAGAATTGGGATCCACTTCCTAAATGTGTTTACAAGACCGCTCCCAATTTGAAAAGATTATTAGAAAAAACCAACAATGGTCAAGCAAAGGTCACCACCCATCGTGCTACAACCAGTGTAGATACATTAATGAAGATACCACCACCCAACTCAAAGATATTAATAACACTACTATCAAGAGTAGGAAAGGTAATTGTAATACAAAGCAAGTAGTATATTTAGCTACATGTAAGTCCTGCTCTGCATACTATATAGGGAAAACAGAGCGTTGTCTCAAAAAACGCATATATGAACATTATTATAGAATACAGAGGCAGGACAGTAACAACGCATTATATAGACATATCCTTGAAAAAGGTAGTGATCACATATTTCTTTTTACCATTATTGATCAAGTTCATAGTTCTTCGAGGGGAGGTAACTGGAAAATGCTTTTAGCCCTATGTGAAAGTAAATGGCAGATTTACACAGATGCCACTAGGACACCTGGCATCAATGACCACATTAGCATTAAGCCATTTTTAGTATTCAATTAGTTTTTAAAAAATTTTATGCAATTGATAAATTCATGATATTTATATATTTATATATCCATAATAATTTTATGTGTAGTTTTTATGTCCTGTTTTTGATTATATGTTTATTCTAAGTATTAATTTTATTTTTTGTATAGCACTTAAGCACTTTATATACTACCAATACATTAGATATTTTAGCAAACATTGCTGCTTTAAGGTTTTGGCGTTTTTTTTTTGATTCTGTGAAGTTATGACAGTATAAAATGTGACTTTGGACGTAATTAATTTGTTCTGAAGAAGACTGTGTTGGTACAGTTGAAAGCGCTTAACTTTTCGGATTGTAATAAATTGTTTTATTTCACTTCACTTTGGTCGAGTGGCTCGTTTTTCTGCAGTCCGCATCTTTGGTTACATGATTTTTGAAGTTGTCTTGTATGCAGAAAACTGCACTACATGACCAACATACTAGTAGCACCAATAGTATAAAGATAGAGGACATACATTTTACATCTTCCTTTTTCAGAAACAAAATTAAATGATCTTGTGTGGTGGAATTTTGAACTGCAGTTCTCTAAAGTCTACAGATTTACACTCTTTCTGATCTTCTTCTTCTTTTGGCTGCTCCTGTTAGGGGTCGCCACAGCAGATCAACTGTTTCCATTTCTTCCTGTCCTCTGCATCTTGCTCTGTCACACCAACCACCTGCATGTCCTCTCTCACCACATCCATAAACCTTATCTTAGGCCTCCCTCTTTTCCTGTTACCTGGCAGCTTCATCCTTAGCATCTTTTTCCCAATATACTCTGCATCCCTCCTCAGCACATGTCCAAACCAATGTAATCTTGCCTCTCTGGCTTTGTCTCCAAACCTTCCAACCTGGGCTGACCCTCTAATATACTTATTCCTAATCTTGTCCATCCTCGTCACACCCAGTGCAAATCTTAGCATCTTCAACTCTGCCACGTCAAGCTCTGACTCCTGCCTTTTTGTCAATGCCACTGTCTCCAACCCATATAACATAGCTGGTCTCACTACCCACTTGTAGACTTTCCCTTTCACTCTTACTGGTACTCGTCTGTTACAAATCACTCCTGACACTCTTCTCCACCCACTCCATCCTGCCTGTACTCTCTTCTTCACCTCTCTTCCACACTCACCATTACTCTGAACTGTTGATCCCAAGTACTTAAGCTTATCCACCTTCACCACCTCTACTCCCTGCATCCTCACCATTCCTCTATCCTCCCTCTCATTCACACACATATATTCTGTCTTAGTCCTGATGACCTTCATTCTTCTTCTCTCTAGAGCATATCTCCACCTCTCCAGGGTCTCCTCTACCTGTTCCCTACTCTCACTACAGATCACAATGTCATCTGCAAACATCATAGCCCATGGGGACTCCTGTCTGATCTCATCTGTCAATCTGTCCATCACCATTGCAAATAAGAAAGGGCTCAGAGCTTATCCTTGATGTAATCCCACGTCCACCTTAAACGCATCCGTCATTCCAACCGCAGACCTCACCGCTGTCACACTGTTACACTGTCATTCTGATAATGTGCTTATATTTTTCCACTACGTGTCACTCTCTTGTTTATCATAGATGTGTTTCTGAATAGTATCTCACATTCCTACTGGAAGCAGGGAGAGTTATGTGACATTTGGGATTCACATTTTATGCTAATTTGATGTCTAGATTTTTGGCTGGATGCACATACCTTTCAAAGGTCTTTGTACCTATTTTCAAAGTCTGCAGGCAGCTTGCTATCTTCTCATCTTTGTATTTTCATTTTCAGCATTACCACTTTCAAAAATTCATTAGTAAACCCTTTTCATATCATATTTTTCATTGGCAAGTACTATTAATTGCATAAAAATGATACCAGTGGAGAGCAACAGGAGCAAACAAAACAAATCAAATGTATACCAGAACCTGAACTGTTTTTCAAATCATAAAGACTTGAGCACATGAAAAAATTGTATTACTCCAACATTTACTATATGTCATGAAACACAGAGATTTCTTATCATTTTTATAAGAAATGTTTACTGCATTTGGAAACCAGGAGTTCTTTTGCTAGAACTTTCTACTTAATAATGACAACATGAATAGCACATTTTAATTTTTTATTACCATAGTATTAGTGATGAAAAACAAACACACGTAAACAGTATCTTTTCTTCAGTAGGAAATGGATTTATCACAACCTAAGGCAGTGCATTTAATTCCACACTTAGCTTAAGTGTGATTATTGTATTAAATCCTCAAACCTTAGTTCCCAAGAGAGGAGTCTGTAATCAGATTTCAGAGCTAAAGATATTTAGTGCTGAAGAAAAACGACCACACAAAAGAATCGTTCAACTACTATAGGTTTCAGAGACCCATTTCATTGCTCCTTCCCCACTATTCTATTTGTCAGCTCTCAAAGCTATACAACTTTATACTTTTGTGCACATTTCTTTTAGGTGATGCAAAACTAATAATTACAGATGCAGTTGGATGCATGCTGTTAAATGATTTCATTTTTCTTTTATGTGTTTACTCATCTAGACTTTCACTCCAAAACACAGTTGTTAGATCAAGGAGAATAACTGTTATTTTTTTGCTAAATCCACAAAAATGGTTTGTTCTTAAAACAATGACTCATCTTAAATGTAGTTTTCTAATTAAAACTAAGCAATTGTCAAGATTATAGCAACATAATAGGCACAATTCCAATCTGAGTATGCAAGAAGATATACAAAGGCCAAACTACATATTTTTTAACATAATACAAGAGGTATTAGAGCACAGACCCATTAAATATGTTCAGCTATGAGTAATTAAAGTACTGCATAATTAAATAGAAGCATATTGTTAATGAGACAAGAGTACTAGAATAGGATATGTCAGTGACAAAACATGTCACAAGGAACGCTAGCTCAACCGAGCTGCAGTGCAGTGCCACAAAGCTGCATCTCATGGTCGTCTGACAAGAAGGGGAGCATCAGGGCTTCCAGACTTCCACTGTGGATGTGCACAACCCAGTACCAACTCTGTCTGTCACATGAAGAGAGAGGAAATGTGGTAGAAAGACAAGTAGGAAGAGTAGGAATTTGGAGGAATGTGAAGAAAGGAAGCAGAGGATAGCAATTAACAGTAACCATAAGGTATGAAAGAAGGGGAGGAAGGGTGATTTTTTTGTTAGGAAGGGGTGCCTTTTTCATTGATAGAAAATAAGTGTAAGTTAATGACAGAAGGCAGTGGATGAGGTAGAGGTAGAAGGGTGTGTATCAGGGATAGACAAATACGAAACAGACTGAGACAGAAGGGGAAATGCACAAAATATTCATTGAAGAGTGTGTGATGGGCACAGACATGCAAAGGGTTGACAAGTGGTGACTGGAGGGGTTGGACAACAATGATGGGGAATGATACATAAAATAGAGAAACCACCAGGATGGCTACAGTTTTATTTTACTTTTCTTTTTATTTAGCTTTTGTTTACCAGGTTTGTCCGACTGAGTTTAGTCAAAGGCTTCTTTTCAGTGGAGGCCTTCATAGGTTCATAGGTTCATAGGCTTCATAAGCTTCATAGGTTCATAAGCTTATTTCCTGCCTTTCTTGTTAAGTGGTACAGACTATTTGTAGGCTTCTGAGCCCCCAAGCCCTTCTGTGTTTGAGGGAAGCCTTCTAGCTTGTTTATTTCTTATAACTAGCCAGTTTTCTAGTTTCAGCACTCAAATCTGTTTCTTTGATCTCAGCACTTGTTCAGAAAAAAAAAAAAAAAAAAAAAAAATTTCATCTGCTTTTACTGTACTTGTGTTTTTACCTACTTTTTTTACTTTTGCATCATCTTAAAATACTCAATTGTATTTATTACTGCTTGGTGTAACTCATTCTAAGCCTTTTGGTTTAAACACTTGGGCTTCGGACCAGTTAGTTGTTTTGCACTGAGAGGGTTTGTGGTCTGCACTGTTGTGGCAGAACAGGTAGCTTACATCCTTCTAGGTTGAGAACTGCTGATTGAGGGCTCAGTGTCTGTTATTCTAAAAGTGTATTAATTCTGGTTTAAGCACTTGGGCTTTCAAGCCAGTTATTTTACATTAAGAGGGTTCGTGGTCTGCACTCTTGTGGGAGGAGAGGCTGGACTCTGCCCTTCTGAGCTGGGAATTTCTGGTTAAAGGCTTATAGTGCATGCATATCTGAACTGTTCCTTACTGAAGTTGGTGCGCCTTGTTTGCTGTGGCATAGACTGGATTCGGGCCTGCTGGATCTAGCTTTGTTTGTGTAACTTGAGCACTAATCCAGACATTCTCTAAAGTATTCAATGGTATTTATTACTGCTTGGTTGTAACTTGATTAAAGTGTAGCTATCATTCAAGTCTTTTGGATTAAGCACTTGGGCTTCAGAACAGTTGTTTTACATTAGGAAGGTTTGTGGCAAGCACTGTGGTGGCAGGACAGGTAGTTTTCATCCTTCTAAGTTGGGAACTGCTGATTAAGAGCCCAGTGTCCAAGTGTATTAGTTCTGGTTTAGGTACTTGGGCTTCAGGCCAGTTATTTTACATTAAGAAGGTTCGTGGTCTGCACTCTTGTGGGAGAAGAGGCTGGACTCTGCCCTTCTGAGCTGGGAATTTTCTGGTTAAAGGTTTATAGCGCCTGAATATTTGAGCTGTATCTTACTGAAATTGGTTCACCTTGTTTGCTCTAGCATAGACTAGATCCAGGCCTACTGAATCTAGCTTTGTTTATATGCTTGTTGTTTGTTTGCTTGTTATTTCCCTGGAAGCTAATTCCACCTAATACGCAACTTCTCAGCGCTTCTGTGGATCACTAGTGATATCTGCATTGCTTACTGTACTTATTTCCTTGTTTCACTTGAAAGAAAGTTACTGTTTATCGTTTTTGCATTTAGTTACTTGTAACACATTGCACTCAAGTTACCTGGCACTTGCTCACTAAAGCAATTATATAAGTCAGCACTAAAAATTAAAAGCACTACACCCTCACTCCCCACTGGCCCTTGTTTTCAATTAAGGATTTCCCAATATTATTCTAGCATGTCCAAAGGTCAGTTGTCAATCTCCTCTCCGGTCCAGCTGGTGAATCTGGGAATCTTGAGGCAATGTTATAACTGCCTCATGTACACAGACAACCCTCTCCTCCTCCCACATAACACAAATACTTGCGAGAGATGCAGCTATTTAGCCAAACTGGAGGCTGAGCTCTCTCAACTCAGGACTGGCAAGACCAGACAGGAGGAGAAGGCAACTACACACATATGTCAGTGACAAAACACGTCACAAGGAATGCTAGCTCAACCGAGCTGCAGTGTAGTGCCACAAAGCTGCATCTCATGGTCGTCTGACAAGAAGGGGAGCATCAGGGCTTCCAGACTTCCACTGTGGATGTGCACAACCCAGTACCAACTCTGTCTGTCACATGAAGAGAGAGGAAATGTGGTAGAAAGACAAGTAGGAAGAGTAGGAATTTGGAGGAATGTGAAGAAAGGAAGCAGAGGATAGCAATTAACAGTAACCATAAGGTATGAAAGAAGGGGAGGAAGGGTGATTTTTTTGTTAGGAAGGGGTGCCTTTTTCATTGATAGAAAATAAGTGTAAGTTAATGACAGAAGGCAGTGGATGAGGTAGAGGTAGAAGGGTGTGTATCAGGGATAGACAAATACGAAACAGACTGAGACAGAAGGGGAAATGCACAAAATATTCATTGAAGAGTGCATGATGGGCACAGACATGCAAAGGGTTGACAAGTGGTGACTGGAGGGGTTGGACAACAATGATGGAGAACGATACATAAAATAGAGAAACCACCAGGATGGCTATAGTTTTATTTTACTTTTCTTTTTATTTAGCTTTTGTTTACCAGGTTTGTCCGACTGAGTTTAGTCAAAGGCTTCTTTTCAGTGGAGGCCTGCGTTTAAAAAACTCCAACATATTGCAAACAATTTAGACAGCATTCAGTAATATACATGAACAGACATTAAGTAATATGCATTAACAATAACACATTCATTTACCAATAAGATTACATTCATATGAAATAAAGTCAACTATTACAGTATAAAATATGCTATAGCAGATATTGAACACTGAGCATCTGAAGAGGTGTATTAGTGGATTTGTCAAATAGATAAAAGATCATGTAATTAGTGCTTAGGACTTCAAAGAAATGGAGATGAGGGATGGACCTAGGTTGAGAAAATGTTAATATTGTAGTTAAGAGGTTAGGTATAAAGCAGGTTTATATATATATATATATATATATATATATATATATATATATATATATATATATATATATATATATATATAAATATCATAGATTATATTAGAAGTATAGAGGTAAAGGGTGAACAGTGTCACAAAATTATGTATATGGCTGGGAGATGTCAGTAAAATCATTCATGTATTGATGAAGACAGGTCATGGGGCATATGACTCTGAATGAAGAGAAATGACCTGATGATATAGCAAGCTAAAGACAGCAGTGGCTTTTATCCTGGAGATGTACTGAAACAGATCCATTCATTGCACAGGAGAAGCTTTAGTTGCATTTTAAATGAGTTTGGACTCTGAATAGATTTCCGTAGTAGTAGGATGTGGTTCCATAGTTTGGCTACATTATTTGACTGCAGAGAGTCAAGTGCAGTAAGAGATGACTTGGTTATAGAGATTAGTGTTTTTTTTCGAGACTGCAAAATTCCATTGAGAGGGTAGTGTTGTATTAAGTTATTAAAGGTTGGGCAATTTTCTGGGTTAGGAAGAATTCTGTATATTGTAGTTAATTGAGAAAGTGGTCTATGATGTGATAGATTTAGCCAGTTTAACTCTCTGAGGGCTAAGCAGTGGTGTATTCTGTTAGAATTTACTGCAAATTTTTCTTTTTTATTGTAACATTGCTCAAGTTTGGATTCTTGTAAGACCTAAAGGTTAGTGAAGATTGGGGCAATATAGAGGAGAGATGAAAGTAAGAAAGTAGAGGTTATACACCTTCTGGCTGTGTCAGTGAGGTAGGTTTTTACTTTGTATGATGTACCTAGTTTTTGATGAGTTTTTTAATCTCATGTTATACATGGTGGTCAAATTGCACTTGGTCATCTATGATGATACCCAGTAGTTTTGTGTGGTTTACTTGTCTGTCGTGATGTGTTAGCAGAGACGATAATGGGTACTGAATTTTTTTGTTAAGATGTGTTTTGGGATAAAGAGCCGTACTTTACTTGTTTTACTGTTTAGTAGTAGTGAATTGTTTAGCCATGTTTCAGTCAATAAGGATTGTTGTGTAAGGACTTGGAATTCAGAGACAGAGATTTGGCAGAGCAGATCAGGATCAAGCCATCAGCATATTGAAATAGTGTAGCATTTTTTTGTAGCAGTGTAGAAATCACTGATGAATATGTTGTAAATTATGGGGCCTAGTGTAGATCCTTGTGGGATACCAATAGTTAGGGCAAGAAAGTGAGGAAATCAGTTTTCCATTTCACTGTTTCTGCTCTGTTTGAGAGGTAGCTATGGAACCATTGCAGAGAAGAGCTGGTGAGTCTGAAGGATGAGAGTTTACGTAAGAGTTTCTGGTGGGAAAAAGTATCTAGGAAGATGGTGAAGACTATCCCGTGGATTCAGTAAACTCTGTGTAGGCTTCACATGAAACCTACATAGAGTTTACATGTTTGCATAATGCTACCAGTCAAGAAACCATGTAAAGCAGCACAAAGGCATATAGAACATGGAGATAAGTTTACCTACTGGAAAATTGCTCTGCAAAATTGTGCAGACAGTCAGAATGATCACCAGGGCTAAAATGAATACACTAGTAACACATTATAGAAAAGTGTACTCAGCGCAATACACAGTACAACATGTTTCTGGCATACTGAAACAAAGGATTTGTGGTGATCATCAATGGTTCATAGAATGCAGTATAAATACACTAATTGGGGAAAGTGTGCATATCGAAAAGGGCCACAAACATGCATGGTAAGAATGAAGAAGGAGGAAGAGGACATGTGATACATGATAATGTACATCAGATAAGGGCATGTCAATGTATGTATACTCCAAACACAATTTAGTAGCATAACATTAATCACATATGTACATAGCATAACACGTAGTGCTGTTTATATCTCCTGTGCAAGTATATTTATATCATCACACATTATAGCATACTATGTGACTGTCACACAAGGTTACATATTAATGGAGATGATTGTTTGTGATACAAACATCCTTGCATGATCACTGGAGAAGGCATTTAGCAAGGACGGTATATACAGTAGGGGTAAGTGCATATTGTAAAGGTGTGCAAAATGACTGGCTTGAATATGACTGAAATGTCAGCATAGCTCTCAACCAGTCACAGGCACATAACAACAGGTTCATAGACAACATCAGACAGAAGCAAGCCCAATCATGGACAATTTTAAAATAATACCACCATTAATCTGTGACGTTAACAAAAAATATATGATTGTATGTTTTTATACATGTTCTGCAGAAACACAGTTGTACAACTGTAATGATTTGTCAGTAATTTTTAAGGGGAAATCAACACACCTTCCTCAAAAATGACCACTTTTTGGAGGTGTTAAGAGGGACAATGTTACACTTGTAGTTTAAATTAGAGGCAATCCTGGCCATCCAAGAGGTCTGCATGACACATAAGCCACAATCCACACCTTCAAGAATATAACCCATGCCATCAATGTTGTTAATGACCTGTGTATTTACTAGGTGCATCACTGGAAGATGTATCACACATACATCTTGTATAACACCTTGAAGGGAAGTTTGCACTGTCAAGTCCTAATGGTTATGCATCACAAAGTATACTTATGTATGGCCAACAGATGTGTTGGAGCTCACTGCGCTATAAGTGATACACTTGAATAAAGCATCCCTGTGTGACATAGGTATCAGCCATATTGATAACAGCACTTAAAAACAACACACTATTATCAGTAGATTCCCTACACAAAGCTGTATATTGCCTTCATCTGCCACATGTAATAGTAATGGATATTGTCTGTAGCATCTGCAACTGATGTGTGAATTAAGAAGTGATCCATTATAATGATTGATAGAGCACTATGTCAGACTGATGACAATGAATCAACTATGCCCATGTACAAAGAAACAACAGGACTGCAAGGAAGCTGTCACTGTGATATTGTTCACATACCAAACAATACATGCACCATACTTTCTGTCTACACATGTCAAAACCAAGACATGAGCCACATGATCACTGTCACAGTGACATTGCCATGGAAGATTCTATACTACCACGAAATCCTGACATGCATGCATATGTGTTCATGCAAACTATCACGTGGCAGTACTGATGTGATGCATTGATATGTCCATGATCCTGTACAGTCACTTTATAAGTGTACTTAGGATACAAATCTTGTCTCTTCCCCCACAAAGAGAGATAACATTCTGGACTTGGTTCTCACCATCATGGACGACCACTGCACCACTCCCAGAGTATGTTCTTCCCTGGTGAACTCAGATCATTGGCCTGCCGTATTCAAAGTTTCTATCCTACCCAACTCCTCCCAACCATAATCAAGCTAAAAAACTTCTCAAAAGCTGACTGCAATCTCCTAAGGAAGGGAATCTGTAACTTCACACTACTGTCCCCCTCAGAGGATGCAGACAACTATCCTGAACAGTATGTCAATGCAGTATATAAGCATCTGTACAACTGCATGGCATACTGTTCAGGATAATTGTCTGCATCCTCTGAGTGGGGCGGTGGTGTGAAGCTACAGATATAAAGGAAAACACAACTTGACATAAATCCCTATCTCATCAGATGCTTGCAACTCAGCCATACCCAATAGAACTAAAATGTGCCCCTCAAGGAAACACAAACTTGTTTGGTGGACATCCTGTATCAACAAGCTTTATAACAAAAGGAAGAAACTGTTGTCCAAGGTTAAAAAGGGACATATTCCAAACTGGAAAAACTCACTCCTTTGCCCCAATAAGCAAATTAGATCGCAAGTGAAAGCCTCCAAAGTCAATTATGAATCAAAACTAGCCTCCAAAACAAAGGGGAACCACAAAGACTTCTTCAGTTATGTCAGGAACCTCCATGGCAAAGCCAGACTTGTTCTGAATTAGTACATAACAGTATCACTTACATCATTCCTGTTAACTTAGCCAACCTGCTAGCAGATACATTCAGTGCAAACGTCACTCCACTGTCCCTCCCCAAAGGCCCTTTGACTTCCCCGATACTTGTCCTGCACCTTACATCTCCATAGATCAAGTGCTATAGGCCCTATCCAAGTCCAAGAACACAGCTTCCATGGGACATGATAGTATCCCAGGCTCTATTCTGCACCCACTATAGCAAGAACTTGCTTCACTATTGAACACCCTGTTCAACCACAGCCTAAGCACAGGCTTCATTCCAGCAGAGTGGAGAACTGCAATTGTCATCCCCTTGCACAAAGGTGGTGCCACTACTGACCCTGGAAATTATCGCTCCATTAGCTTGACAAGTCTGATCTGTAAAGCCATGGAGCGTATTATTATGGATCTCAAAATCAAGGACATAGGCAATCTCCAAGCACTTGATTCCACCAAGTTTGGATTTGACAAGGGCAGATCTTACCTGTTGAACTTGGTTAACTTTTTTGAGACTGTCACCAAGGCCCTGGATGAGTGAAAGTCAGTGCATACAACTTACCTTGACCTGGCCAAGGCCTTTGACACAATATTCCACTCAGGCATCATTGAAAAGCTAACACAACTTGGTGTAAATCCCTGTCTTATCAGATGGTTGCCAACTGGCTCACCGACAGGACCCTCAAAATCAAAACAGGCACCTCAACCTCCAATAGCAGACCTGTCACTAGTGGAGTTTCCCATGGATCTGTTCTAGGACCCCTACTGTTTGCCATTTACTTCTCAGAGGCCCAGGAAAAGACAAAAGGCCTGTGGCTGACCATGTTTGTGGATGACTGTAAGTTGTGTGCTGTCACTGACTTCCCAAATGATGTTAACATACTGCAAGAGGGTCTCGCAGCAACTAATGACTAGTACCAAAGTCATGGCCTCAAGATAAATGCAAAAAAATGTATCATCATACCATTTGGCAAAAATACAGCCCCTACCAATTACCACATCAACAGCAATCCACTAAGCATACAACCTGTGGTGAGAGACCTGGGTACTCACGTTGATAACACAACCTGTGGGGAGAGACCTGGGTACTCACGTTGATAACAAACTCACATTCAAACATGAGGTAACGACAGTGTTCAGAAAATCCTTTTACTTGATTCATCTCATAAGTAAAGGGATTGTATCCAGAAAAAAGCAGGGTGTTACCTCTCTATTTTCCTCCCTCATTAGACTAATAATTGAGTATAACACCCCATTTGGTATATACCTCTCCAAACATCTGAACCAACTGGAAAAACCACTGTAATACCTCACAAAGAGAATCCATGGCCTCCAATACCTGTCCTATGTGGACAGGCTCAAATCACTCTATTTGGTATTGTATAGATTGCTCAGGAGTGATCTGTGTCATGCCTACAAGGCAATCTTGGACCCTGCTCTACTAGAGATGCTCCATATCCATAAGTCTAATACCTCACGCATTACCCACTTGAAAGACTTGAATCTAATATGTGACATCAACAAAACCTGCTGGAGAGACAGGTTTGTCTCCCAGAGGTTGCCCTGTCTCTGGAGTAGACTTCCCATATATGTCAAACAGAGCACCTCGCTGACCCTCTTTAAGCACAGCCTTGATGAGTGGATGAAAAACCACAAATTTCTCCCAGGGGTTCCACCTGTGTCCCTCACTGACAGGGGTGACAGGTGCTGACTGAGGTGTCTTTTTGGGGACAAATTCTTGGCTATGCTTTTAAGGGCCCCAGGATCATTAGCCTATTAACCCCCTATAATCCTATGATCCTATAAACTTCATAGTTTTGTAAGTGCATAGGAGACTTCTAGGCTCAAGTCCCAAGATCCTGTAAAAGCTGATCCATATTCAACATGAGTTACACAATTTTTAATATTTATGTTAACAATGTTCACAAAGGAATGTGTCTATGCTATGGTATCTAATATTAACTGCCTCTATCCCACAGAGACATGGGCACAACAACAGGAGTACAATTATGGTTAAACATCACAGCAAGCATGTTCCAGAGAAGGGGTAGTGTCTGACAAATGTATCTATCTCTCCAACATGATTTATTATGTCAGAGGCTAGATTAACATCCTGGGAATGAGTGACCCTTGTGCAGTTTGCATTAACAATGTGTAAAATTTCCATTAAGGTCAGATTGGAGAGTACCCTGTAGGTCAGAAACAGATCAACCCTTAGTAGTCTGTTGGAGATATAATAAAGTGATAGAGCTTTCGATCTCTCTGTATATGACTTGTTGTGTACACCATGTATCTTCATTGTGTGAAAACTCTGGGGTTCCTACAGCTGTTGCAGATGTTTGGTGAGGTACATGTAAAAGGGTACATTGTGCTCAATTATTGGTGTGATGAGGACTGCATACAATGACATTATAATGTCCTTTGATGTGGATGGTCTGCCCATACTTATGAGTTGTGCCATATACAATGGATTTGTCACCACTGTGGATACACAGTGGTCGAAGTTCTGATTACTATCTAACTGAGTACCCAGATCACATATCAATGGGTGTACGTATTAGGATTGTGCTGTCTATATTGTGATTAGATTGGGTATCTACTTTCCAAAAGGGAATAATTATGCGTTTGTTTTCATTTAGTGTGTTTCCATGGCTCTGGTGGCAATCTTTTGTGCA
The DNA here is from genome assembly GCF_019279795.1 of Protopterus annectens. NCBI lineage: Eukaryota > Metazoa > Chordata > Ceratodontiformes > Protopteridae > Protopterus > Protopterus annectens. The sequence continues at coordinate 685,943,297 of NC_056749.1, read as the reverse complement.
TTAATACTTTCTGCAGTATCTCAACAGTGTTTGTGGATTCAATGATAGTCCATAATTTGCAGTCATCCACAAAGCTGGTAAGACAAAGGCTGTCTAAGTTTGTCCGAGAAGTAAATACCAAACAGGCAGAAGCCTAGTACAGAACCCTGTGCTACGGCCCTGGTCACTGGTCTCTTTTTAGAGTTGACTTTACACACTTCGACAGTAAATGTCCTGTTTGTGATCCATTTGGCTATCCACCTGGTGATGTATGTGTTTATGGCCAGATGAGACAGTTTCTCTGTAATACCTGAGTGTGGATTTATGTGAAATGCCTTGGCTAGGTCTAGTTAGGTGGGATGCACAGTCTTTCCCACATCCATACTCTCGGTGACCTTCTTGAAGAAGTCAAGCAGATTTAACAGACATGATGTGTTCTTAATGAATCAAAAATGGGTTGGGTACACAGCTGGGAGATTACCTGTGTCCTTTTAGATAGGGTCCATTTTCATTCCTTTGACTGCCTCACAGATGAGATGAGTCAGGCTTTTGGGTCTATAATTCCCTGGGTCAGGTGATGGTCCCCCCTTCTTCATATGAATGACTGTTGCTGTACACCCTTGTTCCAGAACATAGCCTGTCTGGAGGTTGTGGTTAAGTAGGAAACAAACTGTGTCTGCAAGGTCAGGTTTTATGTTACTTAAAAGGCAAATATGAGTTGTTGTCAGGATCCTTTGTACTATTTTTTAGCCTTAGAAAGTGCATAGATGGCTGATCCAAGATGGTGGGCATCTGATAGGTACCCTCTCCTTACTGCTCCAGGACCTAACTTCTGGTTTTACCGTTTATTCTGATTAATCACAGGCTAACTGCGTTCTGATTATCAAATTGACTCATAGCTGGCCTTCGTGAACTGAATTGAAGGTGCTATAAACATTTTGTCAGTTATCAGCCGTGTTATCAACTATTTGCTGTGCTCATTCATCCAGCCATGCGGATATTAGAGGCCTGATCTTCAGAATTACACCCAGTGACAGCTTCTGTAATCACTTCAATTTAGAGTACAATGAACAAAACGCCGAGAGATCCAGAAGGCATGGACATTCAAATTACAAAATCCAAACTATCAGCCATCACTACCTCTCCAGAAAAAGAATCCAAAAGATTGAGATCATCCAAACCGCCACCGGAGCTCTCCAAAGAGCCGATCAAACAGAGATCTGAAAATGCGCTAGCCATGGATGAATTAAAAAATGCTCTCGCACCCCTACAAAATGCCATCCAAGAATTATCGGCAAAATTCAATACCTTTGACACATCTATACAGAAAATTGTAGATAGACTGGACTTGGTAGAAGAGAGATCTAAAATAAATGAGTTTGATATCCATTCCCTTAAAGAATCTCTCCAACTTAAAGATAAAGCCATCAGTTCCTTGCAATCCAAGATCGTTGACTTGGAAGCACGAAGCAGAAGAAATAACTTAATTATTCGAGGTTTAAGTGAAAAATATGACCCTAGCCAGCTGATTGATGTTGCAACACAAATTTTCAGTAATCTATGTAAAGAAATAAATCCTGCGCACAAATACCATATTGAAAGAGCGCACAGAGCACTCTGGAGACAGCAACTAACCACACTGCCGAGACCAGTTTATATCAAAATGCTAAACTTTCAAGATGTCCAAACTATTTTGTCAACCTTTAAAAAAGTTAAAAAGTTTACCTGGAATAACCAATCGCTAATAATTTCTCAAGACTTACCTTTAGAAATACGAGAAATGCGTCGGAAACTGGCTCCCTATTGCGCTGAACTTATTCAAAAGAAAATACAATTCCAGATGAAGTTTCCTTCAACGCTGTCTTTTGTTCATCAAGAAACCAAATTGTCCATGACATCCCCGACTGAAGCCAAAAGCATATTTCTCAAGTGCTTTGGCTCAGCGCCTTCCATTTAAGCTTATGTCAACTCACTATTGATACATCCATGTAATTACTTTGTTGGTATTTCTCTCCTCATAAGTAGCTTGACACTCTTTTTACTTTTTATACGGCATCTAAATTGATATGTGTCTAATAGTTTTTTCACCATAATGCCTTATCAAGCCCCAGGAACCCTGTTTTTGACAGATGAAACTACAGGGAGACTCCTGCAGATGGGGCACTTAGTCAGTTTTATCTGCTGCACATCTAGAGGAAGAAACTTATGCGTATCCGGTTTGTGGGATGTTTAGCTGCCTTTCGCCGTCGAACAGTGTGCCATACTGTGAAGCAGGACGAACATATTGTGCATTATTATGATGTCTCCTTTTTTTTTTCAGCGTGCAACAAAGTCGCTTGTAATGGGCTACTCTTTTTGGCTATTTCAACGACTTTCAACGACTTGCCACGCTCAACATAGTAGAACACTGTTCTAAGTAGTCCGACTTATAGATAATGCGCCGATTACCACTGCCATACCAAGAGTCTACAAATACCCAGTGACACCATATAGATCCCTACAGGTTACGTACATATGACTTGGGCTTAAATAATAATCTCTTGAAGTTTTATCAAAATTTTCTTTGCAAGTCTACATGTCTTACTGATCATACCTGATGTGTATAATTGGGTTACATATGAGCATTTTGTTTATAGGTCACAACGCGGTTTAACTCTTTATGGCGTTACCTTTTATTTTACCAGATTGGTCAGATTCATAATTTGTTTATGATTTTCCTGAAGCTATAAGGATATTAAGAAGGGATATGGTGTCTAAGCTTGGGCTTGATATGAGTTTGTACAGACTTTGTAAATATTGTATTTGTTATTCAGTTATTGAGTTAACTATAATGCCACACTCATGCATTCTCTCAGTTGCTATAGGGTTGTGGGTATGCACGGGTATAGGATTGAGGGACTTAAGTGCCATGATCTTACAAATTGCTGCTTTAATCTTATGGTATACCAGTATTTATATTAATCCTCTATTTCTTTTTTCTTTTATCCTTTATTCTTCGACAAATATTTACATAGGTTTTGAACATAGCATGTTTAGACAACATATCTAATATGAATATGGTTAATATTCCTAGTGTATTAAATGTTTCATCATGGAATGTTAGGGGACTCAACAACAGTGACAAAAAAAACTAGTAATGCATATTTTACTTAAAGCTAACTGTGATGTATGCTTTCTGCAAGAGACTCATTTATTAAGCACTGATTGGATTAATGACAAGAAAAAAACCTGGATTAGGGATATTATTTCCTCTGGCTCGGTTAACAATTCAAAGGGGGTGGCTATTATTGTTAAACAATCCTTCCAGGTACAGATTATATCAACAGGGGGTGATCAAGATGGTAGATGGTGTTATTTTACCTGTTGTATCCAGTCAATAAATAATCCAATACTATTTCTTAATATTTATGGGCCATGCTCTGGACACTCTGAATTTATTATGACTATCTATAATCTTCTACTTAAATTTCCAAGCCATGACCTAATAATTGGAGGAGACTGGAATGTGGTCGTAAACCCCCAGATAGATCGTCTAGGGAAAGATAGATATGGGAATTTGGTGGCTTGCAAAGCCTTAACAGACATGATTGAGGATTTTGACCTATTGGACCCGATTGCCTTTAGTGCTATTGCTCCTGATTGCAGTCATAATCACTTTACTTACTTTTCCAAGTGTCATCACTCATGGTCCCGTATTGACTATTTCTTGATTTCAAACTACTTTAAGAATAGGAGAATTAAATTCTCAATTGAGCCCCGTTTTCTATCAGACCACTCAAGAATAGTCTTAGAAATTAGTTTAACCCACTCTATAACACCTATAATTCCTTCTTGGTCTCTGAACTGTAATCTCCTAAAGGAGAAGTCTCTAATTAATGACATTAAATTGACTATCAAGGAGCTTTTTGGGAATAAACAGGATGAAACCATTTCCTTTGACATTAGATGGGCAGCAACCAAAGCTGTACTTCGAGGTATTTTCATTAAAAAAGCGAGCTTTCTTAAAAAGCTACGTGCTAAAAGATTAGCAGACTTACAAATGGATATTGATCGTTTAGACAGGAAACTGACAGATAGGTACTCTGAGGACACGGAAAAGGAATTAACTGCCAAGCAAAAAGAGTTATTTGAATACCACCAATCTAACTTGTCCTTATGGGAATTCAAGTATATAGTGAGATTCTCAGAATACATACAAACTCCCTTTAAGGCTTTGGCGAGAATAATTCTCAACACTCCTAGATCCCCGAGAATTTCCTGCTTCCAGTACAATAATCAGTCTTATAGATCTGATGAGAACATCATCCAGCTTTTTCACCAAATATACTCAGAAACTTATGCTAATAGCAACTGTATGACCTCAAAGGAAGAGATGGGAAAGTTTCTGGATGTGATTTGTTTCCCGAAAATCACCAAACTACAAAAAGACTTACTCTCAGCCCAGTTTAATATTAAAGAAATTCTAGAGGTTATTGATAAGTTGAAGCCAGGGAAGGCTCCGGGTCCAGATGGCTTTCCATCTGAATTCTACAAGTCATTTAAAGTTATTTTAGCCCCCATTCTACTAGATTTATTTAAATCCTTTGCCACTAACGGTGTTAGAGACCCATATATTAATTATTCGAAAACTATTTTGATTCCTAAAAATCCATCAGACAGCACTAATTCCAATAATTATAGACCAATATCACTCATGAATGTCGATATTAAAATCTTGTCCTCCATATTAGTGAATAAACTGAAAAGAGTAATGAACGATTTGATCTCCCCAGAACAAGCTGGATTTATGAGTGATAGGCATACATGGGACAATACCCTAACACTAGAATCTATGATAAAATTAACTAAGCAAGACTGAGACCCTATCTATGCCTTGATATTGGACGTGAGCAAAGCCTTTGACAGAGTTAATTGGGATTTCCTGTTTCTGACTCTCTTAAAATTTGGTTTCCCCTCTGAATTCATTGACCTAATTAAGGTTCTGTATGATAGCTCATATACTCATTTATACATAAATAAAAATTATCAAATCCGATAAAAATTGCCAATGGTACTAGACAAGGGTGTCCTCTGTCTCCCTTATTGTTCAATTTATATATAGAGGTACTACTCCTTTTTGTTGCACAGAAATCCTACCATGTTATCCCGAGGGTATGTAAATTTAACACTAGATTTACTGCCTTTGCAGACGACCTTAATTTGTATTTCTTGTATCCCTCTAATGATGCTATGAAGCTAATAAACTCCATAGATACCTTCGCAGCGATCTCTGATTACAAAATCAATACCAATAAGTCACATATTTTCCAAATTAATCCTGCAGCGCATAAACCACATCTTTTCCCAGTCTTACCTATTCGTACCTGTCACTCCTTGGAGTATCTGGGCATCACATATGAATATCAATATTCTTCTATTATGCAAGCTAACTTAGTTAAAGTATGGAACTCTATCTCACAAGATATGAAAAGATGGCAACTATTGAAACTCTCTACACTTTCAAAAATTTCCATTGTCAAAATGAATATACTCCCAAAAATTCTTTATCAATATAATTCCTCTTTATCCTCGGCCACAATTACCTTTATTAAGAAAATGCAGAAAGAGATTGGAAAAATTGTATGGTACCCAAAATTGACTAGAATGTCCTATTACAAACTCACAGCTCCTAAACTAAAGGGAGGCATGGCGATGCCAAATTTCATTCTATACTATAGAATTATTCGCGCAAATAGAATTCTCGCTATTGCCAACTATACCCCTGGCTCCCTATCATGGACCCCAATGTGGATTAAGATATGGTACAACTATACTACTAGCAATAATATTAATCCCAAAACTCTACCTTTCCTGGTGAAAACTTCCATTAGGAAAACTAAATTACATGGTATTTTAAAAGATCTAATTAATAATTTTCAGGAATTATTCAAATCTGTGGGACTATCTAGTGCTCTCCTATTATTTCAGCCTATCCATCTCAATCCTAATATTAAAATGGGGGGTCAAATGTTAAACTTAAATAAATTTCCCTTGATTAAAGATTGTACGTTATGGGATATCCACAAATTTAAGCACCTCTCATTGAAGGAGCTTAGGGAGGTCCTTTCGCTGTCTAAGGCCTATACTACTATCCTGAGGCAACTAAGAGATCTTATCTCATGTTTCCTCCTAAATCAACATAATTCAGATTCTGAGATTAATGCAGTTACGCAGTTACTTCTAAGTCTAAACTCCAATAAGCATATGCTTTCCATAGCATACAAAGCATTCTCCTCATATCTATACGGAGGTGAAGTTACCTTCGCTGACTATTAGAACAGACAAGGAATTAATATATCCTTGCAGCAGAAGATGGAATCGATAAATCTCACGCTTAAACACTCCCCCTTTAAGAAATTTACTTATACCCAGTTCATGATTACAAATAATCTATACTTTACCCCAACTCATTTAAATAAATTCAATGCCTCTATCTCCACCTCATGCCCTTGCTGTTCTCACCCCCATGCAGACATTATCCATATACTATGGTACTGTAAATATGCTTATAACCTATGGTGTTCTCTTAAGGTTAGACTAACTAAAATGGGTTACAATAAATCAACATTAACTTGGGAAATGGCTTTGCTTCACATTACTAATATAAATATGTCACCTCTTAGACTTAAAATTCTGATCACCATCTGCCTTTTGATTAAATTTTATATTACCAAGCATTGGATGGATCGCTCCAAACTAACCTGGGGGGGATTTAGAAACGTGGCAATCACGTATATAACTTCTCAAAAAATGATAACTGTCAGCTCCCATAAAAGAAGGGAGCTCAAAAAACTATGGGATTTCATCTTCTCGCTCCTAGATGCAGTATAACTGAGCCAGGCTAACATACTTCATGTAGATAGAAAATCTCTACTAGACTATTGAAATGCTTTGAGAGTCCCCATCTTTTTAGACTTTTCCTCTTTGTTTTAAGATGCATAGATAGGCGGCTTCATAGTATATTTTTGAACAGGTGAACATGTTGGCACTTTGAATATAGTTATATCTATTTCCTTCAAACAGTAGTTGGATTTGTTAATTTCCTTTTGTATGTATTGTTGAATTTTCACAATGCTTATGTACTCATTTATCTTGCCAACTTCTTGATGTTTGTGATGTTATTGTTGAATTACATTAAAATACAATAAAGATTATTTGAAAAAAAAAAGAAAGTGCATAGATGAGTTGCTCTCTTGAGAAAATAAGCTGAGTAATGTTTGCTCTTTTTAATTTCTCCAAATCTTTTGGGTTTCTAATACCACAATGAGAATGGACCCCATCCCTAAGTCAAAGTACGATTAAAGTTCATGAAATTAGTATTGTTTCAGTCTTTGATGTCAGCCAGAATTGCTCTTTTCAGCACCCACAGTGTGCCTGGTAATGACTCCTTCTGCAATTCGCATGGGGTCACATGTGTTGGTAACATAACTAAATATGATTGAAGACCCGTTGCTCCTACTGCTATTGGAACTGTCTGGGTATCTTTCTTCCACATTGCTATCATTTCTGCCTGTAAACCCTGATATTTTGTGACTTTGTATCTCTCTATATGCAAGACACTGTAGTCACTGGGTGTGGTGATTTCAATGATCAATGCTACTTTTGTCTTCTTTTCATGGACCACTATATCTGGTTTTCGGGCATCTATCTTGTGAACTTTTGGTAATGGGTGATTCCATGTGACGTAGACTTCATCATTTTGTGTGATGCTTGATGGCTCACATTTCCAGTGCTTTTCAGCCACTTCATTACCATAATGTTTGCCCAATCTCCAGTGCAATAGTCTTGCCACATTATTATGCCTTTCAGTATACAGTCCTTCTGCCATTAATATGTCACAACCAGCAATGAGGTGTGCAACTGTTTCCAAATCTGTTTTACAAAACCTACATTTGCCTGTTTCTCCCACATGTTCAAAGGACTTTGTAAACTAACATGTACATAGCCACCAGTATTAACCTTTCATCTCTTGGTTAGAATTTCATAGCATTGCATGATGGAATGTATACACATGCACACATGTGCCGAACTGCAAGTGTCACTGAGATGGTTGAGTGAGAAATGCATAGAATGTTAGTATACTCCACTACAAGAACACATGCCCTAGTAAGGCAACAATATACACAGCACCATCCCACATCAACACTTCTTAGGAGGCATATTAATACAGCTGCTATGGAAGGAACATGTAATCAAATAGCAGCAGCCATCAATACATTACCTCAAATCACAGATTGAATTACACTGTTATAGGGCTACCATATATCCACACCTCAACATAGCATCTGTGGATGACAGTAACATTGACATGTACAATGTTCATAGGGTCATAGGACATTACTAGGCTAACAGCCAATGTCACATAAAATTCTAGCCGTTATTATGGCATTTAAACAACAATTGTTATATCTATATAATGGAAAATATTAATGATATGTGCGTATGTGTGCATGTGTTTGATTGTATTACATACTGACTCTGACTATATGCGACTTGTATATCACCTATGACAGAATTAGCAATCACCCATTCAGTGGTTTAGAGATGGATTGCAGAGGGTCATGGGAGGATTCTGTTTCATGATATGTATATGCATCTTTGAGATGATGACATCCTCCAGTCTTCTGCAAAAAGGAGGTCATGTGGACAGAGGGGAAAAAGGGATGTTGGATTCTTGGGGCTATGTTAAAGGTTCAATGGAGTGGAAGTCAAATGAAAAGAGATTCAAAAGATCATACAATTACATAATATACCACCAACCATACAGACACAGCAGTTGAATGATGTTAGATCTGAACATTAAGCCTGTGTAGGTATAGAAGCTGGATTCCATACAATGCAAGACTAGCACCATGACATATGTCTGACTTGAGTTGTGTCACATTGCACTTTAAAGAAGCAGATAGCACCATTGTATTCTGAGAAGATGTTTGGAGGAGAGACTGACATAGATGTAGAGTCAGATCTCTGTGTAAAATTGTCTCCAAATATTATTTAGATGAGCAAACACTCAAGTTGACCACTCTGATATTAGAATCCCTAACGATCTAGTTACTAAAGTTGGAGAATAGTGTATTTAACATAAGCAATACAGCACAAGTTTGACTTAAATGGTGTCAGACTGCACTTTATAGAAGATGACATTATCATCAGTGTGTGTATGTGTGTGTGTGTGTGTGTGTGTGTGTGTGTGTGTGTGTGTGTGTGTGTGTGTGTGTGTTGAAAAGAAGATGCTAGTAGGAGTGTCTCACACGCTGCTCTAAAATTGACTCTACTTAACTATCTACAGACCACAGTACTTAACACAAGTGCCACACCCAAGTCTGACTTTTCCACTGTTGCAGAACACTTTATAGCAGATGACATCATCAGTCTATGCTTGGAAGATGTTGAAAGGCCTGTATGAAATGGTTGTGTAGTGACATATGATTGTAAAACTTTTTGTTCTCCATGAGACTTGATTGCAGACAGTAGGATGCAGACTCATGCTCTTCTGACTATGTGCATACACACCCACATTAACTACAGTGAAATCAGAACCCCTACCTAACTAGTTACACTAGCTAGAGAACACAGTACTTAACGCAAGCGCCACGGCAAAGTCTGACATTTATATTGTTGCAGAACATTATAGCAGATGACATCATCAGTGCACGTTTGAATGAAGATGTGGGAGACCTGTGTGTAATGGCTTTATAGTCACATATGACTGTAAAACTTTTTGTCCTCCATGAGTCTTGCTTGCTGACAATAGGATACAGACTCATGTTCTTCTGAATACACACACACACACACACACACACCCACACACACCCACACACACACACACACACACACACACACACACACACACACACACACACACACACACACACACACACACACACACACACACACACACACACACACTTTGACTACACAGAGACTAGAACCCCTACCTAACTAGTTGCACAAGCTAGAGAACACAGTACTCAAAGCAAGCACCATGGCATAAGTCTGACATTAACACTGTTGCAAAACATTTTATAGCAAATGGCATCATCAGTGTATGTTTGAATGAAGATGTTGGGAGGCATGTATGAAATGGCTGTATAGTCATGTACAACTGTAAAACGCTTTGTTCCCTGTGAGGCTTGATTGCTGGCAGTAGGATGCAGACTCATGCCCTCCTGACTACACACACACACACACACACACACACACACACACACACACACACACACACACACACACACACACACACACACATCAATTTGGCTGCTGTGGAAACTGAACCTTAGCCTATTTTTCTCATCTGCAGAACACAGTAATTAATATTTGTGACATCACCAAAGTCCTACTTTTCCTTATCATAGTAGTCTTTATAGAGGATGACATCATCATTATATAATACAGGTAACATATTCTGTTATGAGACTGGTGTACAAAGTATAGATTTTGGATTTTTCTGTTTTGCTTGCAATGTGCAGATATACTTTAAAAGACAGCTTGTTAAACTATATGCAATAAGCTGTTATGAATGCATGTTACAGAACCAACACATACATGCACCTGTTTCTCAATATGTTGTGTACAGTACACACTTTCAGTCAAACACACATGCACACATATTTTGTGAACAGCATGGATGCTAGTGTTCATGTATGTGTGTTCATATTGTCATGAATTGATGTCCACAGTAAAACATGCATACGGCAATCTTAATGTCTATTGCAGTATAAAGTTCTAAATAATGTACAATGCAGTTGTGCTATTTATTTTGGTAGTGCAGTTGACATTAGACCTATTACTGACATACCCATTTTCAGGTGCATGGGTGTAGGGCACACATAAGTCTGAGTAAATATGTATTCAGTCAATAACAAATCTCTACCCTTTGGTTGTGTTTTACATGGATTTCAATGGGATGAAGAATAATTGGACAATAAACATAATAATACATGCCAAACACCTCTTTACATAGTGCACCACTGAGCAACTGGTTTACATGAATGATGGCAAAGTGTTTGTGCATGTGAAATTCATATTTAATGAATGCAACTTCAACTTGAGAAGTAGCTATGCATATATACTATGGGATAAATAGCTGAAAGATACTATAGTGTTCACACTGTAGTTTTTATTGTAAATGTTGTCATAACTTTTATGACATTAAGAACTGTTGTTATTGCCTTTCCCATTCGCATGGAGGTAAGTGATAAGGAAATGCAGTTGTCTTCTTAAATGGGAAAATAGTAATATTTCTATTGGTTTGCCTTCCTTCACGCAAACAGGCTAAGCAGCAATGTGCAGCTTTTTGCACTTTGAACAGGACTGAGTTTAAAATAGTACACATGCTGCCTAGCTTTCAGAGCACAAATGACACAGGATTCAAATCCAGCTCAATCTAATTGTTTTACACATGATGTCAGGATGGCATTACATAAGCAATTGTGATAATTCCTGCAAATGTGAAAACAATGACTATAGTGAAGTACTGCATAAAAATAAACATCGGTCAAGTGATTTATGTCAACATTACACATATGGATTTATATTTTTATACATTCAGCAATCTAAATAATTGTCAGAGTAAATGTTTCAAAGTACTGCCTTTACTCTGCTTTAACTCTGTGTTCCTTTAGTGCATTGAGTTTAAGCATCATTGTGAGAAGATAATTAGACTTGTGTGGCTGATGGCAAGAACTCAACAGTTTTTGCCATAGGACATGAAGAGCCATTCACCATTTCTATGGACTGTTGCATGATGCTAACCTTTGTGCAAATGCAGAGGACAAAAAGTGAATGCTTTCTTAGGGGGCATTTCTGCCATGTGTGTGGTGTGTGATTCTATTTTTTTAACAGATTAAAGGTGTGAAAATGGGGTAGATAGGAAAGTGGTGAAATGGGGGCAAGCAGGGGGAAGAACAGAGTGGAAACAATATAGAAATTAGGAAAGAATCATAGCTATCCACTTTTTCAACAGTGTAATAAGAACATGAATATAAAACTGGATTAATTTGAATTGTCACCATAACACAGATGGATAACAGCAATGCAATCATTTTGTATAGCCAATTGGACCAAGTCAAGTGTGTTGAGAAGACACATGAATGAAGTAGAGAGCTATGTATGAGATATTTTTTATGGGACAGGTATCCTTTTTTTGGTTTTATTTAAAAAAGAGAGGAATGTTGGGGAAGAGATGTACGAATGTCAGGGTCAGGTAGGTAGGGTAAGTGAGGAAGCAGGTGCAGACAAACAGGGCAAACAAGACATAAACAGGGATGGTGAGGGGCACAAAAGGTTAGAGGAAACCATGACTGGGGATAGGGAGGAGACATTGGAGGCCCATGCCGTTCAAGCATGAGGACAGTGAGAATCTAGTACTCACCCTCAGAACTCGTATCACTGTCCCTTTCCTGGCTTCCTGTTGGATTGCTTGCCACTTGAGTTTTTTCTTCCTTCCCACAAGCAACTTCTCCAGATGGCTGAGGCGTGCACCAGTGTTACTTTCTAAGACCTCACACACCATGCCTGGCACCTCCTGGTGGGTGATGTAATCCCCAACTCCACCAAATACTCCCAAAGGGTACCACTGCACTGACAGATGGGGACATGTTACCTGAAGTTGAGGGCCCAGGTAGTGCAGGGGCAGTACTGCCAGGTTGCATCCTAGGTGTGCTGGGAGTTGGTGTGGCAGCCATTCGAGGGGTAGCAGGCTGAGCCCTCCCTGTGCTGGAAATCATTTTGTTTGCTGTCAGAAAATTATTACATCAGAATGGTGTGATCACACATATAAAAATAAAAAAGAAAGACAAGGGGTGGGATAAGAAAAAAAAAGAAAAAACATAATTAGAATCATTAAATGTCACGTATGCACAATAAAAATATATTTTTGCTTTTTTAGCTATACTTTTTGAAAATCCAAACATAGGAGTGAGAATTGTTCTAAATAATAGTTGCAATATGCATATATTACATATATGCCTTTAAAGATAAGTTAACAACATGGCATTTATGCCATTTTGTTAAAATTAATATTAAATATATTTTTTATTACTATGTATTTGTTACTTGTGGTATTTGAACCCACAACATCTGAATACATTAATACACTTGCCTCCTACAATTATCTTGAGTGACAGAATAAAGCATGCATGTTTGCTTTTACAGTTAAGATATCCATACTTAATTTGCTATTAATGTATGGAAGAACAATAATTTTAATAATAAAACAAAATAAAAATTTGTGCTGCATATATACCTCTTGCTTCTTCTTTCTTAGCATTCAGTATGGGCCTCCCTGTTTGGTGGAATCTCCTGAGCAGCTGAAAAATAAAGAAAGAGAGAAAAAGAGAAAAGTATAATGCATACCAGTCCTGGCTATCTCCAGCTTTGTAAATAACTTATAGCACTTTATCTGTACACTTATAGGTTCATAAGTGTTTACTAAGCTAATGCCCACAATGGCCTTTTTAAACCTTGCCATGCATCCCAAATCTCTGACAAGTTCTTATTCCCTTGATAAGTGTAAGCATGGGCCTGGGAGATGAACCATTTACATGTTACCTGTGTCCATTAGAGGCATAGGTATCAAACCAGGGATTAATTTCCAGTTTCCCATCTAGTTGTCCAAGTTGCACTTGAATTGGGTTATGGAGGAACTCTGCTTCACATGGATGGGGAGCCTGTTCTACAGATGGGGTAGTCTCCGGGATATATACCTATCTCTCCAGCATGTCCTATTTATATCACAGGCAAGGTTTAAGTCTTTAGAATGGGTAATTCTGGTACTGTTTTTTTGTGGATATGCAGGAGGTCCATCAGACTGGGATCTGACAATGCACTGTATAGCAGGCATAGATCACCCCTGAAAAGCCTGTAGGAGATAGAATACAGGGATAGAGCCTTGAGGCAGTCTGCATAGGACATTTTACTTACACCCTGTATTCATTTAGTGAGGAAACTCTGTGGGCGTTCCAATTGTTGGATATGCCTAGATAGGTACATACCAAAGGGGGCATTAAACTCAATGATAGGTCTGATTAATGCAGAATACAATGGAACAATGACTTCATTGGACTTAGATGACATACCTTTGCTTATAAGTTGCGCAACATAGAATGATTTCCTCACCACTGTAGACACGTAATGATCAAAGGCTAGATTGCTATCTATGTGTGTCCCTAAGTCCCTAACTACTGGATCAACTCTAAGGAGTGCATTGTCAATATGATAGTTACCAGGAATAGATGGCTTCTCAAAGGATACTTTTATGCATTTCTTGGAATTTAGTTTTAGTCCATGGCTCTGAAACCAGTTGATGTGATGTTGTTCTATCTTGCCGTACATTCTTACTGATGGTTCGGAGCCGATCCTTGGCTCCAACTCAGCCAACTGCAAAAGCTCAAGGTCTTCAACAAGCTTGAGGCCCACTTCCTGTCCCATGATGCACCTTGTGCTTCCTCAGATCTTATTTGCCACTGCAATAGATCGGTAGTGCTTTGACAGCTCTGGCCAGTAAAACTGTAATATTTCACTTAAAAGTGATAGTTTCGCTTGATAGTTAGTTTTTTGTAGTTGAATAACTTTTCCTTATCTTGTTACCATAGTTAGTTAGCATTATTTATTTATTTATTTATTTTACATTTGTTGACCGGGCTAGTCTAACTGGATATATGTCCATTTTCAGTAGAGGCCCGGGGAAAAAAGCTCCAAGGAAAAAACATACAATTTAATAGAGAGTAACATCAAAACAGTTTTATACAGCAATAATTATACCATAAAAGCAGTTTTATACAGCAATAATTTTAGCATAACATGTTAGCTAAAGAAATTCTTAAAAGAATATAAAAAAATAGAAGAATTAAAAGGTTTTTTCTCTTTTTTTTTTTTTTTTCAATTATAACCTACTCTTACTAGAAACAGGTCTTAGAAGGGTAGTATACTAAGTAGGTTAAAGTATACTACATTTACATTTACATTTTACATTTGTTGACCGGGCTAGTCTAACTGGATGCATGTCCATTTCCAGTAGAGGTCCGGGGAGAAAAGCTCCACGTATTTGTACAGAGTAAATAGATGCTAAAAGAATAGAAGTTATACAGTGTTGTCAAAAAAAATCAAAAAAATATAAGATAATACAAAAGTTTTAACAAATACTGTAGAATAGTAATCCAGTTCTTTAAGGTACAGAGATAACTTTTACTTGTATACGTATATACATAAAATTTGTGTACTATAGGATATGTTGTTAATTTGTAATAGGTAGTAAATGAAGGAAGGGTGAGAAGAGTGAATGGGGGGGGACATTACAATTTAGAGTGTGTGTGTTTTGCTAGTTGTTGGTGGCTGTGTTTTTTAGGCCTTTTTTTCTTCTTACCTCCCTCAGTGTAACAACTCATTTAAGTTAGAGGGTTGTTTGAGTTTCTTTCTCCCTTCCCTAGAGTGTGTTAAGACTAGTTGAGCCTAAGCCCAAGTTTTAGGGCAGTAGTGATACTTCATACTGTGTGTGTTTTTGCTTATATTGTAGAAGTTAGGGCCCTGTTTTTTTTATTTGGGCTATAGTCTATAGTACTGTGTGTTTCCTTAATAGTTAGTGCATATAGTGTGTTCTATACTTTTATTAAAGTGTTGTATGGTAATTAAAGCTAGAGATATTGATAGTTTCTACCATGTCTCAACAAGAGAAAGCCAAGTCTGGATTTAAAAAATGTCCTAAATGTGGACAAAAAATGTTGATAGCAGATGATCACACAGAATGTGTTTATTGTTTAAGTGAAGTTCACCTACAGGAGAACTGTGCTATCTGTCATTCATTTAGCTATTGTGTTCTTCATGAACATAAGAGTAAACTGATAGCCAGGGGTTTACTGAAGTCTTCCTTTCAGAAATCATTGGATAAGGACAAATCAATGGACAAGACATCTAAATTTTTAAAGACTTTGTATTCTAATTCTTCTTCTGGGTCAGAGCCAAAAAAAGGGTTCATCAACCTTAAAACCGATTGGGACTCCTACCTCGGCTCCACAGCTTTCGGTACCAGAGGTTGTTACTGCTTGTAGGAGCCCAGTCCCTGATATTGGAGCCGGTATCTCCTACTTTAAAGTCCCCAATCCTTCAGTCAGTGGCCTCTTCCATAGCCTCTTCCTGGTTCTCAAGACTCTCGGACAAAGATGTGGATTGTGTGGTGCAGAGGCTTCTGCAGACACTGGCGCTTGCCAAACCTTTATCGGCGCTGATCCCTGGGACTGCAGAACTGACAAAATCCCCCCACCATCTTCTGTTCCTCCTCCAATCCATCTCAAAGTTTTGGAGCCAGAGTGCTCGGAGCTGATGATTGTGGAGCCTTCAGTCCCGACGCATACTTCAGGCTTGTCGGTCCCAACAAACCTGACATCTTTGGTACCGAGTGAGGGGTCTAGGAGCTGACATTTGTTGTTGGGTCCTAGGAGGATAGTTGGACCAATTTTTCTGTTCCGACTTTGCCTCTCGGGGCCTCAACTCAGGTGAGCTCGGCTCCAACCTTGGGCTTGGAGCCCTCTGTTCTGGCACCGAGGGAATCTTCCATATCTTCAGATCCAGGGGATTCTTCGCATCAGGATTGAGGTGCTTTTGATGCTTTGAAGAGGTTGTTGTCTAAGCTGACAACCACACCATCAGAACCAGTAGCTCCTTCCCCCAGAGCACCAGTGTCTATCTCTTCATCACGCATCCAGCTAAAGCGTAGAGACCCTGATCCTCAGAAAGCCCCATTGGGCGAGCCCTGATCTTCCAAGACCTCTACAGAAGCTCCCATTGAAGAGGTTCCCAGGAAGAGATTTTGCAAGAGGAAGCTTCTGGACTCCCCACAGTAATCCTTCACTTTAGACACTGACTTAGATGAGTCAGAAGGAAACCCACGGTCCCGCTCAGAGGATATCTCTTTCGCAGATATCCTGGAAATTCTTAAGCAGAGGGGTGGCTGGAAGTCCCTTAACCTTACTGATGATGAGTCAGTGCTTCTGAAGGCTTTTGGGTCTCAACCCTCCATCTCTTAGGTGTCTCCACCCTTTGATGAGTCGATTGAGCTAATTTCTCGAAGGGCATTGGAGTCCCCCGATACCATGAAGCCTGTCCCTAGGAGGCCTAATAAATTTCTAACTTCCCCCCAGGACAAGACCTTCCTGACCAAAGGAATGCCTTTTGATGCTATGGTGGTGTCAGCAGTCACCAAGAAGGAACTGTCAGAAACTTCTATGCCTGTCCATCCTCCTAACAAGGATTCTAAGATCATAGACAGACATGGTAAGCATATGTTTAGTTCAGCGACTTTTGCTCTCCGATCACTGAACTATCTAACACATTTCACAAGGTTGCAAAGTGGTCTCCTGAAAGAACTAGGAAATAATCTGCAGGGTTCAGTAGCTGTGGGGGTCTCAGAGAAGGTGCTACCCTAAATTCTCTTGTAAATTCTTCCATGCACCTGGTCTCCTATGCAGCTGATGGAACGAGTAGGGCAGCGGGGACAGGAATTGCTCTTAGGAGATATTCTTGGATGCACTTGTTTTTCTTTGCAGAGCCCTTTAAGTCTTCCTTTATTAACACCCCTTTTGGTGGCTCATCTCTTTTCTGAGCCAAAGTGAAGGAAACCCTTACCCAGAGTCAACAGGATGGAAAGACTTTGTCTGCCATCAGAGTCCACTTTTCCACCCCTACCAGACCATATCCCAAAGGTCAGAAGGGAGGAAAGATGTGGTTCTGTAAAACTCAAGGAGCTTTCCAGGACACTCGTGGTGAACCCCCCTCTAGAGGCAGAGGAGGGGATAACAATGGAAGATTCCAGCCACGTGAAAGAGGAGGTCCACAGAACCAGGGTGACAGAGATAATTTCTTTTGCAAGCTTAATCAGCGCTCCTGAGAGGAAGCCCACCTGTCCATCTCTGGAGGCAATCGGGGAATGCTTGTCTTTGTACCTAGACACCTGGCTAAAAATAACAAAAGACAGCTGGTTACAAAGCATCATATCCAGAGGATACTCAATTCCCTTTGCCAACCCACTCTCTTATAAAGAAAATCCCAGATGTTCCACCCAGTCACAGGGAACAGGCAGCCTCAGAGATTCAAAGGTTGCTGAATAAAAGAGTCATCCAATCAGTCCCAGCAGACCAAAGAGGATCCGGAACTTACTCAAGGTTCTTTTTAGTTCCAAAGAAAACAGGGGACTGGAGGTCCATTTTGGATCTCAGCAGACTAAACAAGTCGATCAGAAAAACAAAATTCCGGATGGTCACGCTACAGTCAATTCTTCCCTTCTTAGGGAAAGACCATTGGATGTGCTTGATAGATCTCCAGGATGCGTACTACCACATAAAAATGGACAGGCCATCCAGAGTTCATCTGCGCTTCTGGCTGGGAGCCAATCATTATCAATTTTGGGCTCTGCCCTTTGGTCTCACTACAGCTCCCACAGTGTTCATCAAATGCATGACAGTAGTCAAGGCTCATCTGAGATGTTTGAGATTCCAGGTGTTTCAATACCTAGACAACTGGCTCCTCATTGCCACCACCAAGCATCAACTCATACAAGCAAGGGATACAACTTTGAACCTCTGAAGTCAGTTGGGGATTACTATAAATTCAGGAAAATCTGCCTTGTTGCCATCGCAACATACCATTTTGATAGGCACACAGCTAAACACCATTACTTTGACACTAAACCTTCCTCCAGAAGAGTTTGTGTTTTACAAAATCAGGTTCTGGACCTGCTTCCGAGAGAAAAAGCCCCCGTGTCAATGGTACTCAAATTGCTAGGGACAATGGCGGTAGCGATCATTGCGATTCCTTTGGGACAGATGCATATACGTGTACTACAATGGCTCCTGTTCATGCAATGGTCCTTTCAAGAACTCCCAATGTCACACAAAATCCTGATAATGAATTCCTGCAAGAAGGACCTTCAGTGGTGGCTGACATCTCACCAAGTAACTCTAGGTCGCCCCTTTGTTCTACCCACTCACGTAGCCACAGTGTCCATGGATGCCTCCATGATAAGGTGAGGGGGGCATTATCAGGGAAGAACAGCCCAAGGCACATGGAACAGATATGAGGTTCACCTGCATATCAATGTTCCGGAGATGAGAGTGGTTCTTCTAGCATTGCAGTCCTTTCAAGACTCTCTTCTTCTGGGAACTATTGCAATTCAGACAGAAAATATGTCAGTGGTCTGGTACATAAACAAACAAGGAGGAACCAGATCTTATCCCTTGTGTCGAGAGGCCCTGAGAGTATGGCAATGGGCAACTTCCACCCAGCACTTTCTAATAGCAATGCACATCCCAGGGAGATCCAATGTGATAGCAGACAAGCTGAGCAGGGTGATACTACTGCCTCACGAGTGGTCCCTAAAAGAAGAAGTAGTGTAAGGGATATTCCCCAGTTGGTGCCAGCCTTGCTGCAATCTCTTTGCAACTCCAACAAACAGAAAATGCAACAGCTATTTTGCCCTAATCCCCCCTCCAGGGGATGCCCCAAGGGAGGGAAAGCATACAGGAGATCCAGGGGTCAACTGTGTACAAGTGCATCCCTTGGGGCATCCCCTGGAGGGGGGATTAGGGCAAAGTATCTGTTGCAACTCCAACAAACAGAAAATGCAACAGCTACTTTTCCCCCCCCCCTCTCCCGGGGGATGCACTTGTACACAATTACAATTGACCCCTGGTGTATGCCTGTATGCCTTTCCTCCCTTTCCTCCGAGTCCCAAAGTTAAAGCCAAGCCAAGGCTCTGGGAAGGACCATCATTCTAATAGCCCTTATTGGCCTCATCATGGTTCCCCTTCCAGTCTCTCATCTATTGGAAGAGCTTGGTTTCTGGACTCAGTACCAGATCTCCTGACTGAGTCTGGCAGGAGGCTCTTCACCCTTCCCTTCTTCAGTCAAACAAACTGCTTGCTTGCTCCTCCAATTCAAACATAGGGAAGTTCTCAATATCAGCAGCGCGGCTCAATATATTACCATTCTTTTCATAAAAAGCAGCCAGGAAGTTATATCTTAGTAAATGAAAGAGGTTCTATATATGGGCTTCAGAACAATGTTGAACCATACCTGGGCTTTAATTTCATCCCTTCTGGGGTTTTTGGCTATTTTCCATGATGACAAAGTCTTACTCAGGATGAATCCTTCATTCTCACCTAAAGTTTGCTCAGAGACAAATCTCAACTAATCTATTGAATTGCCCATATTTTTCCCTAATTACACTAATGAGATGGAACATATGCTGCAGAAACTTGTTGTTCACAGACAACTTTGATTCTATTTAGACAGGACCAAACATGTCAGGAAAACAGATCAGCTCTTTGTTTCCTTTTCAGAGTCTAAAAAAGGCATTCCAACGGTGAAAACCACTTTATCAAAATGGTTATCAGATTGTACATCCTTCATTTACAGTTCAGTGAATACACCATTACAACAGAAAATAAAGGCCCACTCTACTAGAGCTGATTCTACTTCATTAGCCTTTATGGCTAAATTACCATTAGATACTATTTGTGCAGCAGCTACTTGGTCAAGGCCTCATACCTTCATCACTCATTACAAAGTAGATAAGGCCTCCAGGGACAGGGCTTCCCTTGGTTCCTCTGTCTTAAAGAACATTCTCCCATGAGTCACCCAAGAAAGATGGTGCTTGGGATGCTACCCATCAGTAAGAATGTACGGCGAGATAGAACAACTTCACATAAAGAAGTTATGTACTCAACATAATGTTCCATGTGAGTTGCTCATCCCGACTTCATTCTTACTTCGCACCCTCCAACCCCCATACAGGCTTCTTGAAGACCGAGAATCTATTTATGTCATGGTGTTACTGCTTCTTATCCAGTTTCCAATATTAGCATATTGCTAGTAGTATGTAGCCTGTTGACAGCAAACAAGATCTGAGGGAACACAAGGTGCATCATGTGATATGAGCTAGTTGAAGACCTTGAGCTTTTGCAGTTGGTCGGCTCCGAACCCATCAGTAAGAATGAAGGCGAGATGACCAACTCACATAGAACGTTATGTTGCGTACATAACTTTTTTTTTTTGTCTGTGTCAGCCCCTCCTGGAGAACATTTATATCATTGTGAGATTCAATGACAGCTCCTTATTTGCAATCATCTGCCAATTTAGTTAGCCAGAAACCATTGGCATTGGCCTTGACTTCTGAGAAGTAAATACCAAAAAGGAGTGGTCCAAGGACTGATCTCTAAGGTACTCCACTTGTGACTGGCCTCTTTGTAGAGGTGGACTCTTCAATTCTAACTTCCTGGCTCCTGTCTGTGAGCCAGTTGGCTATCCACTGAGTGACGTATGGGTGTGTATCTAACCTCTTGAGTTTGTCAACAATGTCCGAGTGGGGTATTGTGTCAGATTCCTTGGCCAGGTCAAGGTAGGCACTGTGAACAATTTTGCCCTCATCCATTGCTTTGGTGACCTTCTCAAAGAAGTCCACCAGGTTGAGTAGGCATAATCTGCCCTTGATGTAACCAAACTGAGTTGGGCCGAGTGTCTGGAGGTTTACTATATCTCTATTGATCATCTCCATGATAATTCTTTCCATGGCCTTACATATAAGACTAGTGAGATTATGGGTCTGTAGTTTCCAAGGTCTGTAGATGGCCAACCTTTGTGTACAGGGATGACTGTTGCCTTTCTCCATTCATGAGGCATGAAGCCTGTTTCAAGGCTACAGTTAAATATTAATTCCAGAGGCCCTGATAGGTCATGTTTAAAGCTATTTGGAAGGCATCCTGGGATATTGTCTGGACCCATGGATGCAGTGTTCTTGGACTTAGAGAGAGTATTAAGGACCTGTTCACTAGTGAGAGTAGAGGGGAGTTATATTAGATGATATTTCCTGAGGGAAGGTTGAGGGGGATAGAGGGGTAAAGTTGGAGCTGAATTTATCAGCCAGGAGGTTTGCTATACCTTCTGGCTCAGTATAGGTGGTTTCATTTACAATGAGCTCTGCACACAGTTGTGTATTGGCTTTGAAGTTTTGGACATAGCTAAAGAATGCTTTGTGGTTGTCCTTGGCCTGGAAGGCCAAACTTACCTCAAATGTGGCTTTGGTAGACTTTTTTTTGTCTTCCAAGTTGTTTGTTTAGTTTGATAAAAGTGCTTATATCTTGCAGGGTGCTGCACCTCCTAGTTTTTGCCATGATTCTTTTCCTCCTATTATACAGTCTATTGGTTTTGTGATTACACCAGGGTGGCTTGTTTTTGAGTTAGTTCTGTACTTCTTCCTCATTGGTACAGCTGCTTCTATGCACCTATTAACATTCTTGTATAAGATTTCTGTGAACAGTTCTGCACAGGCAGCAGTGTTCTCAGTGTTTATGGGGGCTTAAAATTTTTCCAGGTTCTCACTTAATAGCAGGAGGTTAGCCTTAGAATAGTTTCTGAATATTCCAGGTTTAGCTGGGGGTCCAGGTTTTATTTTTACTTCAAAGGAGACCATTTTGTGGTCTAACCATACCAGGGAAGGCATTACAATAGGAGGTGTGCAGCAGTCTCCCATATTATTGAGGACAAAATCCAGTATGGTTGCACTCCTGGTTGGTGTATTGACTATCTGGTCCAGGGAGCTTGTGTTTACAAAATCCAGGAATCTCTGCGCATGCACGTTTGATGTCATATAGGATTCCCAGTTAATAGCGGGGTAATTAAAGTCACCCATGAATATGGTATTGGGTTGGATGGTTAGTGTTTCTAATAAGTTTAAATATATGGCATGGGTTTCTTGGGTCATAGAGGGAGACCTATAGCTGCCAAGGAAGTGGTATTGGATTTTATCTATGGTGATTTGATTTTGATCATGGAGTAGCTCAAGAGCATTGTCCTGTTTGACCACCCTTGAAGTATATTTATTTTTGATGTAAATAGAGACACCTTCACCTTTAGTCCCTGCCTGTGAAGTAGCTGGCCTAAATGTGTGGAAGGCATTATAACCTTGCACTGATGGTGTGCTCTCCATGGCTTTAAACCATGTCTCAGTGACCGCACAGATATCAGCATTCTCTAGGGTAAAGACAGCTTCTAGGGAGTGGAGTTTTTTGTTTAGACTCGTAACACTGAGCAGTAATACCTTTAGATTTTCTTGGTTTTGATTTGCTTTGTCAGAAGCACTTTCAGTTTGGCATTGCCTGAAAAAGGCACTATGGGTAAGACAATGTTTTAGCTAATATTCAAAAGCCTAGAGGGCAGAGGTGCAGAAGTGTGGGATGTCAGCAGTCTTAAACTCATTCAGTCACTGGTTGAGTTGTTCCTGCTTGTGCCATCTCAGGTCATTGTAATGATGCCTGCATTGCTTCCCAGTGTGTGGAATTCCAGTCACACCGAAGATAGCCTTAGCTAGACTATTCCAAGCCTCATCCTTATATTGAGACCCAGTATAGTCCCCTTTCTGATTACTCTGTACTCTATCTTTGAGCCCCAAATTGGGCACCTTCCTTCCTAGTTCCTGCCATGTCTGCACAGCTCATCAAATGACAGTTAAAGTGTTTTCCTGCCAATTCATGCTATTGCATTTTACAGCCAGTGAGCAAACCCACATAACCATGCCAACCACGTTTGTACAATGATGTGCTGAGAGCAACATTGTCAAACAGAAAGAGAGGAAGGCAGTTCATGAAATAGGGAACGTAATGTGACATTTGGCATTGATATGTATCTTGTCTGCTGCTATACCAGTTGGTATAATGGCGAACATGTTTACATTACAGACACAAGGTCCAGGGTTTGATTCCTACATGGGATAATTGTCTAGGCTTAAATTGGCCCACAAGGGCAGTTAACCTAGTACTAACTTATGAACCTATAGGTTACAAGTAACACACATTTGAGTTTAAAGAGTCAGTGGTGCCACAGGTAGTACACTCACCTGTGATGTAAAATATGATGGTTCTATTCCCACACCAGATAAATTAATTACTTAAGATAGAGGTTGGCATAATGGGTAAGATGTTTTCCTAACAGATACAAGGTGCACCATTTGACTCACATGGGTTAACTGGCTAGGATTAAAATTGCCCACAAGGACAGTTAGCCTAGTACTAATCTATGAACCTACATTTCTTGACTTTTAAGACATGGATTGGGGGGTATAAATTTTATGATGATTCATAGTTTGTGGGGCCTTACAAACTGATAAAAGTAATTTGTACAATGTGGGTTTCAAACCTATGTAAAAATAGAGAATACATATTCTTCCACATAAGTGTTTTTTCCCTCATTGCCACAGAAGACGTGCTTGTCAGATATGGTCATTAATTATATAGACACCTTAAAGAGTGAGTGGTGCTACATTTCAGTTAACCATGTATGTATGACCTGACAAGGTCTTGGTTTATGCATTCTCATGTGTGATATAGGAGTAATGTGTGGCAATATGCTGGAAATGCATATACTTGTATTAATCTCAGGTTAGATTTCCGAGTTTTGGATCAGACCACATAATATATTCTGTTTTACAGCTATACTTGTGTTATGTGAGTTGTGTAGATGACTATCAGTAAAGTATGAAGTTCATCCCAGGAAAAAAGTAATTACAGAAACATAATTGTCAGGATACCCACATCTGGACATATAATTCATATGACATCAACTGCTATACATAGTTATTTTTATGTATAATTATCTTTATATTGCTATTTTTGATATAAATTACAGCAGAACAGCATTCATAAAAATTGGAGTGTACTGGATTAGAACCATGGTTCATCTGTGTTGGGACCATGAACTTACACCTATTGCCACTAGGAAAGCTAGACAACAGATATATTTTGACACTCATTAATGCCCAGAGTGCTATCTGCTGCTCAATGCTGCTTAGTATGTTTGCATGTAGGAAGGTAAAACAAGTAATAATGTTTCATTTTAGCAAGTTACAATGTTTCTTTTCTGTCTTCAAGGTTTGTGTATGAATGTTGACTGTCATGCAACTCCACTTAGTGTGTTTGCAGACGGGAAGGTGAAACAAGTAACAGTGTATCCTTTATGTAACAATGTATCTTTTTGTCTGTAGCAGTAAGCCGTATTTGAGTACAAATGAGAGAGGCAAAAGCGAAAATACATTTTCTTTGTAAAAAATGCTTATCATTTATGCTTAAAAAGCAACATGGTCTATCTTATGTCCTCTGTGCCTCAATGTCTTTACAAGGTGTTACACACACATAATAATTTATGCTATCCATATCATCCAAGCTGCTGGCCACTGCACAATGGTGCTAAGCAGGATTGCGCTTCTTAAGGCAACTGATATTAAAGTTTAAATACTTATGCATTTCACCATGTGTGCTCTACTCCGTGCACCATGTAAATATTAATATTTAAAAAAAAAACATTTTAGCACATGTTAAAGAATTTTGCAACACTCTGAATTTGAACTATCATACTAATGAAACTGCAAAGCACAGTGGGAGTGTTAACTCTCTTTGCCGCAGACATAGCTTTGCAGCAGGAAAGCAAATCATGTGCATATAAGCAATTCCCATTTCCTCTACAGTATTAATACAACATAAACTTGTACATTCTCAGTTGGTTGTACATGTGTGGCTTACATATTTACTGCAATGAGTGACCACACAACCATTTATGAATATTGTTGCAGAAATGCAGGTCTGTCTTCTCTTTGTATTGTATTAATTTTTCCCTTTCCTCAACTGTAATCTCAGACATGCATTCAACAGTGCATTTTATATTATTCTCCTTTAACTGTATGATAAAAAGTACATGACAGTGAGAAACATTTATCAGCACAGGCAGGAGAGTTTGTCTACTACTGAACACAAATGCTAAATATATGCGGTTTAGTTCCATTTAACAGTTCACTAAAGTTACTTCTACACTTAGTAAGTGTATTCTGAGTGACACACCCAGTGCAGTAAAGGTAGTCTGAATTGCTGTTGTGTCTTCCTTCTCTCTCCCACTAATAATTCATGGTTGCAATTCATTACCAATTCATTACCAACTAACTATGTTTACCTCTGATACACAAAGTCAAAAGTGTGGTATTCAGCAATTTTAATAAGTTCACACATCATTTGCATCTTCACTGTGCTCAGAGGCCTAACTCTACACTACAAAAAAGTAACCGTGTAGCTAGGAAACTTGAACTTGTGGAGACTTGTGCATTTGGATAAAATGGATTGCTATTCCTTTGAAGGTGATTTATCTATAGAGAAGGCTTCTAACTTTGTTAAGGTATGCTTGTATCATTCAAGTGCATTCTAGATTTTGTAACATGTTACAAAGCAATTTATATATCCAGGAGAAAATGGAACTTTTATCTGTATGCGCTTCTTATAGTTCACAATTGGCATAGTCAATTTTGGCAGGCATTTAGATTTCTCAGACAGGCTATTAACTTTCATCACAAATATTATTTTTAAAATTGTGTTTTACAGTCTTCTATGTTATTGTAGAGAAATGTAATGTGCATGTCACTGACACAGGTCTTATGCCTCTGAGATGGCCCACGGCCACCTCCAGGGAAGAGATGGCACTGTGAGAAGTGACTATCCATCATAATTGACTTTTCAGTTGTAAATCTGTATACATTCTGATAACTGTGTGGAAAGCATATATGCAAATTTAATTCTGTGGTATTCCTTGGTTTATAAAAAACATAATTTCTTTGTTGTTTTGGGGTTAGAGGACCCACCTCCAATTTCTGAGTTGTCAGGAAAAAAGTGTGTTTCAAGTGCTTTTCTCTTGCAAATGTGCATGCATCCTGATATTTCAGTGAGAAATATAATACTTTACTAAAGAGGTATATTTGGTTTAGACAAAACTCGGTTTGTGTGTAAGGCTGAGTTGAGACAACCACATATCCTTCAATTTTAATAACTGAAAATTGTGTTTCCAGTGCTTAATGTTGACAAATGTGTATGTAAGCAAGACTTTAGTTAGGTGATATTTATGTGTTGTATTCTTCTATATTTTATATCACATAGGATTATGGCACCCAAGCTTACAAATCCTCTTAAAGCCTTTTTCAGTGACTCTGAAAATGAAGTGATAATCCAGGCATTCAGGCACCATGGCACCTTTCCTCTTGAGAAATGACATATGGACATAGCTACTAGAATGCAGATTTGGAACTGATTAGTGAATGATGTCAATGCAGTAAGGGGTCATGCCAGGAATTATGATCAGGTGTGTCAATGGGCCATTGATATGACTTCAATCGAGGACAGCAGCTGCAGTTGCCTGGCAATGCGGGGGAGTCTGCTACCAAATGAAGAGTTCCTGTCCACTGTCAGAGATCCAGACAACTCAGTGGAAACTGCACACCAAAATGTGCTCGATGTCAGTGCTGATGTGTCTTAGGGGACAATTGTGTCCCAGGAGCAGCTTCCAAGTAAGCTTACATGTGGGAAGTTCTAGATTTGCTTGTATAATAAAATATATAATTTGAGCAATGCTTTCTTGGGCAATTTTGTCCTGTACCTATTGTTAAATTAATAGATTTACATGACACAGTTGTTCATTACACATGGGCTGTGGGTAGACATGTCAGCCAAGTTTCAGTTACAACTATTCTTACTAGACACATAGGCAATTATGTATTCCCTGTCCCCCTGTGTTATTCCCATTGTGGTGTTTGCTTGCCATCCTTCCCTTGCTTCATTTCTTTCAGGACCATCCTCCCTACAAAGGGTAGCATCATCTGCACATATTAATCAAATGGTTTTTGCTTTTTGGTGACCATTCTTCAAATATATACATTTATCTGTAATGTTGAGGTGGGTGCAATGAATGTCTGTATAGCTGTACCATCTATGATAGTGGGACCAGTTTTAGTTTGTTATCATATACATTGTTTTAATATTTAGTGTAGTGTTAATTTTGTTCCTGTGCTTGTTGCTAATTATCACAGGTGATCCTGACAGTGGAAGCATAGGAGTTTTACCACCTGATATCAGAGTATAAGTAGGCTCTGATAATGATTGTTGCCAAATAGAGGCACAGTTGGGGGTTAACAAGTTGAATCTGACACTGAGAGTGACATTCAGCCATAACCTGTATTTGTGTCAGGCACAGTCAGTGTGCCTACACATACCTATTCCACTCAGCACTCAGATATTGGACAGGTGGAGGGTGAGACACTTGATCAGGGTGATGTGGTTACTGCAGCTCCAGGTGCCAGTTGACTCTGACCATAGCCAAAGTGTGTGTGAAGTGCCACACAGGAGGGTTGTTAGGGGTGTTCAGAGGAAGCCTTTTGTCCACCCTTCACCTGATCTTGGTGTGTCAATTATATGCCACTCGATGAATGTTTAGGGCCATCATGGAGGCACAGGTATGTTCTACTAGAGCCTCAGAGATCATGTTTAGGATTGTAGAATTGGCACAGGCTAACATGCATGACTGCCTCCACCATGTGCTTGATTCAGTGGATCAGATGGTATGGGCATTGTTTGTGATAAAGTGTCTGTTGGGAGGAGAACAGCATCCACATGGACGTAGGACACCAGCATCATTTGCTGTTGGCCAGTGTGGCCATGCCTGATCACTCTCCTGTAGTGGCACTACTTCAACTGCTCCATCAGTGGTTGAGGTGTACACACCCAGACGTGGTAGGCCATGGGATAATGGTCCTTGGCATAATTATGAGGGCTGTTTGTCTAGCAGACATCAGTCATGTTCAGGTAGCATCTGCACATCTGACCATGGCCTCAGACATGCTAGTGCAACTCCTGGCAGAGCCAGTTCTCTTGATAGGGGGCGACACAGCTCACACATGTCTCACTCGCCAGGATATAGAGCTAGCACATAGCTTGGCTGCTACAGGATAGAAATCATGCATGGTTGTAGCTCCATACTTGGGGGTATGGGAAAAAATGTATGTAGTCACTGGCATGTTGTAACATAGCATTCAAGGACTAATGTAGGATCCTGTATGCTGATGACTGTGACACCCCCAGCATGTCCCCTTTTGGTCTCTAGAAGGTTCCTGTAGTTAAAAGTCTAAGTGCTATACATACCTTAGTCTCCACAAGTATTGTTTTCCCTCAGTTTGCCCTTGTTCTCAGCCAAGGACGACAGAGATTGCACAGTTCTTGTAGTGTGTCTCTATCCACCCTGTAGTGCTCTACTGTTTCCACCCCATGCAGACCATGAAATGTTACACAGGGTTTAAACACTCTTCTCCTGCATGTCTGAGGTCTGTTAGTAGCAGTGGCAACATAGAGTTGATCCTGTTGCACACACACATGTAGAACAGGAGCAGTAGCCCCTAACATTATTTCAGTGTAGTGTAGTTGTTGTGGCTGTATTCCAGTAGGTTTTGGAATTCAAGGACAAAACCTACACTGAGTGTTGCTTTATAGCTTGTTGAATAGCTCCTCCATTTTGGATTGGTTGATTATCATACAATTCAGTTGCTTATGCTATAATTAGCATGCCACAATGTCTACCATGTTTGTGAGGCTCTACACACTGTGTAGAGCTGATTACTGAGTGCAAATCTGTGCAATACTGCATGTGCATTGCTCTGCGATATGCACACAGTTTTAGCAAGTCATGTAGAGTTTATTAAATCTAGCCCTAGGCTTCCAATATTTCTATTGGTTTTGATAGTACTAACAAAATTCAGCCAAGCAGTAGTTATGCTGTGATGTGGACAGAAGACATCTTGGGTTGAAGACAGAAGCTGGTTATCTAATAGCTGAAAACTTGTGTATGAATGTATTTTTCTAATATTTTTGATTGGGATGATAAGATAGCAATTGGCCTATAGTTTGAAAGATCCATATTGACTCCACCCTTGGACAGCAGAATAATGAATGATTTTTTTTTTTTCATGGCAAGGGGACTTTATTTTCAGATATAGATTGATTTATCAGAATTGAAACTGGATATACAATAGCCTCAGTTGCTGTTTTAAGTCATTACAAGTGAGTGACACCTCCAGATGCATCTGCAGTTAACTCCTAATGATACCTTTAGACATCAAATATTGCTTGTTCATATTTACGTCAATAATTCCAAAACCATGTTATGTACAAGATTTTAAAAGATTTTGTCTTAAAACTTACATAATGGCAAACTCAGCTGCATTAATATTTGACCTCTGTCTAGTGCAGGTAAATGGATATTAACTGTTGTTTTTATGATATTAATTTATATAGATATAATTCTTACATTTTTCTAAATATCTCAACAACCGGGTAACACAGACAGAAGTCCTTAGCCTCATATGAAAGCTAGATGAATAAAATGCTGTATGTAACTTGAGTGGTTGCTGAGATATTGCAAGTTGTTTACAGAATATTACAAATGTAATAGTTACTGCATTTCCTATGACTTATAAAATTTGGTTTAAGACCTAGTAAGGATTACTACAACTGTAAAAAATAGTTTGTGCTGAAGAATTTGCCATTCATACTTTTTTCATAACCCCTTTGGTTCCAGAGATATGAACATTTGTTTGAAATGTGAGGGCATAATTTGATTCTATCAAAAGGCTTAGGCTCTGCCCCTTGCAAGTAAAGTGCAAACTTCCTGAGCTCCACTGGAGTGAATGAGTTAAGAAATCCACCAGGTAGATTGTCAGGGGTAGTTGTTGTAGGCTTTAATTTTTTTGAAGTATTTTCTAATGGTTATCTGTGGGAACTGGTTGGAAGGAGAAATGCTGAAGGAGGTTATTTGACTGAGTACGGACATCAAGAGCTTGCTTAGTCACCTGGTTGGTTAATCGCTCTACAGTCTATATAAAGCAGGTACTGAATTGAATGGCTCTGGTATCCTCTTGTTCCTGTGTGTTTGGGGTTGGCTGAGTATCCTGTCCTGGATTTAGCAGTTTATTGACTGAGACCCAGAACAATTCTTTATTATTAGTGTGTATGGTCTTATTGGTTATGTAATAGTCATTCTTATCTTTGCTGTTGTTTTGTTAAGTTTCTTAGTGGAGTTTTTCGATTTTTTTGTCCAGACCTTCCATGTTTTGTGTCTTTGTTTTATGAATTATTTAATTGCTAAGGATTACTATGAGGCAAGGTTGACTTTGACGCTTTTTATTCTGCAAGACGCTTGTGTTTGGAACACCTAGGAAGATCTTATGGAACATAAGGGACAGCATCATCTAATGGGGAGATTCTGTAGTGACTGCCAGTGCCAGTTAAAGAAATGTAGTGTATTAATAAAAGTGTTTTCATAAAAAGTAGTAAGGTTTCTTACCAGGCTGTAATGGTGTATTTTTGGGCTTCTACTCTGGTCCCTTAAGGTGTAGATTTCTAAGTGATCACTTAGCCTGTCTGACAGAGTTCCATGGGATGATAGTTTATTTGGAGAGGATGTTAGGATCCAGTCAAGGGTTGATTATTAGCTCTGGCTTTGTTATATATAGATGGCTTGGTTATAATCTGGGCGAACTTGTACACATGTATATTTCTGACTGGCATTTCAGACTGAATGGTTAGTCAGTCTATATTAACATCAGTTAATATTAGAACTTTATGAGAGATTTTTGAGGTGGGCCAGCAGCAACTATCTTCCAGTGTTTTATCATTGATACCTGGGGTATGTACATATACCCATGACTGCAATTGTCTTGTTAGTGTTTAGTTTTAGCATGGCTAGTAAGATTTCTGATTAGAGAAAGTTGGCTGGATTGGCGGAAAAGGGAGATATCTACAGAGTGTTTTTGTAGAAAACAGTGACAACACCAGCTTTTTTGTCGGTTCCGTTTAATTTGATAATGTTACAGCCAGATGGTGCAATTTCTTCATTTTTTGTTTCCTGGCATAGCCACATTTCTTTGGCAACTAAGATGCTTGGTGAGTGTACTGCTCTCTAGCATGTATTTCAGAGAGTTTGTTATAAATACTCCATAAGATGGATGGTATATCTGAAGGCCAGGGTGGGACTGTGGTTGAGGTGATAGTGATAAAGGAGTTGATGGAGATACACTGTCCGATGCCTGAATTTTCTGAGTTGCACCTCAGTTTGAGTGCATGTCACCACTAAGTTTTATGGTTGTGGAGGTATGATGGTACATCTAGAGGCATTTTTGTCTATTATATGCTTAATACCCAATTCATGAGTAAATGGCCGCTGCTTTAGCTAATTGTACTTCAATAATAGTATATATGAATGCTGATATAGATACAGTGTGATTGAGAGATTAGGTTCAGAAGTATTTTGCTTAGAGGGCACAATATATTTGCCTAAATTGGTTAGAACTACCCCCTCAACTAACATACACACAGCTTCTTGCCACCTATAAAATTATTCAGAATCCATCTGCTTGTCCAGCACTAAATAACATTTAGTGCTGGACAAGCACTAAACATTTTACATAACTATGTTCCCAGTTGATCATTATGAAAGAATGACCAAAAATTCCTGTCTGACCACAAACGTATCATATTTGCTGGGCATTGTCTGTACTCGTACCATGTTCCTAAGGCCTGAAACTCATTATCTGCATCCATCAGGTCAATACCCTCCCTCCCATCCTTCAAAACCATTCTGAAAGACTTCTAGTCAAAAGCTGTCTCTGTTCTTGTTCAACACCAGGATAAATATTATCCTTAAATGTGAACAAATACCTCTTCGTACCTTATATCTCCTTACTATTCCTTATTCACTCACTTTCTTAATTCTATCAATTCCTCCCCCCTGACTTTCTCTCTAAATACGCCATAAGCCTGCTTTTCTGCCACTTTGTATTGCAATTTCTGTTTGTAATATTCTAATTTACATCTAATTTCTCTATAAACTGGCTAAAATTTCTCTAACTATTAACTCATTACCATATAACTTCCATCTATTCTTTACCAATGTTTTTGTATTTTGTCTAATATGGTATAATTATTTAAACTCTAGTTGTTCTGTATTATTTTTAAAGACTGTAAAATTATTGTTCTTAAAATATTTTGCAATACTCTTGAGTTTTTCTCTCCGGGCTTCCACTGAAAATGGGCTCTGATCTAGGCAGCCTTTCCTGGTAATAAAAATGTCAATAAAAAATATGAGTTTTATTAGAAATATGAGGGCAATGGATGCTGGTAGGATGTTAAGTGCACAATTAGGAGAAGAGGTACTAGTTTGAGAAACATGTTTCTGAAATGTAAGAAATAGAAGGTATTGAAGGATAGAGGATTAGGAGGTACTAAAGACAGGAAGTAAGGAATGATTATTGGGGAAAAGCAGAAGTTGAAATGTTGAAAAATAGATTGTATTTAATCTGTAGGCTTGAATAAGTATAGGATCATAAGAGGTTAGTAGGCTAATGGTCCTAGAGCCATTTTAAGCCTAGCTATTCATGCCCTAATTTTCCCAATTATCAGTGCTCAAGGACTAGATTGGCTTTGGTATATGCCTATGCCTTAGAGTATCTACACTCTGCTCCTGTCCAAAAGGGACACAGGCGAACAGGCAGGGTTGAATTTGTGATTTCCCATCCATTGGTCCAAATTGCAGTTGTATAGGCTTAGGGAATAGTTCTGCTTCATATGAATAGGGAGGCTGTTCCAGAGAAGAGGTAATTTTCGAGACACTGTGATTTAGATCCTTAGATCAGGTAATTATAGGGCTGTTTGTTTTGCAAATGTGTGACAGATCGATCAGGACTGGATCAGAGAATGCCTTGGAGTTTAAGCATAGATTACCCCACAGCAGTCTGTAGGAGACTGAGTATATAGACAGGGTTTTAGGCAGTGTGCATAGGACATGTTATTTATACCCTGAATTCTGTTAGTGAGGAACCTCTGTGGCTGGTCCAGCGGTTGCAAATACCTGACCAGGTACATGCCGAAGGGTGCCTTGTTCTCATTTTTTTTTAAATAACATATGCAATCATACATTTATATAAATGAAAACAAGCCATGCTGACACATTTTCATTTGCAAACATCATACATCATACATACTCTTCTATATGGTCATCGTCAATCAAACATTAAATAGCTCATTCAAT
Organism: Protopterus annectens; assembly: GCF_019279795.1. Lineage (NCBI taxonomy): Eukaryota > Metazoa > Chordata > Ceratodontiformes > Protopteridae > Protopterus > Protopterus annectens. The sequence continues at coordinate 685,909,355 of NC_056749.1, read as the reverse complement.
TCCCGCCGTCTCCTAAACCTCATTTCTCATTCAAAACTTAATTCTGCATGTATTGATCACATAATACATATTTTTGTACGTAATTTGTTCTTCCCTTTTTCTAAAGCTCCCATTCCAGTGCTTTTATCGCTGTTACTATATTCACTGATTCTACTATGGTTGGTTTAGCCCTTGATTTCCATTTTCTAATAATTGTTTTTTGGCAACCACCAGAATTAAACTCAGCAAGCCTTATTATGTATAGATAGTCCTGATTCTGTATTACAGAACAAAATAAGCAAATAAATAAATAAATTGCTTACTTACACCAATTTGCTCACCTAGTGTTTCTGGCAGAATAGTCTGCAGGGAATTGTTAAAGTCTGCCAACTCATTATACTACCCAAAAATATGTTTCCAGTGACTTCTTTCTTCCCCATCATACCTCCAATATTTGCAATTTAACTGAATAAAAATGCTTTGAAGTTTGCTTGGGATATAAAGATACCTATGCAAACACTGACAAGCAAAGATCCTAAACCTTTTAGACTTTGTTGCATATTTAGGAGCTATACATATATCCTCCCATTGTTTCTTTGTGAATTGCTTATCCAGTCTCTCTTCCCAGTATTGGTCTAATGAGGGCTGAGTATAGTGGAACTACGATTTCCTTGCATCTGGATGCCATGCCTTTACTTATAAGCTGTGTCATGTAGAAGAATTTCCTCACCACCATGGACATATGATGATCAGAGTTCAGGTTACTGTCAACCTGAGATCCCAAGTTCCTTTTTATTGGGTCTACTGTAATGGGAGTGTTATCTATGTTGTAATTTTCAGGAGTGGTCATCCTTCCAAAGGGTATAATTATGCATTTCTTTGCACTGAGGTTTAGGCTATGGCTCTGGAACCAGTTATTTATATGTCAGACCCTCCTGCCAGATATCTACAGCTTTTGGAGATTCAATGACTGCATCCAGCTTCCAGTCAACAGCAAATGTGGTCAGCTAAAGGCCCTCTACATTTGTCTTGACTTCACAGATGCATATTCTGAAATAGGAGAGGTTCCAATACCAAGCCATTTGAGACACCACAAGTAACAAGTCACTTGGTGTAGGAGGATTCCCCTACACTAGCTTCATGTGTCCTGTCCATGAGTCATTTAGCTATCCATTTCGTGGCATAGGGATCTATACCTAAATTTGTGAGTTTGTCTATAATACCTAAGTGAGGTATTGTGTGAAATGCCTTTGCCCAATTAAGGTAGGCAGTATGCACCATTTTGCCCTTGTCCATGGCTATAGAAACCTTCTGAAATATGTCAACCAGGTTTAGTAGGTATGACCTGTCCTAGATGAAATAGAATTGGGGTGGGTCCAATGTTGGAAGTTTCCTATATCTTTGTTTATCAGGTACACAATAAATATTTCCATGGCTTGCATATAAGACTAGTCAGATGTATTGGTCTGTAGTTACTTGGGTTTGTTGATGGTTCCATTTTGTGTAGAGGGATGACTGTTGCAGTCCTCCATTCCCTAGGGAGGGCACCTGTCTGAAGGTTGTGGTTAACAAGAGATTATATTGGGCCTGACAGGTCATGTTTCAAGCTATTTATGAAGCATTCTAAGATACTATCATGACCCACTGATGCAGTGTTTTAAGCTGTGGAGAGTGCAGTGAGGACTTATTCTTTAGTGATAGTCGGGGAGAAATGGTATAGAATACTTCCTGGGGAATAATAGTGGATGATAGGGGTGAAAATGGAAAGCTAAATTTATCAGACAGCAAGTTTTCCTATATCCTCTGGTTCAGTATAGGAAGTTCCATTTACTATTAGTTCATCACACTGTTGGGTGCTCCCCTTAAGGTTGCTTACATAACTGAAAAATGCCTTATGGTTACTCTTAGCCTGGGAAGCTATTTCTGCCTATAAGTTGGCTTTGGTGAACTTGATTAGTCTCCTAAGTTGCTTATTGGGACTAATGAGGGAGTTTTTTGCCTGATGGGCATAGACCTTCCTATATTTGGACAGTATTTTCTCTCTTTCTTTTGTTGGATAAGCTATTTATATTGGGGATCCATGAAGGGGGCTTGTTTTAGAGTTTTCCTAATTTTATTTCAATTTGGTACTGCTGTTTCTATGCAGTTATTTACATGCTTCTACAGGGTTTCCCTAAACATTTTTGCATAGGTCAGAATGTTCTCTGAGCTTTGAGGGTGGGGGTGTGGGCTTGGAATTTAGCTATGCAATTACTTAATAGCACATATTGGGACAGACAGCACAGGATATGAGGACTGCCTTGGTCCACATGGGTGGAGCAACAGGAATAAAGAAGGAGAGACCATTCTAGATGTATGTCTGTCAAATGGCTTGCAAGTAGCCAACACATGGTTCAGAAAGAAAAAAGTCACAAGATCACATGCAAGCATGGCCAACATGCAACTCATGTAGACTTCCTCCTAGTAAGGAAAGGACACTGGGGTAGAATCAGTGATTCTAAAGTCATCCCCAGTGAAATACTAGGCCCACAAAATAAACCACTGGTTGCTGGAATCAGCTGCAAGCAGTGGTCAAAGAAGGCTTTAAGATCAACAGCGATCAGGCTGAGGACCTGAAAGCTGACTACAGAGAAAGTACAACAGTTCAAAGATTGACTCAGGGCTCTAGCATCCCAAGAACAGGAGGAAATACGTGAAGCTGAAGAAGAATAGCAACACCTCAAAACAGCGTATGTGAGGACCACAGAACAGATATTTGGCCAAGCCAGATAAGAAAGTAAGGTACATAAGAAAAGCAGGTGTTGGAATGCAGACATCCAGGAAGTCATCAAAAGAAAGAAGGAGTACAGAAAAAAGTGGGAGATACAAAAGATGGACAGGCTAGAAAGGAATACTGGTTGGCTAGCAAAGAGGCTAAGAAAGGAGTTGCAATAGCAAAGAACAGGACATGGGAGACACTCCACCAACTTCTGGAAAGTGACTCAGTAGGTGGTACAAAGAAACTATATCAGGTTGCAAGCAAAGACAGAAGGATAAAGAAGATAGTCAGACACCCTTCATAAGGGATGCCACCAATAACCTGCTTACCAGTTCACAGAACTTCAAAGGCAGATGGAAGGGGTAATTCTAGCAGCTTCTGAATGAAGAAAACCCCCCACAGAAGCTGTACTGCCCCAGACACAACCTATGATGAGAGAAGAAGAGGAGCCCAACCTAGAAGAACAGCACTAAGGAAAATGAAGTCAGGGAAAGCAGGAGGCTCAGATGAGGTCACAGCAGATATGATAAAGATGCTGACTGAGATAGGGGAGACATGGCTCCTGAGGATACTTGTGGCAGTTTGGAGAGAAAGGCATATCCCAGATGACTGGAGAATAAGCATACGCATGCCAGTGTATGAGAACAAAGTGGACATCCACAAATGTGGGCAGTAAAGAGTTATCAAACTCCTGTCACATTGCATGACAGTTCTAGAGAGGGAGATTGATAAACAGATACACAGAGTAGTAGAAAGTAAGAAGGGAGATGAGCAGTACAGATTCAGACAGGATGCAGCCCAACTGACTCCATGTTTGCAGTGAGACAGATAGTTGAGAAGAAGCTAGAGTCCAACCATGCATTCCTAGACTTGGAGAAAGCATATGACAAGGTCCCAAGAAAGCTGATTTGGACAGTACTGCGATGGTTTGAAGTCCCAGAAACATTGGTAGAATTAATGCAGGCTATGCACAAGGACCTAATGACTAAAGTATGGCCAGTATTCAGTCTCACAGATGGGTCCCAGTCAGAGTGGGTATGCACCAGGGTTCAGCTCTGAACCCACTACTGTTCATACTGTGATGGACTACATTAGCAAACAGGTCAGAGGGGACAGATCAACAAATTTTCTGTATACAGACAATGTGACATTACAGGCAGACTCTGAGAAAGAACTTCAGCAAAGGATAAGGGAATGGAATACAAAACTGAAGGTACATTGGTTGAAACTAAATACAGATAATACAGTGGTACTGGCAGCAAATTGGGGAAATCAGAAGATGCTGTGAATTTAAATAGAAGGGAAGATAGTGGAACAGATTAATAGCTTTACGTATCTGGGAGAGGAGGTTAAGCAGAAGGGAAGTGTAAATGAAGAGGTCAAAGCTAGAATCATAGCAGTGCAGCTAACTGGCATAGAGTATCAGGTATGGTATATGACAGAAGAATGCCAAGAAAGCTGAAAAGTAAGGTGTATAAAACAGTGGTGCGACCAGTACTACCATATGGTACAGAAACCTGTTCAGTAAAGGCAGAGCAGTTGAGGAAGCTAGAGGTGAGGGAAATTATGTGCCTAAGATAGGGGGGGGTAGGATGCACACTGTGGGACAGATGAAGAAATGAGGACATAAGAGCAGAAGCCAAAGTAGCTCAAATTGCAGAAAACATCAAAGAGAACAGATTATGGTGGTTTGGGCACATGTACAGAAAAGCATAAGACAATCTGGTGAAGAAGATTTGGGACAGACAAGAAGAAGGCAGGAGGAAACAAGGACATCCAGCAAAAATGCAGATGGATTGTCTGAGAGAAAATCTGTGACAGTCAGGCACGAGTGCCGAAGAAGACAGGAGTGTGGCATTGAACTGAGAGAGATGGGAACAATTAACATGGCACTATATACAAGATGGGAAAAAGGGGGTTGATGATGATGAGTTAACCTTGCAAATGTTCTTAAAGGTTCTGGGTTTTGCTGGGATTTTGGGCCTTATATTTATCAAGGGTGATTGCTTTGTGATCTGACCTGATTAGTTAGAACACTGGGGGTGCAACATTCCCTCATATTTGTGAGTTCCAGATCCAAGATATTGGCCTCTAGTAGGTGTGCCGACTAACTGTTCCAGGGTGATTGCATTGACAAAATACATGAATCCCAGAGTCTGCATGTTAGTGGTTGTTTATCTATCACAATTTATATTGGGATAGTTGAAATCACCCATGAATATGGTGTTGGGATGAATGGTGAGTGACTCCAATACATTCAAGTACATGGTATGGTTATCCTGGGTCATAGGATACTAGCCTCATACCTGCCTGGGATACATAATCTGAAAGCTCTATAATATCTCTCTTCATATAGTCCAGGGAAATAGCTAGCAAGGATATGGAATGGGACTTTATCTAAATTTAGCTGGCATGGAATAGCTCAAGCATGTCATATTGTTTGTCTGATCTTGAAATGTGCTTAGTTATGTAGACTGAAACACATTCAACTCTTGTCCCTTCTTGTGCAGTATCTTGTCTAAATGTGTAGAAGGCATTATAGACTTGCACTGCTTTCTGCAGCTTTAAACCATGTCTCAGTAACTGCACAGATGTCATCACCCTCAAGGATGTGGAGAGCTTCTAGGGAATGAAGCTTCTTGTTGAGACCCTAGCATTGAGCAGTAAGATCTTTAATTTATCTTGCATAGAATTTGCTATATTGGAAGGTTTATCAGGTTGATACTGCCTAAAAAAGGCACTATAGGGGTGGGTAATGTTTTGGCCAATATCTAAAAGCCTGGAGGTGACAGCTGCAGTCTATCCCTGGCAAAGCAGTGTGGCCTGTCAATCATGCCTCTCAAGCCAACAAATGTTTGGACCCCATTTAAATGACACAAGTAACTAAGCCAATTGTTAAAGTCAATCATCTTCTGTTTATATGTGGCATCATCCTTGGAGAAGGCAGAATGCTGCATAGTGCTAGTCTCATACCTTCCAGGGACACATAATCTGAAAGTTTACCATGTTTCTCTTCATATATCAGGGATGTAAGTCTCAAGTCATTAACTCTCACATAAACTCTGTCAGGGTCATTCTGGCAACTGATCATTACTGTCTCCTCGCCCAGCCTGGTGAGTGAGGCATCAGTGTATCTCACAGTACAGTCTACAATGACCAATATATTGGGTTTGTGTTAGTTTTCCATAAGGGCTTAGAAGCTGAGGCATTGTGAGATGTGGATGGGTTTATGTGTCATGGAGAGTGTTACCTTTTCAGAGTATTGGGAAGGTTGCTCAGGACAGTGTCTCACAGGCAATTGAAATTTGGGTAGACTGCATTTAAGAGCCTTAGAATATATGACATTATGTATCTGATCCATAGTAGGTGCATTGAGAGACAGAGAGAGAGAGAGTGTGCGTGTGTGTGTGTGTGTGTGTGTGTGTGTGTGTGTGTGTGTGTGTGTGTGTGTGTGTGTGTGTGTGTGTGTGTGTGTGTGTGTGTGCGTGTGTTACTGGCTACCTATTTGGAGATATCAGTGACTGTATGTGAGAGCTTTGCCTCCAAAGACACACCCCAGGATTTAATAAATTCCATGTAGGTACAGTGTAGAGCCTACATGGAATGTATCCATGTTCACGGCCATGGTCCGCCTCTCAGCAGCATGCCATGCATATTAATGATGGTGTGCTGCTGAGGGAGTGCTGAGCAACATGGATACTTAATCAGTGTTGTCTGCTTTTTTTTTTAAATGCATGTTTGCATGGTGTGGAGTGCAGCCATGCCAAGCTGTGCTCACATGTAGACAGCTGACACCTGCCAGATATCTAAATATAGAAACTGGATGTAATTAATAAGCATAATGACATTATTTATGTGATTTTTTTTTTATTTGGCATTTGCACAGCGTGGAGCGCAGCTAACCCGAGCAGAGCTTATACATACATGGCAGACACCTTCCAGATATCTAAAAATATTTAACCAGATGTAATTAATTGTTTATGGGTGTTTTTAAGCATGTTTGCATGCCATGGCACAGTGCTCAGCACTGCTAACAGGTAACTCAGTGGTATATGTAAAGGTGTACTGGATTTCTTAATAGCCATGTAGCTTAATGGGTAGAGTTATGGCTGCATGTGTAGTAGGTCTAGGGTTTGAATACATGGAAATCATAAGTTGTCTGTATTTTTGTTGCACGTCTTATGGACAAGATTTTAAAATATGGCTCCACTGTGCTCTGCCCAACTGTGCTCAAACCTGCTAAGCACCATATAAACATGTTAATGGCTGCCAAAGTTTACGCAGTGCTCAGCATCACTAAAACCATGATTGTGCCTGTTTGCATGCTGCTCAGCTCTGCTTGGCTGGTTTGCACACTGCTAAGCAATGCAGCACTTTTTTGAATGTTGCTCAATGATGTGTAAGGGTGAGAAAACAGCCTATATATATATATATATATATATATATATATATATATATATATATATATATATATATATATAGTGCACTAGGCGGGAATTCTATTGGAGTTCTATCATCTGTCAATATAACTGGTGGTGTTGGAGAAGGTGTCCACTTTTGGGATCAGCAGTGGGGCATTCATGAGTCCAGAGTCATGGTTGGGCTCTTTGTGAAATACCAGGATGATAGGCTGCTGCAAGGTGGTTTCCAGGGCTCAGAGTGTAAGGTGGAGGCCTGGGACTGGCTGGCCAGAGAACTCACCGGTGTTACTGGTATCCCCACATGGGACAGCAGTGCTCTCACCACCATGATGACCTCAAAAGATGAAAGAGGGGAACCTTGGACTCCTGGGTCCAAGAAGTTAAGGCAGAGAAAGCTCCACAAGTATGTAGGTACTTTTCCTCTGTTTTTCCAATATCTACTCTGACTGCCTGCAAAACTTGTATGCATAATAGTGTGCTTCTGTCCCAACAGCTGCAGCTGAAGGGGCTCACAATGTCAAGTCTCATGCTGGGTCCCTGGCCAGGTTGCACCTTAAGCATGTTGAGTATGGATGTATTATGCCAACTGTAGTGCAATAAGCAAGAAAGAGTAAAGCATTAAATATAATAAAGTATATACAATAAACTCTGTAGTGCAATAAAGTTGGAATTAGAGCTGTAGTGCAATAAATGAATAATAACAACTGCAGTTCAATAAAAACAAGAAACAATACCAGTAACATCAAGGAATATGGTCTACATCAGAATTGTCTTATCATAACCATTGCAATAGAGCTGCATGCATTGACTCTGTAAGATAAGGTTGCTGCAGTCAATTATAACACTGTAAAAGCTGTAGAATGCAAATCTAATGACTGCAGACTGTATTGCTTAAGTCATAGCACTATTCAAGGCTTTTTCTAAGCCAGTACCAGTCACACAATGCTCTGTCTTCCACAGACATCAGGTAATAAAGGTATATGGGTGAGGTAGGCCACTCCACAGACAGATATTGTGTATGCGATCCTCACAGATATTGCAAACCAATGACAGTAATATGTGTTCACATGTATTGTTGAAAGGGAAATAAAGCAATAGTAATATATGCAGTACAGTTGTATACCATGCATGTGCATTCTATTGGCACTGCAGTCTAGCAAAACACTGTAACACTACTAGAAAGCTAGAGGACAGTCCTGTAACTTGCATTGCACAAATCATAGTATGTTTCTAGGTGGTCTACAGGCAAGTATCAGTCAACCTGTAGACAGCAGTGCCTCAGTAGTTTAAGCTGTTAAATTCCTTGTACACTGTACATTTTGCCACACACAGTCCTGGGTTCGAATCCAGTGCTATGTAGCACTACATTTTCAGTATCAGTCATGTAATGCTCACAATTTCTCTCACCCCAAGAACACAAAAATGTGATGGGTGCATTAGCCCATATTTTGTGCAGATACTGTGTTTAGATCTCACACAATGTTACACTCAGCAAGAATGTGTGCATCAGAATTGTTGATTCAGAAATAAAACTGTGTAATCCCAGTATGGATGTATGTCTTGCTTGTCCATACTATGCTGCTGCAGTCACTTATTAAAGTAATTGCAGATGTCCCCTGCAGTCACAGCTAGTGGGTTCTACTCCCATGCTTGCCAACTAAGCCACAATAGCTGTCTAGTTTAACTACTGCACACAAACTTGCCTCTCAAGTGTCTCTATTTCTTGTAATGTAATTAGAACTGACTAATCTGTCTGTCACATGTTTTCTAGATAGATTATTACCTGGAATGCAATGTATTACTAAATCCATTTACAGAACACCCTGGTAGTTATATAAGTCCACATTATGTGAAACCGTTCAGAGTAGTTTTGTACCCGCATTTGTAAGAGCTTGCCACTTATTGTCTCATATTATCAGTCTGAGAGGTATGTACATGCTATAAGAGCTATAGGAGAATTGCAGTCACTGTAATCACAACTGTCAGTACACATCTGTAAAAGTATGTATGACCAGTATGTCAGGGATATCATCTGCAATCTCACTAATGGAATGTTTTTTTTCTCTCTCTCACCACCCTTTATCTTAATTTATTCATTATTGCAATGTATTATTATGATTTAATATTAACATATTTTGTTAAATTAACTATATTTTGGAAAATGTGGTTGATTATTATGTTTTATTATGATTCAGTATTGACACATTTTGTTAAACTAAGTTGTTGGCCGTATAGTTTACTTCACACTAACATGCGGTTACCATACTGACTGTTATGTTACATTATGTTGTGTTACACATAATATACATTAATATGCATTTGGATTAATAAATATGATGTTCCATTCAGTTAATACTAACAATGGTTTGGTTGTTACTAACCATAAAATATTGCTTTACCTCATGTACCACAACATGTCAAGGTAGGCTGGTTGATCCCCCTAACTTGTCTCAACCAGCTGTGGCACCGGGTCCCAGCACATCTGGGACCTAGACAAGTGGTGCTCCCTCTGCTGCCCATGCACTACGTGTGACATTGGGTAGTACTGCCCCAGGGGATAGGGCATAGTCCCTCTCTGAGAGTGATGGCAGAGTGAGAGTGGTCACCCATGATGAGCTACTGGCTGTGGTGCGTAGGATAGTCTACCATGGCTATGACCAATACCTGCACAAGATTGAAGGCATGCTGGCAGATCTGGTGGGGCAGTGTCACCCTGGTGCCCAGCCTCCAGCACAGCCATCCTCTGGGCACTGAAGGAGCAGTGCCAACAGTCCCATGGGTGGGACATGAGTCAGGCTGCTGCCGTCTGGAGGCACATAGGACATGGATTCCACAACACCCTCTCCGTCAAAGGAGTTCACCCCCTCATGTGTCACACACTGCCCCTGTCTGCTGCCTTTCCTGTCCTGTCTATTTGCAAATGCATCCTCACCTACCCAACCTACCTCCACCACATGTACCTATGTCCCTTCCCCAACATTCCACTCTCACCTTAAAAAAAAAGTCCCAAAAAACAAATATTGTCCCATACATAGCTCTCCATTTTGCACTCATGTCCACTGGACACACGTAAGTCAGTCCAATTGGTTTGACTATGCAGTTATGTTGTCCTCACCCCTCCACTGGGGTTTGCCAATCCAAATTCATGTACAAATCTGTCAAAGTGCACAGTTGTTGCTTTAGAAGAAATGGATAGCTATGGTTCATTCCTACACCCTTCCTGCACAACTGTCCCTACTTTTCAATATGTTTTCACCCCTGCTTGTCCCCATTTCACCACTTTCCTATCTCCCTTTTTTCTTTTCATTATTTTAATAGCGCATAGCTGCATGTCACGCCGCATTGAGCAGCTTCGCTTAGCTCAGTTAAATAGAGCTATAATGAGTATATGTGTGTTTAACCTTGTAAGTCGCATGTGCAAAATAAACACCTCTGCCTTGTTTTGAACACAAAGCCCATCACACCTGCAGCACACTGCATTAACCCACCACTCCACGCAACTCTTAATTTAAACAAGTAGTTTAAACAAAGCATACTTATTGCCATTTGCAGTCATTAGGCCTGTTTCAGTGGAGATGCACACTGCGCCGCTCAAACTAGAATTAACAGTAATGGAAAAAATTTAGTGTACCTTGGATTCTGGTGCAATAGTACACTACTAGACAGTCAAACACATGATAATGGATGTAACTGAGGCCTGTGACAGGAGGTAAATGTGCCCATTTATCAGCAACATGTAGAAAGTCACCTGCTAAGGCATTCACGGCAAAATAAATGTTCAGCTGGGACTCTAGTGCAGAAATACATCCATATAAAGCCATGGACATATTGATGGATGCACATAATTTTTGTCACAGCTTGTATGTGTGCACATATATCTTTCAAGAACACCTGCTGCTGCAGTGATTCAGTAGCTAAATGACTTGCATACAGTGCATTTTGCCACAGACAGTCCTAGAGTCAAACCCAGTGTTGTGCTGTATTCCAATTACATTATTGTGAAGACAGCAATTAATGGATCACTAATACTCTGTTTATCCACACAAAGCATTGCAAATTAAACAGCTGCTTTTCAGTGCATGGAGTCAGGAGCCTGCAGGTAAGGACACACTTCACATATTCGTATAGCAGTACAATATTTCACCTAGTACTCTGTTATTCACACAGTTGCCTAACATCCGTACCTTAAGCACATGCCTTAATTGGAGTGTAAAATGTACCCTCACCCTGGCACTGCCTCTACAACAGGGCTGATACAGCTGACACGGATGCACCTACAGCTTGTTGCCCTCCAAAGTCTCTACACTCTCTGCCTATGTCTACTACCTGCAGCATTAGCAGCTGCAGCCTGTGGTACACACAGCTGTATGTAAACATTTCTGCTACAGACCTACCCTCTGTGACGATATAGTTTCCTCAGCCCAGTAGTGTCCATCTCAACAGCTAAGAAAGAGACCCAGGTCTACACGAAGGCCTTATGTATTACACAGTGCTTGCATGTCATTGGCTAATGATAGTGCAATTCAGCTGCTTTGGCTGCAATTAGAACTTCAGAACCAGAGGTTGGTTTAGAGGTTATCAGCTGCTGATGGGGAGCATGTTTAAAAGGCAGGCAGCTGGCTATGGGGAAGCATTCTGTATGAGACTTTACTCACAAAGAGCATACCTTTGTGAAACTTTACTAGGCACACAGTTCAACAGAAGAGTACGGAACTCTAGCATGTATGTAACTGTTTTTTGTGTATAGCAGGATTCAGATGGGAGGATAGAGGTATGTGGAATAGGGATTATAGCAGTATGGTGGTCATAGACCTGTGGTAATGACATGTCAATGATATCCTGCTGACATACACCTACAGGAGACATATAATACATCAGGGTGGCATTGTCTTTTGTCAGTGTGGCACACTGGTGTTGTTGGACTGTCCCTATATAATGGTTGTTATAGCACACTTGCTATTTCTCTGATATTGCTTCTATGATATATTATTGTGTGGTTGGCCTTAGGGGACTCACCACAGTGGACTGGAGTGTTGGGTGTATGATCATACAGCAGAAGCTGTCATGGCACACACAGAATACAATGGTAATTGTACTATCTCAGTTGTATCCACACATGTAGTATATTTTCACACAGTGGGCTATGCCATGTGTGAGTAAACAGTGGATGGGCTGGTCATTTTGTCCTTGCTGTATCTGTATACAGTGGATGCCTACATATCTACTCCTGTAATGTGTTCCCCTTGTGTTGTCTTTCAGAAATAATGTACCACAGTGCAGAGAATGAGATAATCTTGCAAGGACTAAGGCAGCATCATGACATCCTGTTCTCTAGGGTTGAGACATAATAGGGAACAGCAGGCTGTACTGTGGTCAGACCTTGTCTGTGATGTTAATGCCATGGGACAGCAGAGCAGGACATACGAGTAGGTTCAACACCAGGCAGAAGATATGATTAATGCTGCACGTCTACAGCAGTGGATCTAGCCAGGGATTGTGCTGTCACCGGTGGAGAGTTTGCAGCAGAACAACAACTCTCAGCCACCGAGGAAATCCTGGAGTACCTAAGCACATACAACAGCTCCCAGGCTTCCATCACACCATATATCATGGAGGTGGGTGCCACAGTTTCCACAGCTGAGGAGGGGGCAGATAAGCTTACTGTGATCAGCACTGTAATACAGTAGCAGTGTGTGTCAGAGGCTGTAGATACATTTATGTGGGGGGAGTGTAAGCTCAAGTATACACTCATACACAGATTGAGACCAATACAACAAGTAACAGAGTAGCTACTGCAAATGTGAGATATATGGACATATTACCTCATTGTGCTGCAACATGCAGTGGTACTGACATTACCCCACTCTCAACTTTTCACAGGTCCATCAGGTATTGCTGAAGGCCAAGGTCCTGCCGCTGGTTAGTATGACACTTGTTTTGTTGAGGAACAATTATTGTCTAGTACAGTTAAGGGCAGGAATAACGCCCTATGTACATGTAATTATGTGTGTAGACAGCTTAGGATGTTTTTAAATGCTAGTCTGGAAGAGGTACCTAAGGTTTCGAAAGGGGGGTAGTCACAGGAGTGTAGTTCAACAAACAGATACACTTTGGCAGTTAAAGGTAAGAGCAGATAAGGCTACTGGTTTAAATGAGGCAAGGAATCTAAAATGCCTCTAAATACAACAGGGTGAAGGCAAATACATTGGGCAGCGAAATGTGTATTTCCATATAATTGTGAAGAGAGTTGTACTGGGTTTATTTGTTGTTTTTTTCAATTATAGTGTCATACTGGGTAACTAAAAGATAAATATTAGTGGTCATGTTTGACTTAATTTTCTTCAAGTGATGGTTATAAAACTCCTGATTTGAATTTGAATTGTGTTCTGAGGTAGTGCTTTGTGGATGAAAGCAGAAAAGGAAATTGTTTGACTGCTAATGTAGTAGTGGATCTTTGCTGTTAGGAGTCTTGGATGCTTTTCATACACAATAGTGCAGGTATTAATGTACAGATTTATTCATTCTTATTGCAGGTGACCATTGAGGTTGGAGCTTGTCCCCTACACAACCTGATGTCACTGTCTCCCCAGCCACTGATGATGATGGTGGCCACAGTGAGGCACAGGTGGGGGTGTTGAGGGCTGAATCTTCCCCAGAGGTAGACATCACTCTTCTCCCCCCACTGTCATGGCACACAGTCTGTATGTCCACACATACCCCATCCCCAGAGGCCACAGATACTGGACTGTCAGAGGGTGGAGCCATTGAACAGGAAAGTGTGGGAACAACAGCCCAGTGAGTGTAGACACTGGCCATAACCAGACAGTTGGCGAGGTCCCACACAGGTGGATTGACAGGGGTGCTTGTAGGAGGCCTGCTATCTGTCCACCACCTGTTGCAGGTGTCAAATCATGGGGTCACCAGGCACATGTTCAGACCATCATGGAGGCACAGGCATGTTCTGAATGGAACACCAGGTGTATGCTTAGGGTTATGGATGCCACACAGTCTGACATCCATGACAACCTCCACTGCAATTGGGACACCCTTGATCGGTTGACTGATGCAGTGGACAGACAGTGGGCTAAGAGAGTGTCTGTCTCAGACCACACATTGTCTGTGCTGGAATGTGTGGTTGGAGGTGAGCATCAGACCTATGGACATAGGGCAGCAACACCATCTGCTGACTGTCCACGTGGCCACTCACAATCACCCTCCCATAATGGCAATACATCCACTGCTACACAGGGGAGTATGCTGTCCACACCACAACATGGTAGGCCACGGGACTGTGGTCCTGGGTGGTCCCATGGGGGACATGGTCCCAGCAGACAGCAGTCACCGTCAGGTACTAGCACTGCTTCTGAACTTGGGCATGAAGGTGCCAGTGCAACTCCTGGCAGAGCCAGTTCCCATGTTCGGGGCCATAGACTGTCAACTGTCAACCCTACCATGTACCATCCACAGCTGTCCAACATACACATGTGTAGGGCTAACACTGAGTTTGACTGTGTACATGCACACACTCACACACCACTGTCATATCCAGGTCACCTACAGACACACACACATCACCTCTCCATGGTCCATTTTACATGCTTCCCCCTGACTCACAATCATGCTGTCTACAATTAGGTCTCCTGCATCCCCACACAACACCCTGTGCAAGTGATGAAACCTGTGCAACATCCCTGTCATCCTTGATATCGATGCAGGGAAATGCAGCTATGTGTCTAATGCACAGGATGAATCCATTACTTAACATGTACTTGTGTAATGCACTGTTGGTTCACCATGCCCACTTGTAGGGGTTAACGAGAGATACTGTATGCTGGCATTTGTCACATGTATGCCACATACATTTGTGTATCTTATGTTGTCCTTATGTTGCATGCTGCTGAATTGGCTGTTTAATTATAAAATGACAGGTGTGTCACTGGTCTGTTTATGTTTCTGTTACAGGAGTCTGTTGGGATAACCTATGGATACACAGTGGAAATAAAGCAGCACAGGATAAAATCTCAGCACAGAGGACATATGTCATCAGCAAGGTACAGCACTATAACTACATGGCTCCATAGGTTCATATTTGTATAAGAGGCTAACAAGGACAATGTTGGCATTCAGCATACTTATGCATCCCTAATCTGTGAGAAGGTAGACTAGCCTTCATATGTGCCACCAAGATTCTGATGGACATGATGCATCTACATATATCCTATGTTCAGTACCAACAGTTGCCCGGGAACAGTTATAATTGTTGTGTTCAGCATCCCAATGTGTAACTTGCACATGATCTCTGTCACACCAGATGTCTGTGTGACATGCATGGGGGCCCTGTTTCATGTAGGGTGTACTCCCTGTGGCACATACCTGTCTCACCAGCATGCACTATGCATACCCCACTGATGCTGGTGTGTAGCACAGGTGACACATGTTAGTCCTGCTATGGATACACGGGAGGTACACAGTGGGAACTGACACCTCCCTGTATGGAGTCATACACATCCTCTCAAAGCATTTTGGAGACAGACTACACATGTACAGTCCCGACATGGACTCCACAGGACATGTTCTGTACAATGTGTATCAGTGTACCTTGAAACCTGTGTCACTGCTACAATTATACAATATGCCTGTGTAGTGACATGGCAAGGGTGCCGTTGCAAACAATGACAGCCGTGATGGCTGCCACATTCAGTATACCAGTGCCAGTCTGGGATGTACATCCCAAACCTGTCGGTATTGGTTGTGCAACAGTGAACCCATCCACATCTTTATGACCAGTGACAGTCAAAGGCTACGGTACTCTTTGTGTTCAATCCATACATCCCATGGTTACATGAAATGTTGTAAAATGCTCTAACAGGCTCACATAAACACATGACTAAATTGAGGCTAGCACCCCTCCCAATCAGTGCATACAGGACATGCCAAGACACACATGTAGTGCAGCTTGGCTGTATGTAGGCGTGCACACTTACCTATGTAATGGTACATACTACAGATCACATTACGTATTGTACACAACAAACCTCATGTCTGCTAGTACTATCATTTTAAGACATATGCTTGATGACATATGCAGGCCTTGTTGTGGTCAGTCCTTTTGTGGGGCCAAATCACCTGCCACAAATAAAACACTGCAAAACCCTACATATGTCTGAGCTACCAAGGTTATGCCAGACAAATATCTACACATGCAGCAAGTGGACTGGAGTGAGATTAGAATCCCTACCTGTCTAGACTTAAATCCTATAAATCACTACACTTATCACATGCACCATGTCTTACATATGATATTATGTTTTCAGCTGGTAGTCTTAAGGTGGCTGACATCATCAGGCCTTGTATAGAAGAGGGGCAGTGTGAAAGCTAGCAGCACGTTACAGAGCCAAAAAATGTATAACCATTGCAGGTGAGTAGCCCATGAAGGCATGTCTGTTTATTTGCAGGGAGATACATACACACACTGTGACTCAGTCACCCACCAAGTGGGTTGAAGTGAGATTAAAACCCCTAACTATCTAGTCTTACACACTATAGATCATGATACTTATTACATGTGCCACAGCTTACATCTGATATTACACTGTCAGCTGTTAGTCTTAAGGTGGTTGACATCATCAGGCCTTGTAGAAGAGGGCAGTGTGGAAGCTAGCAGCAAGTTACAGGGCCAAAAAGTGTATAACCGTTGCAGTGTGGAAGCTAGCAGCAAGTTACAGGGACAAAAAGTGTATAACCATTGCAGGTGGATAGCTTGTGAGGGCATGTCTGTTCATTTGCAGGGAGATGCACACACCCTATGACACAGCCATGCACCAAGTGGACTTGAGTGAGATTAGAACCCCTACCTATCTAGCCTTATACACTAAAGATCACTGTATTTATCGCACTCACCACAAGTTAAATCTGTTGCATGTGTGAGTGCAGGCACAGTACTTGTGCATTCCACAAATCTAGACCTGTGTTGACCAACATCTGTGGCCTGCAGTGTGATATTGCTTCATACTGTTATCTGCATATAGTGTCCTAGCAGTGGGATAACTGTAATTATCCTAGCTATGTGTGTGTATAGTTACCAGTACGGCCATATGTGGAGGCTTGCAGTTACATAGGCATACCTGTGGGCAGGGACAAGTTGCACTGTCCATACATGTATTGATAACATTATACATTACAGCACCTGCTCATTTGTGTCTGTCTATGTGGTGATATCCAGCAGGCACAGGGGTCTATGGGTAATTTGTATTGTTGCACTCTTAGCTTGGATCCTTTGAACAACAATATGGCTGTGTGATAGTGGAGATTTACTTACCATTATTAGGGTATGTTGGAAAATACAGACATCCACACACATATTTTTGTAGGTAACAGGGATGTATATATAACTGTAGCTGTGTATGTGTATGATATGTATATGTGTTATGTAGATATATGGGGGGAGTATGTATCATTTTAATATCTATAGCTACATATAACAGTACATATCTATTTGTAACTACATAGCGATCATTATACTATGCATGTGAGAGAGATAGTGACAGAGAGATATGTATACATATATCTGTCTGTATAGACATTTATACATAACAGGTCATTTTGGTGAAGGGACAACAGGATTGTGCTCATTTTAACTAAGTGTATGGGCATGCCAGTTGGGACTGTCAGTACTAATAAGGTGACATCCAGTACACACCTACCTGTACTCCAGTCCGGGATTTTGTATGTTACAGACATAAACATCCACCCCTGTTTCTGCAACACTGCACATCACTCAAACTGTCCAGATCATTCCCCAGCTGTGTGCTGTACTTAATCTGTGACTGCAGTTGGTAATGTTACACCAGCAATAGACTGACAGTCTGCATACCTCTCAACTGTCATGATTTCCACAGATTGTCCAGAGTTTTGCCTCATATGTTCAGTCTGTTCCTCATACATCTGTGGTCTTCTAGTGAAGTTTTGAATAATGACATCACTACATTATACTACTTACAGACAAACAATTGTGTTTCAGATGTTGTACCCTTCAGAACATATGTAATAATGCAACACCTTTACTTCCAGTGACTTTCTATTTTTATGGGGACAATATTTGAAATCTGACCCTATGTTTGGGCCCCCCAGTCTTACTGGTTTTGTCCAGATTTCTTGCAGTAAGAGGTATGACAATCTATGGAAACACCAACTTAGTACTACCTGACATGCAAAAGATGTGAATGATTCCAAATTAGAACCATCGACACCATCACCCATGTTAGCTTCCCTAGTCCATTGAATCACTTAGGTCACCAGACAGAAAGGAGTCATTCATCATACAATCAGCAGCATAAATATGTACATTGTTATCCTGCATGAGGAGAGACATACAATGGTGTGAGCAATATCTGTGTTACAGCCCTGAGGCATGATCTTCTAGGATATACAGTAGTCCAAATATCATGTGAGCTCACTGTTTAACATCTCTCTTGACTGATGTAGTGAATATTGCAACCATGAGGTATAGTGACTATTAAGGAACATATACTATTGGTCTGGGTATCTGTAGTCCCATGTGGATGTTACATCTGTCCAATTATCCCACTATATTTCCTTGCTTGACAGCAGCAGGTACATACATATGCTATATTATAGTAATCCTTACAACTGGTGTGTAGCTTAGAGACTTACCTTGTGAATGCAGCAGTTGAGAGACCTGTAATTCAGGGATGACTCTGTGTGATCCAAGCAGTACACAGCCAATACATGGAAAGGTACAGATTGTGTGGGTTGCCTGGCATCAGCTATTTTAATATATGTATGTGAGTAGGAGTAAGGTGTCAGTCCCTAGGTTCACATATTGTCAGTGAATGTAATATGCGTTGTCTCTTAGCCAAAGCCAGGGCATACTGGGCATGCCTATGTCTGCCTACAGGGACATCATCAGGAGGCTCCTCCTCTAAGTACTCTTATGAGTGTGGCTATGGTGACACAGGTACTGTTGGGGGGCTATGTATCCATTCCCTTTGCTGATCCTGCTGCAGCTGTTTCCGCAGGATCTTATTGTGTAGCCTGGTACATACTGTGAACATATGTGCACATGTGGCTGGAGAGTACTTCAGGGCTCCACTACATATATTGAGGCATCGAAACTGTGACTTCAGCAGCCTAAACACATGCTCTGTGATGGTCCTAGTTAGTGTGTGTGTTACTAGTTATTGTATTCTTCAGTGTGTGTGTGCATTTCTGATGGGTGTCATTATTCACGTTTCCAAGATGTGGCCATCATCCCCCAGTAAATGGCCATGTGGGATGTCCCCCCTAGAAAATATCTGGTACAGCTGTGATGTGTGCCAGATATGGGAGTCATGATAACTGCCAGGGCTGCCAGCAAACACATTCATGATAATGCCCTGGGCATTGCACACAACCTGGAAGTTGATGGAGTGGTACCCCTTGGGACTGATATAGATTCAACCCTCCTCACCGGGTGGTGCCTTGATAAGTACATGAGTGCAATCTGTGGCACCCAGTACCTCAGAGTAGTTTGCTACATGGTAGAAGTGTTGCATATTGCTGGCCCTCGCCTCAGGGGTGAGTGGAAAATAAATGTGTTCACTGGCCTGTGGTAGCATAGCATCAAGGAAATGGTGGGGTACCCTGGATGCTGATGCCTGTGAGAACCCATAATGTCCCCAGTTGGTCTTTGGAAGGTATCTGCGGATATTATCCTAAGGGCTACATATACCTTTGTTTCCACTGGGATGGGTTCCCCTCTGTTGGCTCTAGTCTGAGTTGAGGGCGGCAGAGCTCAGTGAGTTCTTGTAGTATGTCTCTATCCACCCTGTAGCATTCTACAATCTCCAGCTCATGTAGCTCCTGGAAGGCTACCCTGGGCCTGAATATTCTTCTCCTTCTCTGCCTAGGCTTATTGTCAGCAGCAGCATTGACCTCAGCCTCTATCACATACAGATGTAGCAGACCTGCAGCAGCCCCTAGCTTTCTTTCAGTAAAAATTCCTAAATCTGTCCTCTAATGGTGCACAATATGGGTGAAAAATCAGAATGCAGGATGTATGTATAATTTATAGTGCTCTTCTGGAGGTGCTGACTGTGTGATTGGCTACCTATGATGCATTTCACCTGCTAAATACATCATTTAAAAGATTTAATGGCCCAGGTTTTAGTGAAACAGGGGTCATCAGTAATTAATATATCACTGGCTTTTAGATACATTCAGCACAGTGGCATGCCATGCAAACACACAGAAACAAGTGGCACGAAGGTAAACAAAGCTCAGCAGTCCCTGTACATCCCCCCCCAAAAGGTCATGCTCAGCACAGCACAGCACCATGCAAATACGAGGAAACATGCACCCTGAAAGTAAATAAAGCTTAGTAACCAGTGTACACATCCCCCTGCTGAGCACAGCTGCCCATCATGCAAACAGGTGCAACTGAGCTCCAATGAGCTTACAAGTCCTCAGACACACCCCCTCTTGATGTCAGCTACCTCTTCTGTGAACAGCAATATGGTTCTGTGCCTACACAGAAGGGATATGGGGATATGGATACTCATTTGTGCTATTCAGTAACCCCACCTCATTTGCATAGGGATTCGTGCACACAACCAGCAAACTACATGGTTCCAGGCCCTGCCTTGTTAGCAACAGCACCATTGCACCATTACAGATACTCCACACAGGGTCCTATAATGCATTTCTGCCACATACTATTAAATGTGTTTTTTCTACTCTTTTGTTTTTTCTGTTTCATTAAAGCATGTTTGCGCACTGCGGCACGCTATGCAAACATACCCAGATCATTAAAAAATAAATAAAATGAATTTAAATTATTTACCTTATGTTCTTGGACACATGGTGGATAGTTTTGCTCATATCTGTATATGCTATGTCATTTCTGTTCATCTACCTGCGTTTTTACAGCCCTTGTTGTCTGTCTGAAATCCTGTATATGGAATTTTTCTTTGTACATTACAGGCACTGATGCGGGGTCTGCAGGGCTGCTTATCTGCTTTCTGGATCTCTCTAATTGCCTCACTTACATGAGATTCATCTCTTTATGAGATGATTTACATGCCACAGAACTTCCTGTGTTGGTGCACTTGTGCGCACCACTCAGCAGTACTTCCTGGATCGCACACCTCTTGTTTTTATGTAAGCAGCATGCCCCAATGCCTACACAGTAAAAAAGACTGTGTAGGCTTTATTAATTCCCCCCACTGTGTAATAACATCTCTTATAAACTATGTCAGTCTGTTTAAGAGTAACGTTGTCATCAGTAAACATGACACAATTGCTACAGTGTCTCAGTATGTCCATTTCCACCAGGCTGGCTACAGAGAAAATAGGAAAGTGCACATCCATGGCTGTGGATCCTCTTTTTTGTGATCTACAAGGGGAAGTGCAAAAGGGGTTTGTAACTAAACTGGGAGTTGGGCTTGGGGGTTAGAAGTCTAGGATTCATCTAAAACAACAATCTTTGTGTAATATTTCTCAGCGGGCAAATTAGCTGCTTTAATTTCAGCTAAATACATGAGAAAATAGTGGGGTAAGTTTTATATGGAAAATTACAACTCTAGCTGCCTGTGCTTTACAGGGCACTGTAAACCACCATTGTTCATCACAGGTTATAAGAGATGAGCTAGACATGAATCTAAACAATAAGCAGTAAAAATGCATGTATTTGTGTGTGTGTGTGTGTGTGTGTGTGTGTGTGTGTGTGTGTGTGTGTGTGTGTGTGTGTGTGTATTTATATATATGGGTCTATTTCAGTTTACCAAAATAACAGATAACCAAACTAAAATCTTCGAAATGGCAACAACGAAACATCAGTACAACAAAAGTTTACAATACCAAAACTCATAACAATGAAAAAACAGCTGCAGATGTTACACACACCACTCCCGATACCCTAGAAAAAAACAGCTTCAGTGCATTTTCTGAAAAGAATTATCAGCTGCTGATGTTACACAGCACTGGGAGCTTCTGAATGGAGATCGTGGTACAGTGAGGATTGGGAAATTTACCATTTTCACCACTGTAATGCGATCTCGGAGTTGGTATATATAATTTGCAGGCACTGGGGGTGCAGCCCCCTACATGGGTAGTGTAGGGGGGATTGAACCCTACAAAAAATAAAAAAAAGTAAATTTTTTGTTGAAATCATGTTTCACATGTGCAGTTGGTTATTTGTTATTATGAGTTTTAGTGTTGCAAACTTTCATTGTACTGATGGTTCGATGTTGTCGTCTTGACAATTTAAGTCGGATATTAATGGGAGGGTGGCCTAATGGTTAAGGTGTTTGCCTTACAAACACAAGGTGCAGGGTTTGAGTCTCACAAGGGATAATTGGCTAGGCTTAAAATGGCTCGCAAGGGCAGTTAGCTTAGTATGAACCTATATATCTGTTATTTTGGTAAACTGAAGTAGACATATATATATATATATATATATATATATAGGTTCATAGGTTCATAGATTAGAACTAGGCTAACTGCCCTTGTGGGCCATTTCAAGCCTAGCCAATTACCCCATGTGAGAATCAAACCATGCACCTTGTATCTGTAAGGTAAACACCATAACCATTATGCCATCCTTCCACCCTCTAATACATAAACACACAAACACACACACACACATACACATATATATGTATATATATACACACACACACACACACACACACACACACACACACACACACACACACACACACACACAAACACACACATATGGCTCAGATCTTGCTGAAATTCACAGTATTGTGAGTGATACTACAAGGCTAAGGTCCCCAGACCAAGTACAAAAAGTAAAATGCAAGCAAAAAAACAAAAAAAGCAACAAAAATTTAATAAATGAGGCTCAGATCTTGCAGCAATTCACAAGTCTTTCAATATTTTGAATAATATTTTAAGACTAGAGCCCCCAGACTAAGTAAAATGCAAACAGTTGACCTTCAATTAAAACAAGTGAAATGCATAATAAACAATACACAATACAGATTAACACCACATCTATCAACCTAGAAACTTCAAAAATCTGGACAAGGCCCATGAAAAATATGTACAAATCTGTATGCTGATTAACGTAAAATTTGCATACATAATTACATAACCCCACCCACTCCTGTGGAATTGTGGGATACTAGCTTTCAAATGCAAACTGAAGAACAGAGCCAAAATATAGCACCAGAGCCCCCTGCAGCCATTCCAATTTCCCATTATCTAGCTATTTCACCCCATTTACCATAAACACTAATGTTTGCATACTGCTTTACTTCTACAATGATTATTTGGATTTTATTTTTTACATTTTATAGCACAATGCACAAACATTAGTAGATATCTGCTAAACAAAGCAACACTGTCTCACAATGAAAATAGACTTAGCATTAAAATTTCTCTGCCCTTGAAACTCACATTAATTGAAACAGCATTGAAACCAACACCACAATGCATCTGGCCAGTGGAAGTGGATAAAGATTACCTTTGGGCTGTTTTCAAATCAGAGGCCCCTTGCACACAAAACAAGAAACATACATGCATTTTTTGATACACCTTCCTGGCTTTATTAAATTATATTCCTTGTATAATACATCACACTTGTTACACTGAAGTTAGAGCGCATTTTAAATTTATTGTTTAAACATTTTACCAGTAGGCAATGAAACAAAATGCATGAACCAATAATGACAAAATTGCCATATTCAGAATGGGTCTATATTATAACATGGAAGTTCTCTAACATTGAATGTTATAATATCGAACCCGTAATGTCGAACGCTGAAAACAGCGAAGGGGCAGGACATCAAATTCTTTCCCAGGGAAAGAATTCGGTGGGCCATTGCTGTGGCTTCGCTGTTTTCAGTGTTTGATATGTTGGAGCGTTACGGGTTAGGTTCAGGTAAGTGTGCAATTGTGTGTAGGTTAGGGTTAGGGGGCGGGTTAGGGTTGGGGAGCGGGTCAGGTAAGTATGCGATTGTGTGTAGGTTAGGGTTGGGGGTGGGTTAGGTGAGTTAGGGTCAGGGCGCGTGTGAGGTGAGTGTGCGATAGTGATGGACCTTAGGGTTAGGGTTGGGTTAAGGTAAGTGGATAGCTAGTACTGTATGTAAAGTTTAGTTTAGGTGTAGGATTTTAAGTGTATGTGTGTGGATGGCTGTTTTTTTGTGTGTGTTTGTGCTGTGTGTATGTTTCTCGGAATAGCAATTTTTTTCCCTGGGAAAAAAATCTTTATTCTGACTGTTCGATGTTTTCACATTTCGGTGTTTAGGGTTTGATATAATAACATTCGATGTTAGAGAACTTCAGTGTTATGATATAGACCCATTCAGAACATCTCCATCATAAAAGTCTACTTCCACACCGAATTGCATTTTAAATTTATTGTTTGAACATTTTTCCAGTAGGCAATGAAGCAAAATGCATGAACCAGTAATGACAAAACTGCCCTATTTAGAACATTTCCATGATAACAGTATTTCTGCAAACACACAATATATATATATATATATATATATATATATATATATATATATATATATATATATATATATATATATATAGATAGATAGATATATATATCACAGTTGTGTAAGCTATAGACATGTTGCACAGCTTCTTGCACTTATTTTCAATTGGGGGGCAAAAGGCAAAAAAAAAAAAAAACAGGGGCACATTTTAAACATTGCTTGTATAATTTTGGAAAGTTGCTTGAATAAAATGTTGTGTTATCACTATGCATTTCACTGCCAAGTCTTGAACCCAGGTACCTGTGCACTACAGTCAGAGCAACATACCACTCACCCAAAGCAGCAGCTTCCTGAAAGACAGGAAGACTGAAACTTAAATGGCTATCATTTAGTGAATTCAGTTCTTACTTCTCACCATAGCTCTCAACCTCTTAGCAAAAAAAAAAAAAAAAAAAAAAGCAGAACAAAGCCAATAATGCAGTCCCAGAATGGGGACACATTTCAAATACTGATCTTATAAACTTAGAAGATTGCTAGAATAAAAGGATTTGTTTTACCAATTTATTTTCTGAAGAATATGAAGTTTGAAATTCAAATGCAATGCCTTCCTGAATAGAGATTTAATGAGGAACAGAACAAACATGTGAGGCATAAATTCCCAAGTGGTGGTGGCTAAGGACTTTAGGCTCTTTTTACCTGTACCCAAGGTACAAGGTTTGAGCCTGAGTACCTCTATCCACCAGATGTATTCCGTTGGGGACATTTTCACACACACACACACATATATGCCATGGCTGTGTGCTGTTAAACAAACACAACCTCAGATAGTAACTGACATTCCTGTAATGTTCATTGATGAAATCAAGTAAAAAAGCTACGTTAACTCATTTTTCATATCATTTAGAACAGCATTCTTTAGCAACCCTGGTCTGACTAGCTAGATAATAATAAAACCTTCAACAAATGCAATAGGCTGTATATGAATAAAGTGGATAAATGCTGAAAATGAACATAAACATGTTTTGGGCAACTACAATGACTGTAGTCAAAATTGTGAATATGCCTCTTCCTGTTGCATTAACCGATGAAGAAGAACCTGGAAATCTCAAACAGTTAGCTTGATGACATATTGAGAATGAGACAGTGGTGCTGTGTATTTTCTTCATGGCTTCATACAAAGGATTCCAGATTCATGGAATGGACTTCCTAAGATGATACACTTAAAAATGTGCATGATGACCATAATCCATAATGTTTTTTTATTGGGAAAGGGAAGAATATTGTTTAACAAGAATTTGCTGAATAATGCTTAACAGTAAACTGAAACACAGTAGATCAGGGGAGTCCAGATTCATAGAATGGCCTTCCTAAAGTGATATTCAAAAGTGTGCATGGTAAACAATGCTTTTTAGTGAGATAGGGATGAATATTGATTATCAAG
Source organism: Protopterus annectens (assembly GCF_019279795.1). Lineage (NCBI taxonomy): Eukaryota > Metazoa > Chordata > Ceratodontiformes > Protopteridae > Protopterus > Protopterus annectens. Next base: position 685,883,285 of record NC_056749.1, on the reverse strand, counting down.
AACTTTCTGAATGCTGCTTAATAGTAAATTGAAACTTATTGAGTCAGGTAATATCTGAGCTTTGTGGGCTAGCCATTTTTTTGATATCTTCTGTGCTTCTTTTAACCAACTTATAACAGTGACTTTCTGTACGCTTTGTATGTTGCTATACATTTGAAATCAGTTCCAATAGATATTAAAAAAGTCCTACCTACAGTTTAAAATGTCATTTAATACATGAACAACAGCAACCATCTCCAGCAGGAGTATCTGACATTAAGAAAATAAACCATAATAGCAGCCAGCTAAGCCAAATCATTGCACTTCAGACAGAAGCAGACTTCTGGCACATCCAGCCCTAAGATTATCTGGAAGACAGTAAAACGCCTAACATGTCAAATCATAAACTACACCCCTACCTCATCTTCTTCAGCTCCCTTTACCTCTCCCGCTACAGCCCAAGACAATAAATCCTTTTTAATCTCTTCCATCATCGATATCACTGATTCTTTTTCCACCTCTTACACAGCTATACTCTTCCTGATAGTCACTCACCTCCCCTCAATTATATCCTCTAGCTGAATATGCTGCAAAGGTCTTCTTTCCATAAATTAATACCGAAGAAGAAAAAGTACTCTTGAAAAGTTTGAAATCTTCCTCTCCTGATTTCAGCACTCTTCGTCTGATTTTCCTTAAGAGGGTTGCTAAAAAAAATTACAAAACCAAGTACTGGTATTTTCAGTTTCTCCCGGAGCTGTGAGCTGTGCAATGGTCAGAAGCAAACAAACTCCCCCATGAGTTGTGTCCATGTTTGCAAAATGCAGCTTAATGCAATCAGTGCCACTGCCACACAGACACCTCACAGCTCCCTTGCTCTATTAGGTACCTTACAACTCCTTCAAGGTACAGCTCGCTCGCTCTATTAGGCAGTTGGTGTTCATTCTACTAAATCCATAGTCCTCCCAGGCTCACTCTGCAAAAGCCCACCGGACACGACACAACTCCTTCAAGGCAGCCCTCCCAGTATTCAAACAGATGCGTCACACACACATCCAAGCTCAATTCCGACAGGCTGACGGAGCTGACGTCATCTCGCATGTGATGACATCAGCTCCAAAGGTGCGAAATTCTAAAATATAGATTTAAAAAATCAGAAATGAAGGGGTGCCACTTGGGAATTGTCGCACACCATTTTTGGGACCCCAAAACTAGGCAAAAACTGAGTAATTTGGGACAGTTGGGGGGTCTGATTAACACTGAATATTGCTGTGTGCACTAACTGAATGGGCTGATAGGAAACAGATGTTAATTGAAGCTTTAAGAGTCTAACGGGAGTGCCTTATTAGTCTGAGCTATCAGCAGATATTAAGAAGACTATCAGTGCCCAGTGGAATTAGCATGGAGGGGGTTCCAAAGTTTAATTTACAGTGAGGGCATTCGGCTAAAAAGCTACCAGGTTATCAGTTCAGTCAAACAGTAGTAGTAAACTCAGAGCTCTTGTAGCTGGATATGAATGTAGAGGAACACCTTAAAAAAAAACTGTTTCTGAGCTGCTCCCATTAATTACCTATATGCAATTCCCATTCAGTCAATGGTTGCAAAAGGAAAGTTTCTTAACTGACCATAGCGAACAACTTTTAAGATTCCAAAAAATAAAACAAAATTTAAAATGCATCAAACTGTAAACATTAATTGAAGAATGATGATTCAGAAGGAAGCAGAATGTAAGCAGATGCCACCATTGCTGATGAGTCTTGATGCAGAGAAAGTATTTGACAGAGTAAGCTGGGATTTTATGAGTAGGGCAATGGAAGCATTTGCATTCCCTGATACAATAATAAAGTTAATTAAGACGGTATATCGGTGGTAAGGGCACAAAATTAAAGTGGGAGGTTTCCTCTCTGATCAGCTATGTCTGAACAGAAGAACCAGTCAGGGGTATCCTCTTTCCCCTTTGTGATTGTGTAATATTTAGAGCCATTGGCAAAGAGAATAAGGAGCTCAGAAATTCAATGATATAATTGGTATGGTAATCAAGAAAAGGTGGTTTATTTGCCGATGATTCATAGGTTCATAGGTTCATGGGTTGATAGGTAGGTACTAGGCTATCAGCCCAAGGGCCTATGTAAGCCTTGCCAACAAGGTTCCCTGGCTTACGCCACCCACGAAAGTATGATATTATGTTTTACCTGATAAAACAAGAAAAGGACATCTCGGTGTTGTGGAACATTTTGAGAGAGTTTAAAGTCTTTTTGGGATATAAAATTAATGAAGATTAAACAAAGAGTATAGCTGTAAACCGTGTAGGCAGACATGAATTGGTTCAGCCATACCCATATTTATGGGAGCACAATAAAATGAATTATTTAGGAGTCTAAAGTAAAAAGGGTTCTGTTATGGCATCTAAGGATATGTGGAAAGAGATTAAACAAAAAATAATACAAAAACTGAAAAAGTTGAAGCTCTTGTTTTTGGATATGGATAACAAGATACAAGCAGTGAAAATGTTTTGAGTCCCTTCAGTTCTGTATACATGTCAGGCATACTTTTATCAACCAGAGAAGTTGTGGGCAATAATTAATTGGGAGGGGAAATGGGCAAAGGTCAAGTAGGATAAGGTGATCCTTCCAACAGAACAAGGTGGTTTTGGATTACCTGATTTGAAGTTATATTTTAGAGCTACACAGTTAAGGCTCATATATATATATATATATATATATATATATATATATATATATATATATATATATATATATATATATATATATATAGGGTCTACTTTATTTAATCGAAAACGCGTTACGTCAAACACTACTCCATCGACACATATACATCGAACCGCAAAATAATCGACCACACAAAACCGTGTAATTACCGTGAAATTCGAAATGTGGAAGTGTTTTGGTTGGCCCGTTGGAGCTACAGATCCGTAAGCTAAGTGTGCGATAGTAACGGACATTAGGGTTACGATTAGGGTGCGGGTTAAGGTAAATGCATAGATAGGTAATGTAATATGGGTAATGTATTTAACGTTTAGTGTAGGGTTTGAGGTAGAGGTTTGGTTAGTGTATGTGTGTGGTTTATTTATTTTGTTTGGGTATAGCTCCGTAGGTTAAGTGTGCGGTAGTTATGGACCTTAGGGTTAGGGAGGGGTTAAGGAGAGTGCATAGATAGTGGTGTATGTGGGGTTTAGTGTAGGGTTAGTTGTAGGGTTTTGGTTGGTGTATGTATGTGGTTTATTTATTTTGTCTGGGTGGGTAGTGTGTTTCGGGCAGTGGCCGAGTATGACAATTCGGTATTTTGAGTTTCAGGATTTTGTGTGTTCTATTATTTAGCAGTTCGATGTTTATGTGTCGATGGAATGGTGTTCGACGTAATATGTTTTCAATTAAATAAAGTAGACCCATATATATATATATATATATATATATATATATATATATATATATATATATATATATATATATATATATATATATATATATATATGTGTGTGTGTGTGTGTGTGTGTGTGTGTGTGTGTGTGTGTATATATATAAAACACAAGCAGAAAGCTATAATTCAAAGTGGAAAGGGATGATGATGAAATGATGAAGCAGGGATAGGATTCAAGAAATTTGGAAAAAGTGTGGGATTTTAGGTTCAGACCCTTAAGGAGAACAGCAACAACTATTCAGAATATTATATTCATAAAGTATCAGAAAATGTTCTGTGAACTAAGGCAATACGAGAATGGAGAAAGGACATCTTGCTGATAAAGATGGCAATTAGGAGTGCAGATAATAGGCAAGAGGGAGGATAAATTTATTGGAGATAACTAGCAAAGGAACTAAGATATTGAGAACAAATAAATAGAGAGGGGAAAGGTAATAGAATGAGAAGAGACCAAGACAACATTTGGACTGCAGGGTAGTGACTGCCTTCTCTGTCAGAGATTGACATAAGATAATTCTAAGTGATAGACTTGCTCTGGTAGAATTTTTAGTTGAATGTAGATCAGAAGCTGCTTTTAAAAAGGGATAATTAGTATGGCATATAAAATATTGCATGATAACTATAGGAACCAATGAGAGGCTGTTAGTCAAAACTAGGAAGAGAGACTAGATAAGAAATTCATAAAGAAATAATGGGAGGACATATGTATGACTCCCAAATATGCAATAAAGTCTAGAAGATTTAGGATTTCTGGTTGGAAGCATTTGCATAGATATTTTTATACCCCAAAGAGATTACAAAGATTTTTTTCCTCAGGTAGATGCCAAATGTTGGCAGTGTGATAGGAAAGAAAGAGGTAACTGGGAACATATGTCTTTGGAGTGTCATGAATCAGCAGACTTTAAACATTCTCTACAGAGTACTCAGTCAGGAATATTGGCTGAACAAATGGGAGTAACTAAAAAAATGAATTTTTGTGCTGGGATATAGGATTTTAATTGCCTAGCCGTAGTAAGGTCTTCTAAATTTAATTCTGGTAGCTGCCAAAAAAGCATTTACTAAGAAACGGAATTCAAAGTCTAAACCAAATGCTTTTGAAGTAGTGAATATTGTAACAGAGATAAAAGAACGGAAAATGTGATATTTAGAAAAGGGTGGGAGCAAATTACACAGAAAGAAATGGAAATTGTGGGAACAATACAATCATAATAATATTTTGTAGGAGTAGTGGTGTTTAAGGGATGGTAGGAATTGATCAATTTATGCAATGTCGGATTGATGATAATTCTACAAAAAACTTTATTGTCATTCAACCACACACAAGTGCACAGATGAAAGATATTACATTCCTCCAAGCTCAACATAAACACATTTACACAGCGACACAGAACAATAAATAACATCAGAAACAAGCCACCAAAGGCACAGAAGCAATAACCAAAACATCTTACATTCCAGCACCAAGTACTACCAAGTCCCAGTCCAACTACAGGCAAATAACTTTCAATCACTGCATCACCACCCCAGTACAAGAACCATTCAAGTCCCAGTCCAACCAAAGGCTCAGAATCTTTGTACCACTGCATCTCCACTACAATACCAACAATCTAAGTCCCAAGACCAAACCATCCGACTCTGCAAGCCTCATCTGCCATCTGCAGACCGAACAGCCAATCACTCAAAGATGTTTCTTCCTCCTCCATCATCCCTGTCCACCATTATAAGTTCCCCAAAAATCTGTACAGTTCTCTCTCCGACCCAAAATCCATATCCAACATCATACCAGCAGACAGGTTTCAGCCTCCGCTTCCACATCTGGCAACTCGCCATTGAAGGCCTACTTCAAGTTACAAGATCCAAGCAAAAAAGCTCACACTGGGGAAATCAGGGACTCCATGGACACCATAAGTGCAGACAACAGGACACCAGATGCACTCATCCAGGTAAATGGATCCACGCATCAACAAAATGTGTAAGTGCAAAACAGAACCACAAAGTGCACAACCAGAGCCGGAGATGAAGCTGCCACACAAGGCGCCGCCATCTTTAACAGTATATTACAATATATTACACATATGAATATATGTGATATGTAATATTTTCAGCTGAGAATATGTTAATATGGTTTGTTTTCTTTTGCATAAATGTATGCTTGCCCCTGTCTTAAGTGATAATCCAATTAAGGTGTTAAAAATAAAATATAACAAACAGTAATCCAGTAAGACAAATATCAAAAAGTGATGGGAATATCCAAAATCTGGTAACCTCTAAGTTAAACTCTACTTTGACGCCCACCCCTCCAAGTCCCACTAACACAACTTTGTTTTCTTTTGAGCCAGTTCCCATTACTTACATCAAATCTCTACTACTCAAGCTAAAACCTTACTCTCCTTCCACTGACAATCTATCTCCTACATTCCTCAAACTTGCTGCTGACTCAATTGCCTATCCTATATCTATACTAATTAATCGATCTATTCTGGAATCAACTGTCCCCACCCATTGGAAGTCTTTCTTCACTATCCCTCTCAATAAAGGTGGAAACTCCACTGACCCCTCAAACTACCGACCCATTGCCATTCTGCCCCCCCTCTCCAAGATATTAGAAAAATATATTCACTCGCTTCTCAATCACCTCCTCAAACACCACTTACTTACCCCTACCTAACATGGATTTCGTCCTCACCACAGCACCACCACTGCCCTCCTCTCCTTCACTCATATCATTGCAGAGGCCCCAGACAACAATAAACTCATTTCTTGTCTTTTCCTAGATTTCTCCAAAGCCTTCGATACTGTCGCTCATCCTCTACTACTATCCAAACTCGCAAATCTCCACCTATCCCCCTCCGCACTTGCCTGGTTTCATAGTTACCTATCTGGCAGGGAACAATCTGTCAAATGGCTCTCATCCTCCTCACCTTTCCTTCCCATCTCCACTGGTGTTCCCCAAGGCTCCATCTTGGTACCCCTTTTGTTTAACATCTTCACCAATAATCTTTACACCTCATGCAAATAATCCTCCCTTATTCAGTATGCCGATGACTCCACACTTATATCCATCTCAAATAACATTCCTGAACTACACTCCCTGACCCAACAGGCCCTACTATCCACTGAACAATGGCTCTCTCACAACCTATTGATCCTAAATCCCAAAAAGACCAAACTCCTACTTTTCCTTCCCCATTCTCTTTCTCATCACAAAACCTCCTTTTTTATTACATCTTCTAACAATACAACTATCCAACCTGACACCCACACAAAACTCCTAGGGGTCATTATTGATGATGAACTAAAGTTCAACCTACACATACTCCAACGTATAAAAAAAAAAACAGAAACTAGGTCTGCTATATCGGAACAAAAAATTCCTAACCCCTGAATCTAGACCTACCCTGGGCCAGGCACTCCTTCTCCCCTCCCTCTTATACACCAGCCCAGTTCTTACCAATATCCAGGCCTCCACTCTAAACAAACTCCAACAGACTTACCATAAAATAGCCAGATTCACTAATAACTCCCCATACAACTCACACCACTGCATTTCTTTAAACTCTCTTCAATGGCTTGAACTTCCACAAGTTCTGCTATCTTAACAATTTCATATGCTACACTCTATTCTTTATAAACCCTCCTTCTGTCTATCTCTATCTTCCTTAGTCTCCATCTACATCCCATCCTGGACCCTCCATGCTTCTACCCAACAATTACTTGATATCTACCACCCAAAAAGGTCAGTAGGCAAACTACTCTACAAACACTCCCTTGTCCATGCTTGGAACAAATTTCCCCTTGACTTATGTTCAATCTCCCACACCTCACACTTTAAAAATTAACTAAAAGCTTATTTTCTCAATTCCAGAACCTACCCTTGCCATGACCCTACCTAGTCTTCCTTCCCTTTATGTACCCTCAAAAGGACCATACTTAGTACCTCATTACACCTCTCTCTCCAATGTGTCTACTATGCATTTGCATAATTTTATACAAACAAAAACATTTTATTGTTGACCTATTGAACTATATCAATGTAAAATTGTTACTTAGCTTCTTTTTAATGCAACTTTAACTTTATGCATGTAACCCAACATATGTGAATCTTTTTGCTATAACTGCTATTATATCAATATTGTTTAAAATTGTACTTGTTTAAAATGTACTACTGGAGCTTTTCTCCTCGGGTCTCCACTCAAAATGGGCCACAAGCCCATTTGGACAAACCCGGTTAACAAATGTCAATAAATTAATTAATTAATTAATTAATTAATGAATTAATTAATTAATTAATTAAATGTAAGATCTGAAAAAATCAATGCAGTTAAACAACAACGGAAAGGCTGAGAGAAATTACAAAGGAAGAGATGTAAGATAACTATTAATCTGATTGTAATATATGTAGAGAAGATTATGGGGATGAATGGAAGAGGCAATTGTGCTCATGAATGAGGTGCTGCAGGGAAGGGTCAGAGTAGGAAATGATACAGTGCAAAGCAGAATGGGAGGAAGGATGGCTGTTGGGAATAATGTTAAATAAAAGGAAGTAGGGAATAGGTGACTAGAAAAGGAATGTTTCTTTGATACTAAAGCTGTTGGAGAGGCATGGCTGATAGGTGTATGTGGGAAGTATAGTGGTAGAGTAGAGTAGACTGGGTAGGAATTGGAGGTAGGGTAGTGGGCCACTGTGGGCTTCCCACCCACATGCCATTTATTTCAGGGGGCAATCAGCTGGTGCTAAACAATTACCAAAGAGGTCCAAAGTAGAACAGGTTTTCTTTCTTTTACAAACAACAATAATCTGTGGATATGAACTGGCTTACACAGTGCAATCAAATCTTCAAATGAAAGGACATTGGCCAGTTTGGTAAGTGGTCCTTAGGATGCAAGGACTACTCCTTTGTGGGAATTTTGCAGACACTTTCCAGGATAGGGCAGCATATATTTGACTAGTTAAAGTTAATATACAGCAAGGCTCTTCATGTTAAACTTGCTTACATTGCACATTAGCAATATTCTCAGAGAGAACGTTCACGGAGGTGAGTTTTGTAGTAGAGCTCCTGCTATATAAGAGAGAGGGATTGATGTAATGTCCACAGGTTCTGAAAGCAAAGAAATGAGAAAAATACTCTACTAAACTGAAATATTATGTAGAGGCAATAAATAGTAAAGAGGCACAAAACAAAACAGGTTTTCTTTCATTTACTGAATGCAAACAGTAAAAAGCTAGGGATGAAAAGTAACTGACTCACACAGTGTAATATGATCAGATGAAAGTACACTGGCCAATTTGGTGAGAGTTCTTTAGAATGCAAGCTCTACTCCTTTAGAAGGAATGTCACAGCCAATTTCTAGTACAGGATAGGCACATATTTGACTAGTTAAAATTATTTAAAAGCAAGGCTCTTCGTGTTAAACTTGTTTGCATTGCATAGTGAAAATATTCTCAGTGAAAACACTTGAGAGGTGTGCCTTGAGGCAGAGCTTCTGCTGTTTAAGGGACAGGGCCAATGCAATGTTCACAGGCTCAGAAAGGGAAGAAAAAGAGAAAAAAAAATCTCCCCAACAGAAATATTATATTAAGGCAATACTTAGCTAACATGCATCATTTATAACCGGTTTAATTTAATTTGCTGAATCCAGGAAAGAAGAAGCTAGGGATATTGAGTAACTGCAACCATGGTGCAAGATGGAAGAATTAACATAGATGGCATCCTAGAAGCATGGGCCAATGACAAGAGGGGTATGACAGACTGGTACCTAGATGTTGGCAGCTCAAGAATGACAGAGAAAGTAGTAATGGAGGAGGAGCAAACATCTATGTTAAACAAATAATCATGCAGAGGTCATAGTGAAGGAAGAACACCACCCCAGGAAGGGGACAAGGAAGCAAGTGGGATCTGGGCCTTGGATAAGCCCCTTGGTGTTTCAAGTAATGGAAGAAGGGAAATACTGGTGGATCAGTCCTGAGTATCAACTTTCCAGACACACCAAAGAAGGACAATGACAGACTGTATAAAACAAATATGGGACTTAGGTTAGAGGAAGAGGATTATATCCACTGGAGTATGAATCTGCAAGAAACAGGTTAGAACATTCTGACAGAAAGTGTATGGGTGCTGACAGAGGCCTTGTACCATAATGGACACAGCCAGTTGGAGGAGTACTGTCAATAAAAAGATAGTGCTCTGGCTGTAGTCCTCAACAAAGTTGAAGGGATCTGAGGAGTCCTGAAAAAGGTGTCATTAGACAGCATTGCCTTTGTGACTGTGTGGTTTAGAATGAGCTGGTAATAATATACAAAAAATGGTCATATGGGTCTTAGGCAAGTGGATACACAAAGGTATAGGAGACAGTCAAAGAAGAATTACTTGTCAGGAGGCAAAGTTATAGAGTAAATAAGCCATGGAGCTGTGTCAGTGCTATGGAAAGAATTTTTAGAATAAGAAAAAGAGGACAATGCCAGGGAGGTCACCTGGAAATGCAAGGGTTGCAGTTAGGAAAAAAAGAGAGGACATACTATAGGTGGAAGAAAGGAAGTGTGTACATGGAGGAGATGTACAGGAAGGCAAGCAGAAGGATCCCAAAGGAAGTAAAGAAGCCAGCCCAATAGCAAAGGGTAACCCAAGTTTGGGAACAGACTTGTGCTAATGGTAGGGGTGGTGAGCTCTCCTATCCTAGGGTGAGTGTGAGGTGGAAAGCTAATGCCTGTGTGACTTTTGATGGAGACCAGAAGCCTTACAGGACATTCAAAGTTAACACAAGATGTGGCAATAATATGCTGACATCATTGTGTTAGCTGTATCCACAGCTAGAAGCATTAACCGGCTGCTGCAGGAATGCCAGCTCTAATGCTCCATGCTTGTCACACCCTGTTGTATCCCTTGCTCCCCAAGCTTAAACAATGAGTATCATTGAGGTATACTTCACAAGGAGTCAGGAACCCACCCAGTGAGGGGTCTCATCCAAGTTACCTGTCAGGTTACTGGGGATCCATGGATGGCTTAGCACAGAAGTCTGGAAGAGCAACTTGAGGTACTGTGGAATTGTGGGGGGGGGGGGTTTGGCTGGCAATTTAAAAAGCAAAGGAAGTAAAGGCAACAGAGGCACTAGTCTAAAAAGAGCTAACAGAAGTGAACAAGAGTGGAAATTAAAAGCTTTAGAGAGATAGGGTTGCCACCTTTCATTGGAGCTGAAACCAGAGCAAAGCCACACCACTCACACCTCCCACAACCCTGCCTATCTCCTTCCCTCTCTCTGCCCACTTTCTGCCTATTTGTGTGACATCACAGGCACATCAGATGGAGGAGGAATATCCTATTTTCCTGGTTTGTCTCGCAATCACAATGTTTAAAAAAAATGCATAACAAAACTGTAGATTTAACAAACTCCAGTAGTCTGTTTGATATTTGGCAGGGCTAGCCATCTGGTGGTGTGAAACTTGGCTCTAAATGATTGTCACTGTTGAAGTGACACTCCATCACCATGTGAAAAATTGGTAAAAGGAGTTCTGGATGGAGGGATGGAATACCAGAGTTTGTGTAATACTTTCCGGACTATCAGACAAATGGTTTGATTTCTGGGTAGTCTGGAAAAGAAAAAACGATAGGATGCAACCCTAGAGAGATTGATCAGAGAATATCAGGAAACATGAAAGTAATTGCATGAATATTTTGTTTGTCTTTATGAAGGAAAAACTAGAAGATTATGCCTTGCTAGAATGGAGGTATAGAAGTATAGGGAGATGAGTGGACCATCGGCAGGATGTGAAGAAGTGGAGAGGTTACTAGCTGCACTCAAAGATGAAAAAAAATGATGGACTAGCTGAACTATTTCCAATAATTCTCATAATATGAATAGTGTGCTGGGAGATCACTTGATGGTGATCATCTACAGATCACAGTCAATGCAGAAGTGCCTGAGGATGGAAAAAGAGCAAGTGTGGCTCTCCAATACATTAGGGTAGGAGCAAGAAAATTCCAGTGAAGTGCTGACCTATTGACTTAGCTGCAGTAGCAGGGGAAAGTCATGGAAAGAACAATGAGGGAAAAGCTGGTTAATTTCATAAAAGGCAGCAGTCTCCAATGCAACAGCAACATGATTTCAGGACCAGGAAAAGCTGACAGAGGAATTTGTTCCATTTTTATGTGTTTCCATGAAAACTTGACAGGTGAATACCAGTAGATGTGTTCTAATAGGACTTCTCTAAGGTTTCAGACTTTGCTGCACATATGCAGTTGTTAGGAAGAATGGATGGTTGGGGCATATGAAAAGTAAACCACTTGGCCTCTATCAGTCATGGTGTACAGTATTAGCCAGGAAGAATGCAGCCATGGAAAGAAGTCTACAAGGACAGAATGTCAGCAGTTGTTGCTACTTTAATTCATTTGTATGTGCTACAGGTTGAAGCCAATGCTGCTGTTGTTGTCAATAGGTCTAGGCCAAGAGGGAGAAGAGTTTTGATGCCATATTTAATTCTTCACAACTTACATGATGTAGAAATTGTGCAGCAGTACAGGGTGGATAGGGGTACACTACAGGAACTCTGAGACCTCTGCTGTTCTCAACTCAGAGCCAGAGCCAACTGAGACAAACCCATCCCAGTGGAGACAAAAGTATGTGTAGCCTTTTGAATCTTATCTACAGGAACCATTCAGAAACAACAGGGGATATGCTGGAGGTGGCACAGGCATCAGCATCCAGGATCCTCCATCAGTTCCTGAATTCTATGCTCCAACATGACAGTGATCACATATATTTTCATCATAGCTCTGAGGAGACGGCCATAAATAGGCAGGAGATCTACCATGTAGCACACTATCATGACGTACTGGGTGCTATAGATTGCACACATAAAGAACTGAAAGCACCACCCAATGAACAGTGTAGGTTCTACATAAACAGAAAGGGCTACCACTCTTTCTGTCAACTGCCAAGTTGTGTGTAATGCCAAGGGAATAATTTTGAACATGTTGCTGACAACCCTGGCAGTTACCACAATTCACATATCTGGCACACCTCCCAGATGTACCTCTGGAAAAACATGCAACAGAGTAGAGATGTGAAATATGAACAAGCAGGATGCAAAACAAAGAGAGTAACAAGTGAAACATATCTTGTTTGTGCCATAGCAGTAACTCACCTTTGCTCCCCCCCAAACAATCTATGAAATGCTAAAAATGCTATTAAAGGAACTGTCCCCAAAACATTTGTACATATTTATCACACAGCATTCTATTTTCATGTATTGGAAATCATGTATACCTCTGAAATGGCTTGACAAATCTGCCCATGCCATCAGTACAATTCTAACTAATGCATACAAATACAAGTGTAAAAGACTTTGCTTCAGATTTTTCTTAAATACATTCCAGCATATGCGATATGTAGCTGACAAAACAGAAGCATACCTTCTGAAGATCAGTACTCCTCTGTACAGATATATCCTGAAGAAATAGTGCATGTGTAGGCTTCCCAACATAAATAAGTCTCATTATCATCAGTTTGCCTAGCTACATGCTTGCCTTTTTATAAAGTGTAGATTCAGAGCTGTTAGTACGGTGAAGACTCAAATGAAGTGTGAACTCATTAGAATTGCTGAATCCATGTAGGAGATGTAAACATAGTGCAGACACTCCCTCAGTGTTTGTTTTTAATGGATTGCAATTGTGAATGATTAGTGGTTGGGAGAAGGAAAACACAACAGCACTGCAGGCTGCCTTACTTCCACTGGGTGCATCAGGTTAGATCTACAAAGTCTTAAATGTAAAGTTGGAAATGTAAGCAAGCATCACACAATTCACAGGTTGTGTTACTTAATATCCAATCTGCCCTTCATTTGTTGGCAACTGCATATAATATTATTTCCAATTAATATTCTCACACATTTTAAGGCCAATGATATATAATGCTTACACACTGCATGTTTCAGATTACTGATGAGATAAATGAAGAATGGCCAACAAACAGAGAAATGTAAGACAGATCTGTATATTTGCAAGCAATAATAATGAAAGGTTGTGTCTAAAAATAATAAATGTACAAATAACACTTGTATGGTTTAATATCAGTGTAGATAATGTTGCAGTTGGTTGGTGTTGTGTGCAGCTTGAGTTCAGTTCTTTGCTGCAAAGCTATTTATGAGGCAAAGAGGGATAAGTCACCTATCCTGTGTTCTGAAGGTGCATTTCAGTGAGAGTTCAAATTCAGATCTATGTAGACATATCTGATGTGAGTCATCATTTTATTATGTGTATGCCATACATTGATTTCCTCATTTCAGCTACCTGCCCCTTTTTTCTTTTTCTCCTTTTCTGTCTTTGTCTATTTTTTTTTTTTTTGGGGGGGGGGCATTGTTTGCACGATGCAGCACTTGACACAATCATGGGAATGGAGGAAATGAATGATGGGTTTGGTTGTGCTTACCTTGTTTGCATGAAGTGCAGCAGTACACAAACCGGACAACTGGACCTCCCAGGAAACAGACAGGGCCCAGATAACCAAAAATAGAAACCGGATACATTCAATTAATACTACTGGGTATCTTTCAAACCTGCTAAGTGGTGTTGCATAGTGGTTAACAGATATTAAGAATGATTAGTAAAATAAGAAAGGTCAAGTAACTAATTCTGTGGCAGCAGGTGTAAGTGTAGGGGAGGAGTACAGATGGTCCTGGGTTTTAGTACAGGGTGTGCAACCTTTTTTTTTCACTGTTATGACATTGCATTCCACAGCAATTAACTGAAAGACAGACAAGTGTTATTTCAGCCTTCCTGTGGCAACAGGTGTAAGTGTAGGACTGCATTAAGGATATTCCATACACCTTTACTGTTGTTTCACTTCCCATTAGTCACTCTCACTTATAGCACTTGAAATAGTGGAGCTATTAATTATATGTATTAGGGCTGAAACAGTAGTATTATGTCAATTATTTATTTATCTATGTATTATCAGATTTATTGTCAGATGTATTATTGTGAGTATACTGTGTACTATATTCCTGCAAGCATAATTCCGCTGTGTGGACTGGCATGGCCTTCACATTTGCCTAACACACATACACAATTGCCTGTACATCCAATAACCTTGGAATTTTAATTGTAATTATGCAATGCCTCACTGCTGTTCTCCGCTTACCATTGTGCAAATGTGTTGCTCTTGGGTGCACACTGCTGAGCAATGCATTTGTGTGATAGTAAATGGAGCGCAACAGTTTCAAACAGTGCATACACTCCAGCAAAGATGATAACTGGAATTGGTGGGAAAGAACCAGTCACCATTGCTCTAGATCTGTAGCAGACATGACAGGTGTTTGTAAGGAAAGTGCTAGGTTTAGGCCACAGAGGTGGAGTGTCCAGGAGTCCAGGATTTTTATGGGACTCCTAGTTAAGAACCACACTGATAGGCTTCTGAAGGGGGACTATTCTGGCTCCAAGTAAAAGTCTGTGGCTTGGGATAGTTTAGCCCTGGCTGTATCCAGTGACACTGCTATCCCATCCACCGGAGAGCAATGTTGGCATTATTATAATTACCTATAGAGGAGGAAGATGGATACAGTATTGCTAGAGTGAAGAATTTGGGACTGATGACATCCCATACCTGTGTAAGTATCATCTACAGAGAGTACGTGTAAGACTTAGAAAGCTGAATATAGCCAAGGCTGGTATTCATAATGGCCTTTTGTTCTGTTCTGTTTTTTTTTTTCACAGCTACCAGTGATCATGAATGCAATTTTCAAACCCATGGAACTAGACTGGTGAGGACGATGGAAGCATGTGATATGTATGCAGCAGATGAGTACTGTTATGGTAGCATTAAAAGTGAAACATAGCTTTTTTGGTATTTTATAACGTTTTATTAAATTGAGCATGTATATTTCAACTGTAAAAGCAAGTATGCATGCATTAGTCTGTAGCACAAACCAAGAGTACAATATTAGACTTTAATCAGAGGTTGTATGTTCAAATAACACACTTCCCAACTATACAATACTGTTAATTCTTCAATAATATTTAAATTAAAGCAAAACCTCTATACCAGTGGCACAAATGCCCTGCTGTAAACTGTAATCTGTATAATTTGAACACGCATATGTGCAATATATGCACATGCCAAGGATTACTTGCTACAGTCTGTAGTATAGTGTGCATCTGTTAGGAGGCAGTAGTCTTAAATGTAAACGTTAATATCTTCTTCTTCTTTGTTTGGCTATTCCTGTTAGGAGTCGCCACAGTTGATCATCTGTTTCCATTTTTTCCTGTCCTCTGCATCTTGCTCTGTCACACCAACCACCTGCATGTCCTCTGTCACCACATCCATAAACCTTATCTTTGGCCTTCTTCTTTTCCTCTTACCTGGCAACTCCATCCTTAGCATCCTTTTCCCAATATACCCAGAATCCTTCCTCAGCACATGTCCAAACCAATGCAATCTGGTCTCTCTGGCTTTGTCTCCAAACCTTCCAACCTGAGCTGATCCTCTAATATGCTGATTCCTAATCATGTCCATCCACCTCACACCCAATGCAAATCTTAACATCTTTAGCTCTGCTACCTCCAGCTCTGACTCCTGCCTTTTTGTCAATGCCACTGTCTCCAACCCATATAAGATAGCTGGTCTCACTACCCCCTTGTAGGCCTTCCGTTTCACTCTTACTGGTACTCGTCTGTCACAAATCACTCCTGACACTCTTCTGCACCCACTCCACCCTGTCTGTACTCTCTTCTTCACTTCCCTTCCACACTCACCATTACTCTAAAAGTTAAGATAATAGAGTCAAATAATTATATTAATGCATTGTATGTGACATATGAAGATACTGCACTTTCCAACAATACAACACTGTCAATTCTTCAGTAATATTTACATTAAAGCAAAACCTCTAAACCAGTGGTACAAATGCTCTGCTGTAAACTGTAATCTGTATAGTTGGAACACACATATGTGCAATATATGCACATGACAAGGATTATTTGCTGCAATCTGTAGTATAGTGTGCATCTGTTAGGAGGTGGTAGTCTGAAATGTTAAAGTTAAGATAATAAAGTCAAATAATTGTATTAATGCATTATATGTGACATATGAAGGTACTAATCTTATCTCTTTTTTCCTGTCACCCCAACCCTTATCTCTCTTTTTCATCTTATTTTTATTTTATTTCATATTACTTATAAAAAATATTTTGTGTCATTTTTTTATTTTATTTTCTTATATGATTTTTTATTTTATTTTTATGTTATTTTATTTTATTGCACAACATTTTTATTTTTATTTTTTTTCTGCTTTTAATTTTATTATGTGTCATTGAAATGTGTCCATGTCATTCATGCATACCACATCACTAATTGCTGTACAGCACAGTGGGGTAGTCCTGTACCGTAGGATCTGCCTGCCCCCCTCCACCGGCTCTAGCACCGATACCCAGCATGTCTGGGATCCCATCTGGCAGCACTGTCTCTGATGCCCATGCACTACCTGAACCCTCAAGTAGTTCTGCCCCAGAGGCTGGTATAGTTACACCCTCTGAGAGCAGTGATGGAAGTGGTGATTTTATCACCTACACCAAGTTGTCAGGGATGGTGTGTAGGGGTGTGCACAGCACTGTTAGTATATGCCTATACCAGCTGGAGAGGCTGTTCTCCCTCATTTTGTGTAGTACTAGGAAGAGGAGAAGGAGACATCAAGCACTCCAGTCACTGGTGAAGTGAGTTGACAGTGATGACAGTCCAGTGGGTGAGGACTCCATTCTCACTGTCACCCAGCTTAATGACTGTGGTTTTGGGATGTCCCCACCTTCTCCCCAATCATGGTGTCCCCTAACCTTTTGTGTCCATCACCATTTCTGTCTCTTGTCATGTTTGTCTTGTATGTCTGCAATTGTTTCCTCACCAACCCAACTTACCTGACCCAGACATACCTATGTCCCTTCCCCCAATATACCTCTGTCTTTCTCTGGCATAAAAAATAAATGGGCACCTGTCCCAAAAAAAATCTTACAATATATAGCTCTCCATTTTGCACATGTGTCATCTTCACACACTTGATTTGGACCAATTGGCTATACAACATGATTGTGTTGTAGTCACCCCTCTCTCTGGAGGTGACAGTCCAAATTCAGTTAATATTTTGCACATAAGTTCACTTTACACTGTTCAAAAAATGAAAAGCTATGGTTCTTTCCTACCTCCCTCCTGCACAGTCCTGTCCTGTTTTTCCTTTGTTCTCCCCCCCCTGCTTGCTCCCCATTTTACCACTTTCCTATCTACCCCATTTTAATACCTTTAATCTGGTCAAAGAATAGAATCAAACACACCACACATAAGTTGCTGGAAAAGCAGTGGATCCCTTCACTTTTTTGGGCTCCATATTTGTCTGGAGGTGCACATTGTGCAGCAACAGTGAGTGGCAGCAACCAGGTATGGGTAGCCTTGCACAATGCTGCTTAACACAACTGTGCTACGCCAACACACACCAACATATCACGTATAAGCAATTCATACCATAGCCTTATCACTTTGTAAAGCAAAGTATTTTAAAGTATTATGTACACCTGTAATCGAACCCAGTACCATGTGGCCAAAAAAAGGAATGTATCAATACATTAACACATACTGCCATAGAGTCAGTTAAGCAGCAGGTGTATTTCATATGCTCGGTACTAACTGTCAGATTTTAGCAATGCGGTTCGTGTTTGTGCACTGCTTAGCTATGCAAAAACATCTATATCTCACATATGTAGGCACTCTGCTAACCATAGTGCAAACCTGCTGCTTGCTTCACTATGGAAATATACATATTATGCTGTATTACCGTGGTTTACTGTCCATTTCCTGTGTATGATATGAACTTACATGTGGAAACATTACAAACTGAGGGCCCTAGTTAACAATATGTCACATATTTACAATACATCCATGTGTTGGCACCCCTCCAGACACTGCAACCCTGAGGTCTCAGTACTTTTTCACCTCATATGTCAACCACACAACAAACTGTAATATCAAATGTAGCGTGCTATGTAATGCACATCAATCTGGTAACATGCAGAACTACAACTATTGACCCATACACCTAAAAACCCTTATTTGCAAGGCTAGAGAAGGAATCAGCATGAACCATATCCACAGAGACACAGGTGACCTTCAACATACTTGACCCTACCCATTTTGTTTCTGTCAAGGGTAGATCTTGCTTATTTACCCTTGTGGACTTCCTGGATACTGACCCCAAAGAACTGGATGAGGGATAACAGGACATACTCCCTATGTTAAATTATCCAAGGCCTTTGGCACTATCCCCCATTCATGTGTTATAGGGAAGCTCTCCCATGTGGGAATTAAGCCATGCAGTACTAGAGGGATAGGCAACTGGCACACTGACATAACATACACTCTCATTGTTGGGGACTGCACCTCCACCACTAGCCAGTTACCATAAGAATACTTTAAGGATCTGTGTTGGGCCCTCAACTGTTTGCAAACTACTTAGTGCAGGCAGTGGTAGATGGCCTATGGTGTATCAAATTTGTAGATGTCTGGTAACTGGAAGTACTAATATACAGTCCCCCACTGATGGTAGCATATTATGAAAGGGGCTGCCATACACAAATGATTTGTCCCCACCTCAAGGACTAAAGCTTAAAGCATGCAATGGCTCATTGTCCCTTTTGGCAATGAAATATCCCTGCTAGTTATGATATATATATATATATATATATATATATATATATATATATATATATATATATATATATATATATATATATATATATATACCACTCCTCTAAGCTCGAACACAGTGTTATGAGACTTGGGAATACATGGTGATAGCAATCTACAGTTTCATCACTTTGTGTCCATAGTGCTGACACACACATTCTGCATTGTGGACATCATACATATGGACATCACATCCAAGATCAGGGTGGTCATACCTTTACTGTACTCTATCCTTATCAGATCACTAATTGAGTACAAGCTTCTTTCTGTCTGTATCTCACCAGACACCTGCAGAAATTGGAGAAAACACAGGGTTGTGCCTGGGAAACTCCAGGGCCTTCAAACATGACACACATGGAAAGACTGAAATACCTGTCACTGTACTCAGTATCATGCAGACTGCTGAGAGTTGATCTCTGCCTGCCCTATAGAGCAGTTTCAGACCCTGCCCTACTGATAATGCTGAACATCTGCAAATCAAATGAGACAATAACTTGTCCGAGGGTTCTCAACCTAGACTGTGGCATAAACAGAATATGCTGGGGTGACAGATATATCCCCAATGACTCACACTCCTCTATAATAGACTTCCACTGTGTGTGCAGTGCTCCTCAATGACCCTGTTCAAGTGCAACCTTGACTACTGGTTGGGTAATTGTAAAGTCACCTCTAGGGTGGCACCTATGTCCCTCATGGCCATGGTCAATTGCTGCTGCTCACAAAATCACTCTGCTAACAATGACCATCCAAGTATGCTCAATAAGGGTTCTTATGTTTTTACACAGCTAGGCTTCTAAAAGCCATAGGTCAATTCAGGTAATAGCCTCATATGAACATATGAAACTATGAGCCTGTACAGACCTCCCAACATTTTGTCTCCTACATGGCCTGCTGATATCATCTACTCTAAGTTCACCTGCAGTTTTCTAACAGTCAGACTTGTGCTGTGGCACTTATGTAACGTACTGCATTATGTAGTTTGTGTACCTTAGATATGTAGGGGTTTTGTTCTTACTGCAGTCAAGTGTGTGTGTGTGTGTGTGTGTGTGTGTGTGTGTGTGTGTGTGTGTGTGTGTGTGTGTGTGTGTGTGTGTGTGTGTGTGTGTGTGTGTGTGTGTGTGTGTGTGTGTGTGTAGACAGAATAACAGAGGTGTGTATCCCACAGTTACTGCTCTAATACCATTATGTGATAGCATTTTGATTCTTGCAGATGCCTACACATCCATTTCATGCAGCCCACCCACCATCTTGTCCCTCACATGGCCTGCTGATTTCATCTACTATAAATTCACCTGCAGTTTGGTAAAAGGCAGACTTGTGGTGTGGAACTTGTGTAAAGAAGTGTGTTCTGTAGTTTGTGTGCTTAGATAGGTAGGGGTTCTGGTCTCACTGCAGTCGACTGAGAGTGTATGTGGTGCTAGCCAGAAGTGCAGAAGTCTATATCTCATAGTTACTGTTTCAATACCATGGATTGATAGCATTTTGATTCTTGTAGACACCTACACATCCACTTCATGCAGCCCACCCAACATCTTGTCCGTCACATAGTCTGCTGATATTGTCTACTATAAGTTCACCTGCAGTATTATAATAGTAAGACTTGTGCCATGACGCTTGTGTAATGTACTGTATTCTGTAGTCTGTGTATTTAAATAAGTAGGGGTTATGTTCTCACTGCAGTCAACTGTGTGGTGTGTGTGTGTGTGTGTGTGTGTGTGTGTGTGTGTGTGTGTGTGTGTGTGTGTGTGTGTGTGTGTGTGTGTGTGTGTGTGTGTGAACTCTTGCTTGACATTACAAAGAGCATTTTACACCCACATGTGGGACACTGTTATAGTCTCCTCAACAGACACTGCTGATGTCATCAGTTGTAAAATTGGGTCTGACACACTCTAAGTCAGACTTGTGCCTTGGTGCTTGCATAAAGTGTTGCTTTTTGTAGTCTGTGTAGTTAGCTAGGTAGGGGTTCTGTTCTCACTGCAGTCAGCAAGGTGTGTGTGTGTGTGTGTGCGTGTGTGTGCGTGTGTGTGTGTGTGTGTGTGTGTGTGTGTGTGTGTGTGTGTGTGTGTGTGTGTGTGTGTGTGTGTGTGTGTGTGTGTGTGTGCGTGTGTGTGTGTGAGCTCAGGCTTGACATTACAGAAAACCTTTTACACCAGCATGTGGGACATTGTTAATACCATATTCTCATCAACAGACACTGCTGATGTCATCTGCTATATCAGATTTTTGGATATGCAGTACTGCCACCAGGGAAGGGTTAGACACTGGCCTGGAGGCCAGGCAGACATCACCTCATCCTATACCAGACAGATTACAGTGACATGGTTTTAACTCTATCCACATACATCATGGCATGGTTTGCAGGCCCTGTGTTATCTTGCTGAGAAAGGCCTGTGGTCTCTCCAGCTGCTGTATGTGTCTGGTGAGGTACATGCCAAAGACAGCATTATACTCTATTACTGTTCTGATGAAGTTTGGCTACAGTACTGTCATACAATTCTAAGATCTGCATATGTTGGTGTGATGTATGATATGCACAACACAGGGTTTCAATAATGGTGTGGACGCTTGGTGATCGAAATTCAGACTGCTATCTACATGTTTTCCCATGCTGGCATCACTGGGTATCAGCATAGCAGGACTGTTGTCAATGCTGTGATTAACAGGGAATTCCACTTTTCAGATGGACAAAATAAAAAATACACATTTCTGCATTTAGTTGTTGATTGTGTGCCTTTGTCCTCATTCAATTATCTGTGTTAGCTCCTCCTATACTGTTATCATCATTGGTGGACTCAATGATTGCACCCAATATGCAAGAATTAATAAACTTTGCAAGGCAAATGCCACATACTTTAGCCTGAACTGTCAAGAAATACAGTCCAAATGGTGAAGGGCGAAGCATAGATCCTGGGGTTTGCCAGTGGTGGAGTCTCTACTGGTACAGACTGATTCATCAACTTTAACAGTATGTGTTCTGTCGGTGAGCCAATTGGTTGGCCATCTAGAGACATAAGGGTTAATCCACAGCTGAAAGTGTTTCTCAATGATACCTGCATGGGCGATTGTGTCAAAATCCTGAGGCAGATCATGAGAGGCAGTATGCACTGTCTTACCTTCATCCAGGCTTATCACAAGGAAACTATAGCCTGTGACCGCATCGCAGATCACCTATGGCATGACTCAGCACATACACCTTCCTAAGATGATTGAATACACACTTCAACACACCCTCCACATGGGCTATATTCCCATACAAGAGTGTACATCAACATGCATCCATTTAAGTAGAGGGGACAGCATTTGATGCATGCATGTATAGATACATCCTGACTCTTCTCGACTGTGAAATGGACCAACATGTGATCATGGACCTCTTCTACATGTACACTAGTCATATTCTGGCTGTGTGCAACAGACCTGTGTGAGTTGTTAATGGTATATCATGGCTGTTACATCCGATAGATGTCCTCAAAGAGGTCATCAAGAGCATGCATGGTGACAATAGTATCACTTTGTGGAACTTGACCAGGTCAAGACATTTGACACAAATCCACACTGAGGTATTCAATCAAAACTGTCATATATGAGCGTAAACAGCTATATCATCAAATGGGTAGATCAGTGTATCACATACATGGCATCTCTCTATGTTGAAATGTGTGATGTAACCTATATCTCAGGTCCAGTGATCAGCTCAGTACATCAGGTCTGCCTGCTAGGCCCTTTACTGTCCATTAATTAAGTTATGGACATCACAGATGATACACATTCTGTGTCTACACAACTGCCTGAAGGACTACAGAATGTGGGCAATCTTTGAGTCCAGCTGTGACATTACTATAATACAGACAGTAGTAACACATAAGAAACACTGCTGCCAAAGGCATGACAACACCTGCATTGACAAGACATATGGGGGATTTGTTAATTCAGGAAACAAACCCACCACCCAAGTAAAATGTGGACATCACATCCTATATTCAGACCAATAGGTATATGACCCATGTGCTGGGGTAGATGGTAAGTTGTACATCCACCAGCATGTGGTCACAGTGCTAACTATTCCCTTGAATGTAACACAAGTACTGGGTATGTGAAGGACATCCACATCAGAGGCCATAACACCTTCATACTCCCAGCCTTCATCACACCAATAACTATGTACAATGGACCCTTCTTCATGTACCTCCTGACACATATTGCAGTGGTGTGTAATGGAAGTATACCGTCTTTGTCACAGTGAGCTGTCACACAGGTTTTTGGCCATACCTAGGTATTCTTTATGTTGAATATACATGACTGTCTGATGGTGTGCAACACCAATCAAGTTTTTACACCAGATGCATGTGTGGTACCCATTCTGCTTATGCACACAGTACATACGTAGATGTTTGACAACATTAATGGAATACAGTGCACACAAGGCAACTAAACTGTATTGCCCATATTGCTGCATATACTGTCCCTCCTAACAACTCCAACAGATGTTACAGTGCCAGGACAGTGTATATAGTTACCCTCATACAGTGCAGATGTATCATAATTGTTATTCAAGTGTGTGTGTGTGTGTGTGTGTGTGTGTGTGTGTGTGTGTGTGTGTGTGTGTGTGTGTGTGTGTGTGTGTGTGTGTGTGTGTGTGTGTGTGTGTGTGTGTGTGTGTGTGTGTGTGTGTGTGTGTGTGTGTGTGTGTGTCTGTGCAGACTCATCTGTTATCACTGTAAAATCACATATGCTATGTCAGAGGTATGGGATTACTGGTGGTATTATTCTGGTATTCTCCATGACTGTGACTAGTACTTGTGATGTTTTCCATGAGCCTTTACTTGTGGCCACCTTGCTGGAGACCTCTGCTGAGAGTGCACTCATATTCATGCATTTCAGTTTGCACAGCTAAGCAATATGCACCCTACCCCAATTGCATGTCAGGTCCCTGATAAATGTCCTCTGCACTGTTCTTGTAAGGATGCTTATTTCACACAGATATCCTCCCTATTTTTATGTCACCTTGTGTGACAGTCACATAAAACATATTTTCACTGTACAGTCCCTATTGTACCATATAGATATGTGATTGTTGTTACTGCTACAGCCATCTTCCATTGACATGCCCTCCTCTGCTGTACAATAAGTAGTTCAACCTGTCCTCTTTCCCTGTGTTCATTCCTGCAATTCATGTGTATGTCCCTATTCAATACACACACTTCCCCTGAGTGTTCATTTTACATGGCAGTCCGTGCCCCATTACAGATAATTTACACAGCTTCAATACACAATGCCAGGAATGGGATTCCTCAATATTCTGTACTTTAGGTACACTGTCCTGTACTATGTTTGTACTGGATCTACTTCGGTAGATCGACTCACCTGAAAAACCGAAGCCCAGACACCTGAGATGAAAGCACAGAACAGCAAAACATTGGAAGTTTAACACAGGAATTGAGTCGGTTGGCCAACATTGTGACCTTTGCCCTTTTGCACACTGTAGTGTGATCTCAGAGTTGGTATATTTTTAAGGGGGGGTTGTGGGATCAAAGCCCCGCATATGGGGAGGTCGGGGTGTGAGTGAAGCCCCCAGTTGGATGGGTTGAATTTAGTGTGGTCTGTTTTCGTGGTGGTGTTGGACAATTTACCATTTTCCTGGTGTGACTTTCCAATGTTTTGTATGTTTGGTATCCTGGTCTGTTCAGTGCTTTCTTCTTTGGTATCTGGGCTTTCTTGTTCAGGTAAGGTGCTCTACTGAAGTAGATCCATTTGGGACATATGTTTCACATTCAAACATCTCAACTGTCCAGATATTCCAAGAATGCCCAGATGTTTTCCTTATCAAGTTTGTGGCTTTCTGACATATCACGGGGATAATCTCAGGGCTGATGTGAGTCAGTATTACAGACATTTGAGATCATACCACTCAAATGACCTGATTTGTAGATAATGTCTACTTTTATCTCATATTTTTGATCTTTTCCTCATAACATATTGGTGTTCTGGCAAATCAGTGGCATGTCATTGCAGATTGAAGTCACCAGCTGATGACAGACATTTGAGTTTCAAACTTCATGCTCTTCAGAAAATTCATGGTACTGAACAACCTATTATTCCTTCAACTTTCTAAGATTGGAAGACCACTATTATAAATCTGTCCTTAGTTTTGGGCCTTTGTCCCTTCATTATTTATGGCTTTGTCCAGATTTCTTGCTCTAAGAAGTAAAGAGTTTCAAACACATTTCTATGCATTTATGTTACATATGTCCCCATTTCTGGTTATTTGTCCTGTCATTATGTTGGCCTTTGTGCAGATGTGCTGTACTAACAGATTGACAGCTATCTCAGAAGTCCTGTTGATCATTGTGGCATTCCATGCAAATATATGGACCATAGGTGCTTTGCTTTACAGAGAATTGATATCTGAATTCACTTACACAGTTTGCTGGCTGGCAACACTGTTGCCAGCACTGATACCTAGCTTAGACACACCGTGCACAATTAATATTCATTACTCACTACTCCTCAGCATGCAGTGATGCACAAATATGTAAATTCCATGTAGGCTTTGCGCAGAGCCTGCACAGAGTTTATTAAATCCAGGGCTAATCTTTTTTCTTTCCTGGCCACTCTCCCTTGTCTCCTTCTTCTTTCTTCTATGCTGTTTGTACATAGTATGTAAATAGTTCATAGATTCTATTATGGAATATGTGTTGTTTAATGCACAGTGTTGTTCATTTTGAACACAACGGTTTTCAATTATTTTGATGTATTTCTAATTTACAACCACAGAGTTGTTATTTATCTGTTTATGTCTTCTATTTAATGTTTTATAATAAAATATTTCAACAAAAGACAATAATACTAATATTGATAACTTTGTTTTTACAACACCTCACCCAGACTCTGCTACAACTTGCTGTGAGGGAAAGGTTAGTTTGCTTTTGCTTTCTTGTATTTTGTATTAATTTATTGCTTTTTTTGTTTTGTATGTTGTGATTTGTTTTCTTTATACTGCGTTTTACTTGCATTCTGCTTCTAATTGCATATTAAAACTAGGAAAGAGGCCTCAACTGTGTTTCCTGTGAGTCACACAGAAATTTTACCTACCCTCCCACCCTGGTGCTGTTGTGTTCTTAAACTCAACTGTCTTTCTACTTGCCTGCCCATTATGCTAATTTGACCACATATCTTCTGCCCTCACCCTTTCATTGGTTGTTGTGAGCAAGTACACAATTATCATTTTGTGAAATCACTCCCCTTCAACTATTTAAATTTAGTGCCCATTCCACTGTATTCCATAGAAACAGAATACAAAGTACCCACCCCTTTCAATCTATCTTTCTCTTTTAAAATTAGTGGCTCTCCACTTAGACAGCTAAAGGTTAAGTTACCCCCTCTTTCATATCTAACTGCTTAGTGCAAACTGCAGTTCTTAGGATATTAACCATCCTTTTCCATCGTGTCTTTAAAATTTGCAACATCTATTGCAAGACCACCAATTATTGGAGAGCCCACATTCTGCCTCAGTAGTCATCTTGGGATTCATGCTTCTGTTACCTCTGGTGAGAGAAGGAGCACAGGGACTTTATTTCCTGGAGACTGCTGATCATCGGAAAGCCTAATAACTGCTTCATAGGTGACAGCTTGGAATTTGTGCTTATAGTTTGCTCCTGGTGAGAGAAGGAACAGAGTGCATTGATTCTTGACTGTTTCTGGTTTAGCAGTGAGTCTCTGTACTTGATGTTTCTAATTGGCTTTGTAGCTATTCAAGGCATTTAGCAGGAGATAGCTACAACAAGCCTATAGATCCCTGCATCATCTGGGACAAGACTATGGATCATCAAACAGGCTGTGGCTTGCTTCTCATCTTGGGATTGGTGCTAATGTGTTGCTTCTGGTGAGAGAAGAAGCAAAGGAGCTTTTTATCCCAGCAGCATGAAGCTGTGGTGAGACCAGCAGTAGTAGTAGCCAGGCAGCAGCCACTCACCTGACTCCCCCATTTTGATCATTCTTGACAAGTTAACCATTTGTTTTCAGCAAGTAATGCTTTATTTGTTTCTAACTTCAGAATATCTGTCTAAATATTTCATCCTTAAATTTTCAGGGTCTACATTTCTCTTCAAGTGTTTGGCAGTACCCTGTATAGATACAGACACGCTGCGTGACATTTTTCCTGCAAAAGCATGATTGAAATTTCACCAATACCTAGTTGCACACAAGACAACTAGTTTGCAGTGACAAGCACTGTCTGCAGAGTTGCAAACCGGATATTTTTGACATTGCTTTACATTCTCACTCCAACTGTGTAATCAGTAAAAAGGGTCTGTTGCCATAGATATGAACTTCCCCACTATCTCTGTTACCAACTTGATGGATATGGACATCCTGAGACAATGTAGAAATTTGCCTCATGTTTATTGGCAAGCAGTTAATTCTCAAACAAAATGATATGGTATGTGAGAGATGTATTTAAACAATGTCACTGGAGGCTAAGCTCTCACATAAAACCACTGCTAATCTCAATCAGGTTGTCAGTAGTACAAACTGCACCCATCACACACAATTCAAGACAGAGATATAGACCCATATATGTTGAGTCACTTAAATGTAACTTTCTTAAACCCCAAAGACCTCTTAAATGAAGTAAACATAACAAATACCCTCAGCAGCCCAGAATGCACTCTTTCAAAACAACACCCACATCAACACATACAGTCACATCTCATGGAGCCTCTACCTGTAAGTCCATAAGGCAAGCCACCACACCATCCAACATTCTGGTCATTGGAGACTCCATCATGAGATACGCTGATGCTCATCTCAGCAGGCTGAGTAAGGAGAAGGTCACAGTTAGTTGCTTATCATGTGCTAGGATTTGCCACATTACATACACACTCGGGTCATTATGACTCAGTCATAGTCCATGTGGGTGTAAATGACCTGAGAAGTGCCTCCCTAGACTATAAGAAGAGAGACATCATGAAGCTCATGGAATATGTGTCCTGGGCTTGTATGAGCTTAGCACTGAGCAGCATTTTGCCTTTTTCAAGGATGATGGCACAGTATGAACAAAAGATAAATTACTTAAATAATTGAGTTAGTTTCTGGTGTCATTCTAAGGGGGTGCAATATTTGTCAGCATGGAAGGAGATGGTCAACAAACCACACTGCTTTGCCAGGGATGGTCTGCACCTCTCCCCTCTAGTCTTTCTAATATTAGCTAAAACATTATCTTCCCCCATAGTGCCTTTTTTAGGCAACCCCAAACTGAAAGCACTTCCAACATAGCAAATCAAAACCAAGAAAATCTAAAAGTATTATGCTCAATGCTAGGAGTCTAAACACAAAACTTCCCTCCCTAAAAGCTTTTTTTTCACTCTACAGAATGCTGACATCTGTGCGGTCACTGAGACATGGTTTAAAGCCGCAGACAGCACACCAATGGTGCAAGGTTATAATGCCTTCCACACATTTAGACCAGCTACTAAACAGACAGAGACTAAAGGTGGTTGTTAAATAAAAACAAATGATAACAACACAGGAGGCTCAGATGCAAAAGTTTACTAGTGTACACCAGGAGGCAAAAAACCATACAAGTACAAAGTTTTGTCTGACATGATGCAGGAAATACACAATTTTATATAGTCTTACATTTAAGCTGTGCCCACCTTACTGACATGGTTAGTCACAGGGCACCTA
Organism: Protopterus annectens; assembly: GCF_019279795.1. Taxonomy (NCBI): domain Eukaryota; kingdom Metazoa; phylum Chordata; order Ceratodontiformes; family Protopteridae; genus Protopterus; species Protopterus annectens. Next base: position 685,854,474 of record NC_056749.1, on the reverse strand, counting down.
CATCACTATGGTCTACAATATTTTATTTATAAGAAAAAGCTGATGTTATACATTTTAAAAGTTTTCCCATGGGAATAATACAGCCTTGCAAAGCACCTGGTTCATTACAATGTCTTTCTGTAAATGTTACTCTTCCAAGGTCTTAGGCTTGCTCGAATACAATAGTCAGTTCAATTTTCTTGCAACTTTACTTTAGCAGCTGTGTCTTATCTCTGATAATATTCACAAGGCCAATTATCTCAGAGGAAGGAATAAGAATATTCAATGCTTTATACATTTAATTTTCCTGACCCAGCAGATAATCATTAGTGAAAAACATAAGCTTGCTGAGCTGGCTACTGCCAGGGTCAGAGTTCAAATACACTGCAGCTCCAAAGCTTCAAGCAATTACATGTAAAATCATTCTTATTGCCATATTGTAAATAGAATAAAATGCATTATATACTATTTGCTTTTAAACTAGCACTTTATACATGTTCAAATACATATTTTTCTAACATTTTCCTCCTTTTAATACTTTTTATTCTATTCAGAAACATAAACAATGTTATATCGTCTCCTAGCCTTCTCCTTTAAGGACTTTTAACTAGGCAAGTCATTTAGTTTATATTTCGAACAAGTTTCGTCTGGAATCAATAGTTCCAATTCAATGTCTTGGTACAAAGTTTCAGTTACAGATATATCAACAAAATCTTTGACTAATCTTTTTATACAGGATCCCACAACAGACACATGCTCCTAATAGGAGCAGACCACAAATAGCAATCAAAATATTCATTAGGATAGAACCCCACCCACCAAACAGACTCTGGAAAAAGTTCGTCAGTGGGTTTGGGCCTGGTTCAGTCATGGCCGATACCTGCTGTATTACCTCTAGGTGATCATTAATCTCGTGTTGATTGTCTGGTATATACAGCATTCTTCTTTGATAAGCGACAAGTACCACCTCTCGCTAGGGTGAAGTCAAGAGCCATTCGATTTTGTAGCACAACAGTTCTCATTGCATTCAGTTCGTCAGTCACTAGTTCGAGAGCAGAAAAGTTGCGTTACTCATTACTTGAGAAGCTTTGACAGTTTCTCAACTCCCAGATCGATTTAACTGCTCCATATGCTGGAAATATTCCAGCCCAGGATATAACACTGTCACTCAAGTCCATATGAGTCAATTTTTCTTTATCTTTCACAGAATGATGGTTCTTCCAACCAGCTTTGATTTTTCCCATTGGATTTACAGGTTTTCGATAGGATCTTCAGGTTTTGGCTACATCTCTTACATTTCGTATCTTACCTAGAGGTAATTCTGCAGTATGCCTTATAGCTGGAACCAGATAACCCAAAAACAACTGCCGGACCAATTCTCAGGTAGCCATTTGTATGCTTTTTCCCACAAATAAAATAACAGTTTTCTACTTTGGTACTGATGCGGGTAAGTTCTGAATGAAACATTTGTTGGTCTAAAACAGACAATTGTTTAAGCAAGACAGGATTTCACTGCACTACACTAAATGTTGTTTTCATTAAGCTCAAATATGAATCATAATTTGTTACAAATAGTGCTTTTATCTTTAGTTTTAATATAGCATTTATAAGATATAGTTATGTTACAGTTACTCCAACCCACTTGGAGTGTATCATTCTTATAGAAACATACAATTCCCCTCTGTGTAATAGGCAAATACAATGCAATTTTGTCCTGTGATCTTACAGAACCTGTATCGAAAAGTAAATTTTCCCAAGTCTCATTTATCCCCAAGGTGACAGCGGACATCAACAGTCCTCCATATGCTGTTGGTATGGCAGTACAAACCCAGCAATTTGAAATGTTCATAGTCTCTACATATACACGCTTCATAGCTAGGTATGTGTTAAAGTTTTGATGCCAGTCTATAGACAGTTCATCACGTTTCTCCACTTTCACTTGTGTGGTTATATGTAGGAAGAACCACAACAAAAGGAAAGTCATCACAATCATAGTCAATAAATGCATAGTTAGCAAGATGATTAAACAATATCTTCGGGTTGATCTGTATTTTTACTCATTTCGCTCTTGGCCATCCTGCCTTTGTTGTGTGTCAGTCACAAAATGTTTATCAAGCTGAAAATTCTTTACCGGTTTACAGTCGTCAGGTGGACCCAGGACGACCTCTCAGCAACTTTGACTGCAGTAGGCGCCGCCAACAGTACCTGGTGCGGTCCTTCCCACTTTGGACTCGCCCAATTCTTCCTCTTCGTGACCTTCAACCAAACCCAGGACCCTGGGGTCAGCACTGCTTCCAATGGTCTGGTCTGTCTTTTATCTGAAAAAGAGTTCAACTGCAAAACAGTTTGATTTGATAACAGTTTCCTCATGTAATTAGCTAATGAGCTGTCAGCCTCTAGCTCCGCAGGCATGAGAGCTTTCCACTGTGGCACATAATATGCCCTTCCAAATATCACTTCAAAGGGGCTCAAACCCTTTATATTTGGAACTGTTCTCATGCTCAGCAGTGCCAAAGGCAAACAGCAAATCCAATTCTTCTGTGTATCATCTATCAATTTTCTCAACTTACTTTTTAAAATTCCATTGTATCTTTCCACCAGTCCTGCAGACTGTGGGTGGTAAGCACAATGATTCTTCAAGGAGATCCCAAAGAATCTCCCAAGTTGGTGAATCGTCTGATTCACAAAATGTGTCCCATTGTCACTATAGATTCTTTCCGGTATGCCAAATCTAGGAATTATTTCTTTTATTAGGGCCTTTGCCACTGTTGCATCCGGATTTTTAGTTGGAAAAGCTTCTACCCATTTGGAAAACATGTCTATAATTACTAAACAGTATTTTTTTCCTTCACATTTGTTCAGTTCTATGAAATCCATACAGATAGTATGGAACGGATATGGTGGTATAGGAAAACTCCCTTGCTTGGGTTTGAATGCTCCTTGTGCATGATGTTTATTACAGACATGGCATGCTGCACAAAATTTTTGTGTAAAGTTTGTGAATCCGTATGTTTGGAATATTCGATTTACTAACTGTACCATCCCCCCTGTTGAGACATGGCACTGCCCATGGCTCAACAAAACTGCATATCTAAATAAATTAGACGGCAATATTGTTTTTTTTTTTTTGGAGATATACAGTCCATTTTCGAGGATTGCACCTCGTTTCACCCATTTTTGTTTCTCAGCTTTTGTAGTTAATGTCTGCATTGTTTTTAACATTTCTAAATCTAAAATCTCAGAGGGTTGTAATTTCTCGGTTAAAAGTAAAGTTTCTGAGTCTGAGGCTGCTTACTTCGCAGTTGCATCAGCTTTTGCATTTCCTTTTGAAATTGCATCCTGTTGTTTTGTATGAGCTAAACATTTACAAATAGCTACTTTAGTAGGTAACTGAATGGAATCTAACAAATTCAAAATAAGTTGCGCATGATTAATCGGTTTGCCAGTAGATGTTATCATTCCCCTATTTTTCCATTGTTGTGCAAAAACATGCACTGTAGAGAAAGCATACTGACTGTCAGTATATATGTTCACACATTTATCTTTCGCTAGAGTACAAGCCCGTGTTAAGGCTATCAGTTCTGCTGCTTGAGCAGACAGGTTATGCTGTAAGGGTTGGGCTTCTAAAATCTCTGTATCTGTGACTACTGCATACCCTACTAGATTTTTTCCTGTAGGACCTTTTCTGCATGAACCGTCCACATAAAATGTCACCTCAGCATCATCCAAGGGCATATCAGTAAGGTCTTGTCTGGGCAAAGTTATTTGCTCAATTTCCTGCAGGCAACTGTGTGGTGTGCCATCCACAGGAGTTGGAAGTAACGTTGATGGATTTAATGTTGTACAACGTTCAATTACCATATGAGGTTGGCTCAGCAGTATGGTCATACATGAAAGATGTCTAGCAGGAGATAGATATGCTATTTTCTCTTGCAGTAAAATTATCGCGACTGCATGAGGCACTCTCAATGTGAGAGGGTGGAACAACACCACTGAGAGCGAAGCCTGTACTGCCATTGCAGCTGCGACTACTGCTTGCACACAGTGAGGCAATGATCGTGCCACTGGATCTAACTGTGATGAATAGTAAGCTATGGGGCGTTGCTTATCCCCATGCTGTTGCGTCAAAACTGACGTCATGTATCCCTGCTTACAATCTATGGTCTGAAAAAATCTTTTGTGGTAATTTGGAAGTCCTAAAACTAGTGATGAAGCTATCAATTGTTTTAGTCTGCAGAAAGCTGTTTCTGCTTCAGGTGTTCATTGTAATACATCTTGTGCTGCCATTGGTGTTTTATATATTAAATCAGCCAGTGGAGCAGATTCTAAAGCATAGTTTGATATCCAGCTTCGACAAAATTATCGTTCCCAAGAAGGACATCATTTCCTTCTTGGTTGCTGGTTTGGGTGCCTGTAAAATCGCTGTTTTTCTGTCTTCGTCTAATATTCTACCTTCATTGGATATTACATATCCTAGGTATCTAACCTGTTTTTTCCAAAGTTGTAACTTACTTTTGTTTACTTTGTGTCCTTGTGCTGCTAGAAATTTTAATAATGCTATCGTATCTTCCCTGCATTGATGCTGGGTAGGGGCTGCTAGCAAGATATCATCTACATAAAGTAGAATTTGACTACCTCCTGGTGGAGTAAACCCTGCCAGGTTGCTTGCCATTTCTTGTGCAAATATCATTGGACTTTCACAATATCCCTGCGGTAGCCGAGTATAGGTATATCTTTTACCCTGAAATGTAAATGCAAACCAATACTGGCTATCAGGATGTGTAGGTATTGAAAAGAAAGCATTGCTTATATCTACCACAGTAAAATATTTTTGTTGTGGTTTTAAATCATTCAACAAGGTGTGTGGGTCTGGCACCGTAGGTGCTCTGGGTATTATTGCATTGTTTACGGCTTGTAAATCCTGTACCATCCGCCATTCCCGTTTGCTTTTTAACAGGAAATAGAGGGTGTTACATGGTGAATCAAGAGATTCTACCAGTACTCCTTCCTTGAGTAATGCTGCTATTATAGGCTTGATTCCTTGCTCTGCATCTTTCCTCAAGGGTATTGTCTTTTGTGGTTTAAATGCTGATTTTGGTGTAATAGTTACTGGTCCTGCTGTTTGAATAAGTCCTACATCTGATTTACCTGTTGACCAAAGAATATCTGGTATATCACACAAGGCTTTTTTTCTTCTTCTAATAAGAATGCTAATCAGCTGTCTTCACTAGTTTGTAAGTGTACAGCTGGATGTGTCTGTGTTAGCCAATTCAATTTCTGTTTTTGTATTCCCTGTTCTGATAATTCTAAATCAGTTTGTTTTTCCCATCTTGTTACTTTTTCTCCTAAGTCTGCCCATCTCACATCCTTATTCTTTGTCAAGCTGACATGTGGTAGTCTATTAGATTTGTACAGTGTCATGAATTCCTGAGGTAGTGAACAGCTTACCACACTGTTTCCTTCAGTATCCCAATACAAGGTTCGTAATACTAATCTGTTAGCAGGATTTTTGAACAACTCTTGCTCATATTCTTTATCAGGTCCTGGCATGCTACAGTAGTATAGAGTACAATGTAACAAATGCTGTTGGTCAGTGTCAAGGGAGGGGGCCTTACTGATGGCTACATTCATCAGTTCTCCGGTTACTGCCCCTGGACCAGTAGTACCTAGGCCCTGCCTGTACCAGTAAAAGGTTTCACCCTCCGGTCGCACCACAAAAGTATCTATTTGTCTTTGTGCTTCCATACCCTGCATAGTGGGAACTACCGCTATGCCAAATATCTGCATAAAATCTCTTTCCAGTAAGTTTACTGGACATTTTGCAGAAACTACAATTTTACTTTTCTGACTCATGCCTGAAACAGGGTCAGTTATTGCTATATCATGGGAGAGTGGTTCCCTATATAGCTGTCCATTTGCTGCTTTCACTAATATATAGTCAGGTGATTCAGAATATTCTGGTAACTTTGAAGGGTGTATCAAAGTTCGTGACGCTCCTGAGTCACACAAGAATTTCACTTCCCTTCCTTCCACCAGAAGTGTAACTTCCGGTTTTGTGTCTGCCAAATAGAGCTCCAAGCTCAGTAATGCCAAATCTAAAATTTCACTTTCTTTATCCTCTACATCTGCTTGCACTTCCTCTGTTCCTTCCACTACATTTACGTTTGCCCTTTGTTTTCCTTCCCTAATGATTTCTGATTTTCATCACTATCATATAGTCAGTCCTCATCACCTTTATTTTCTGCAGTCACCTTTTTATTTAGCCTGCAATCCCTTGCTAAATGTCCTTTCTTGCCGCACTTAAAGCACTCACCTTTCTTTTTTCTCTTCAAAATCTTCTGACCTTTTGTCAGATTGTCTATTTCCCTGGGTTTTCTTACCCTTTTACCTGACTGTACTACAAAGACCTCTGCTCCGTCTTCAGCTGTGAAGACCTGTGTCTTCTTTTTCTTTTTACTATTAAAGTGTCTTTCAGCATGTCTGGCATATTCAAGTAAGGCTTGTAGCCTACTTGTTCGATGATCTATCATATGCTTTGTAATAAAGCTACTGATAGGTGCAATGCAACCTTTCAAAGCGCATTTTTCAGTTGCTGTTCATACGAGGTATCATGTGTCTGATTTTCAGGAATAGCCATACCACTATGGTTATTGAAACATTCCAATAATCTACCATAGTACCCATCTACAGTTTCATTCTCTTGCTGTATGCATTGATTAATGCAAGTCCAATCTGCTCTAGGTTTCCATTTTTCAGAAATTCGGTCTGTAAGACCTTTCACTCTGTTGTCTAATTCTGCGTCACTATGTGGGAGTGGTTTAAGCTCTGCATTACGAGGATTCCAGGTGCCAAAAAATCATGTGCCAGTCTGGACCCACAATCTGTCTAACTACCTTTTCTACTTCTTCCCCATTCAAGTGGTAACTTAGTCCTTGTCATACCTTGTAAATCTTGTAAAAACTTTGTGTAATTAACTTTTGGATGAGGGATTCCCTCTGTAGCTTTCCGAATATCTTCCGGTGTCCATGGTCTATATACTAGAAGAGTTGGGTCCTGCCCTTCCTGTCCTGCCTGAGGATTTGGTACCTCGATCAGTGGACAGATTTCTTCCTCACTCTCTTCTAGTGTATTTTTCCCTATTTGATATAAGTCTGTGTCCCCAAGTGTTTTACGTGTCCGGGACCTAGTTTCAATAGGATCTCTAACAAATGGTTTTAGTACTCTTGTGACTTCAGGATAACGTGGAGGTGGACCAACCTGTCCTCCTGCTTCATATCCTAAAAAAGGCATTGGAGGGGCGGAGGGGCGTCGCTATTACTGTATTATTATCCTCTTTGTCTAAAAATAATGTTTTGCATTTTTAGTTTTCTGTTCCTTGGTTTACTTCCTCAATCCACCTGTGTGCTTGAGGAATGCCTAATCGCTGTTGTTTTTGCCTGACCTTCTGCGTCAGATTTAAGCTGTTTTAAAAGTTTAACTAATGAAATCTTGTTTAATTTACCATCAAATCCGTATTTATTAACCCATTTTGTATAATACCTTACATTATCAGTCCGTTGTAATTGCATATATTTTGCGTCATCAGTTAGGGCGGACCTCACGATTTTTAGTGCACTGATTTCCCATTCTAAAAAAATGTTACGTAACCCTTTTCACCACGTGGTATTTCAGTTCCTTACACAGTTTATCTAGAATAACTGCCTACCTTATTCTGTTTCCCTGATCTCTGACAAAATATACAGTAATTTCCTTTTGTCCCTGATCTGTATGACAAATCTCTGACAATGACATTTACTGTAACCTAGTCCCTGATCTAAAACAGAAAAACGGCAAATATTTTCCTACCTGAGCCTCCTGGGTCGACCAGTTCGAGACCGCTCTTCGGCCGCAGATCAGAAAGTGGCCAGCCTCTCAAGACGACAATTCAGTCGGAGGTCTTTGTGTTTCAAGAAGAACCGTTTTGGTAACTTCTCCTGCAGTATTCGACCACCGATACACTCTGATCTGCAGCTTACCAAGGGAATTCCGGTTCAAGGAGGACCAAACTGTTAAATAAAAACAAATGATAACAACACAGGAGGCTCAGATGCAAAAGTTTACTAGTGTACACCAGGAGGCAAAAAACCATACAAGTACAGAGTTTTGTCTGACATGATGCAGGAAATACACAATTTTATATAGTCTTACATTCAAGCTGTGCCCACCTTACTGACGTGGTTAGTCACAGGGCACCTACATCACTATGGTCTACAATATTCTATTCATAAGAAAAAGCTGATGTTATACATTTTAAAAGTTTTCCCATGGGAATAATACAGCCTTGCAAAGCACCTGGTTCGTTACAATGTCTTTCTGTAAATGTTACTCTTCCAAGGTCTTAGGCTTGCTCGAATACAATAGTCAGTTCAATTTTCTTGCAACTTTACTTTAGCAGCTGTGTCTTATCTCTGATAATATTCACAAGGCCAATTATCTCAGAGGAAGGAATAAGAATATTCAATGCTTTATACATTTAATTTTCCTGACCCAGCAGATAATCATTAGTGAAAAACATAAGCTTGCTGAGCTGGCTACTGCCAGGGTCAGAGTTCAAATACACTGCAGCTCCAAAGCTTCAAGCAATTACATGTAAAATCATTCTTATTGCCATATTGTAAATAGAATAAAATGCATTATATACTATTTGCTTTTAAACTAGCACTTTATACATGTTCAAATACATATTTTTCTAACAGTGGTGGTGTATCAATTTTCATCAAAAATAAATAGACCTCAAGGCTGGTCAAAGAGGACAATGTATTTGAGCTACTTCATGTTCAAATTATCATAGGCAAAATCAAATACCATTTTCTTGCAAGCTATAGGTCACCCTCTCTGACCCAGGAAACTTATAGCATGTATTTAAACTTATTGGAAACACTCATCATCAAGCCAAATACCATATTCATAGATGACTTTAGTTACCATATATTAACTGGGAATCATGTATGACCAAATGTACAGGCACAGAGGCTCCTGAATTTTGTAAACACAAACTTCCTGGACCAAATTGTCAATACACTAGCCAAGGGTGTAACCATGCTGGATCTGGTCCTCACTTATATGGGAGAGCTCTGCACACCCCCAAGTGTAATGCCTTTGCTGATAAGGTCAAACCACAAAATGGTCTCCTTTGAAGTAAAAATAAACCTGGACCACCAGCTAACCCTGGAATATTCAAAAACTACTATAAGTATAACTTCCTGCTATTAAGTGATAACCTGGCAAAATATGAAGCCCCCATAAACCCTGAGAACACTGCTGCCTATGCAGAACTGTTCACAGAAATCCTATGCAAGCATGTTAATAGCTGCACAGAGGCAGCTATCCCCACCAGGAAGAAGTACAGAACTAACTCAAAAAACAAGCCACTCTGGAGGAATCACAAAATTAATAGGCTGTACAAAAGAAGGAATAAAATCATGATAAAAGTTAGGAGGTGCAGCACCCAGCAGGATAAAATCACTCTCATCAAACTAAACAAACAACTCAGAGGACAAATAAAGTCTACCAAAGTCAAATTTGAGGTAAATTTGGCCTCCCAGGCCAAGGACAACCACAAGGCATTATTTAGCTATGTCCGCAACCTGAAAGGCAATACACAATTGTGTGCAGAGCTCAATGTAAATGGATCCACCTATACTGAGCCAGTAGATATAGCAAAACTACTGGCTGACAAATTCAGCTCCAACTTTATCCCCCTCTCTCCCCCTCAACCTTTCCTCAGAAAATACCATCAAATAGAATTCCCCCTACTATCACTAGAGAACAGATTCTTAATGCTCTCTCTAAGGTCAAGAACACTGCATCAATGGGCCAAGACAATATCCCAGGATACCTTCTAAATAGCATGAAACATGACCTATCAGGCCGTCTGGAATTGCTATTTAACTGTAGCCTTTAAACAGGTTTATGCCTCATAAATGGACAGCAGCAACAGTCATCCCTCTGCATAAACGTGGGCCAATTATAGACCCTGGAAACTACAAACCCATAAGTCTCACTAGTGTCATATACAAAACAATGGAAATAATTATCATGGAAATGATCAATAATGATATAGTAAACCTCCATACACTGGACCCAACCCCGTTTGGTTTAACCAAGAGCAGGTCATGCCTACTAAACCTGATGGACTTCTTTTAGAAGGTCACCAAAGCAATGGATGAGGGCAAAATGGTTCACACTTCTTACCTTGACCTGGCCAAGGCATTTGACACAATAAACCCACTCAGGCATTGTTGACAAACTCAGGAGGTTAGGTACAAACTCGTATGTCACTCAGTGAATAGCCAATTGGCTCACAGAAACCACCCAGAAAGTTAAAACTGGGGTCTACTTCTACAAAGAGGCCAGTTACAAATGGATTCCCTCAGGGATCAGTCCTTGGAGCACTCCTTTTTGGCATTTACTTCTCTGAAGTCAGGGCTAATGTCAATAGTCTCTGTATGAATACATTTTCAGATGATTGTAAATCAGGAGTTGTCATTGAATCCCACACCAACCCAAATGTTCTCCAGGAAAGGCTGAAACAGGCAAACAGCTGGTGCCAGATCAATGTACTAATACTAAATGCCAAGAACTGCACAATAGTATCCTTTGGGAAGTCATCCTTCTCTGGTAAATATTATATTGACAACACACACCTTAGAGCTGACCCAGTAGTCAGGGACTTGGGGACACACATAGACAGTAATCTTGCCTTTGACCATCATGTGTCTACAGTAGTGAGAAAATCCTTCTATGTTGCACAACTTATAAACAAAGGTATGGCATCTAGGTCCAAGGAAGTCATTGTTCCACTGTATTTGGCATTCGTCAGACATATCATTGAGTACAATGCCCCATTTGGAATGTACCTAACCAGGCATATCCAAGAAATGGAATGTCCACAGAGGTTCCTCACTAAAAGAATACAGGGTGTAAGTAAAATGTCCTCTGTAGACTGCCTCAAGGCCCAATCCCTGTATTCTGTCTCCTACAGGCTTTTAAGGGGAGATCTATGCCTGGCATTTAGGGCATTGTCAGACCCCACTCTGATGGATCTCCTGCATATCAGCAAAATGAACAGCACCAGAATTACCCATTCTAAAGATTTAAACCTTGTCGGTGAAATAAATAGGACCTGCTGGAGAGACAGATATGTATCCATGAGACTATCCTATCTCTGGAACAGGCTCCACATCCATGTGAGGCGGAGTTTGTCCATTACCCAATTCAAGTGTAACTTAGACAATTGGATAGGGAACAGGAAATTCATCCCGGCTTGGCACCTATATCTCTAATGAACACAGACAATCTGTACACACCTCTCAACTGTACAGATTTTTGCAGAATGTCCAGAGTTTTGCCCCATATTATTGTTACATTTTTTTATAAAATTCTGGTTTTCTGGGAAATTACTGGCAAGTCACTAAAGAATGAAGTAAAAAAATAACAATAGAAATTTGAGTTTTAGACATCATACCCTTCAGAAAATTTATGCTAACATAAAACCAGTTATTCTATCAACTTTCTAAGTTTGTTAAAGCAGTATTTAAAAATTGCCCCTATTTTTGGGCTTTTGCCCCCCTCATTTTTTATGGCTTTGCTCAGATTTCTTACTCTATGAGGTTGAGAGGTATGCTTGTAAACGGTTCATCTCCCAGGCCCCTGCTTGTAAATGTATCATCTCCCAAGCCCCTGCTTACACTTATCAGGGGTACCCAAACTTGTCAGAAATTTGGGATGCATGACTAGGCTTAAAAAGGCTTTGTGGTCATTATCCTAGTAAATACCTATGAGCCTATGAACTTATGAACTTATGTATGTCTTTCCCCCTCTATCTTCCCTTTCCTCTTCTCTTTTTTCTCACACATCCCAGTCATTCCTGCCTTGCTTATTGGCCTCTCCCCACCCATGTCCTTCATTTCTATAGAGACCCTCTTCTTCCTCTCCATTTATGCCTGTTCACTGCCTGCTCCCTCCCCTTCATCTTGCTTTCTGCAACTGGTAGTGACGAAAGACATGATATATATATATATATATATATGTGTGTGTGTGTGTGTGTGTGTGTGTGTGTGTGTGTGTGTGTGTGTGTGTGTGTGTGTGTGTGCGTGTGTACTGTAGCAGTTATTTCTGCCATGTACTATGTCTGACTTTCATTCTGCTTACGATGTAAAGCAATGCTTTATCTCAGTTATATAATGATCATTACATGGATATCATTGTAACTGATGCTGTTACTGAATGTATGGGGACGTTGGCCTTTACCACAAATGACCTCTGTTCAGAAAGACTGAGCTAGTAAAAAAATACACATAAATAAAAATGTTTCATTCACACAAATGAGGGGAAGGAAACAAAAATCTAATTTGTGGAGGTGATACAGGAATATAACTGGGAATGTTAATATGGATTTATCTATGGAAAGAAGAAAGGGAAAGATGCCTGCTAGGAACCAGAGTGAAATCAGATATCGAAATGCAGTTTACGGCCAGTGAAAATGTGACTGCAGTCACAAAGAAAGAATTGAAAAGGACTGGGCATTCTGATACAGTGGCATCTAAATACAGCATAACTCAAAAGAAAGGAGTAAGTGTGAAAAAGTCTCTCTTTTAAAACACAAATAATTTTTATAGGGACAGAGATCCATGTTCATAGGAAATGATTTATGGAGATCTTGGCCTTAAATCTAGAGGTAAAAGAAGAGATTACAAGTGACTGAATACTGTTTACACTATTTCAGTACAAGAAACACGGACTGCAATGGTGACAGATTGGGAAGCAGGAATAAGGCTGCATGAAGAAGAAAAAGCCCTTATTGTATGTAACTTGTCATCTGACCAGCCAGAAGTAAACTGATGGGTATCATTCTTTGGGTTGGAGGAAATGCTAGACATTCTGTGAAAAAGCAAAACTCAAGAAAAAGCTGAGAGTACATTTCACCAGTGGAGTTCCACTTGTTTCTCTCCTGCGTCCCCCTCCTCTTTAGCATCTACTTTTCTGTTGTTAAGGGAGGTAATGATGGACTACGCTCACTAGGTTTGCTGACGATTGCAAACAGGGCTTCATTATACATACCCTAAAAGCATGCACAGTCTTCAACAATGGTTTGATCAGATTGCCTGATGCACAGACAATGGGCTGAAGCTTAATCGCTAAAAAGTTAGTGCAGTTATATTTGGCAAGCAAGAATTTCCCACTTAATATCATGTCAAAAAACAGTCCCCCTTAAAATTCACTCTATTATCATGCATCTGGGTACTTTGAGAGCAAATGATCTTTTGACAATCACATATCAGTTGAAATCTTTCTACGTAGTGCAGTTAATTTCCAAAGGCATGTCTTTCTTGCATAAGGAAGTCATAATCCTGTTTATACTGACTCCCTATTGAAATATCAGCACTTGAAATGCCAAGTGCCAAAAAGCCAAAAAAAAAAAGAAAAAGAAAAAGTGCCAACTCAAAAATCACTCTTCTCCTTTAAACTTCCTTTTGCAGGAAAGCAAGCCCCCTGCACCCTCCACCCCCCCCCCCCCAAACTTATATACACCAACTCCAAGATCACCATACCTCAGAGAAAGGGGATTATTCTGGGAAATGACAACTCAGACTTAGTATACGTTAAGTCTGATCTTTCAGCCATTCAGTCTCTGCATTTTGAGACTCCCTCTAGTGGGTCCTGATGTTTCAAACAGTTACCATCTACACCTCTCTCTTCTGACCCATCATAAAATACAGAGCAGCCTTTGACATGCACATCTGAAAAGCCTCAAAGTTTTCTCACCAAGAAAATTACTGGCTTAAACTCACTAAACTACAGTGATAGATTGAAAGCCCTCCCATTGTTTTCTGTCTCACACAGGCTTCTTCACAGTGATCTGTGCCTGGACTTCAGAGCCATGAAAGACCTCATCCACTCTGAACATCTGCACCTACACAAAACAAATACTACCATTAGTATCCATAGCAAAGACCCTAGTCTTCACTGACACAGAAATAAAACATGCTGTTGTTATAAAGTCTTAACTCAATAAACCCCCTACATAGGGAATAAGCATCTTCTGTGTCAAGCAATGCAGTCTACTGGCTGCCTTCAGAACTACTCTGAATGATTGAATAGACAGTCATAAATTCAGCCCTAGGATATGTAGCATGATACACCATGATCAGCAAGCCTAAGTCACCCAGTTATTCTTAGGCTTAACTGACTAGGCCTCTCTGAGGTCCTTTGGACAGCATGCCTTGTATATCCCTGTAATCTGTAAAGGTAAATTATAAAGTAAAGAGAAAGAAGAAGTGAAAGACTGAGGTTGAAAGGTAAGGTGGTAGGAGGGTGTAAAGTATAAAATGTAAACACACTTGGCAGAACTCTGCCAAAAAAACTATCCCTGATGTTAAGACTTTAAAGAAAAAGCTTAGTATAGAAGCAAAGGATGGACAAATGGAAGGATTTCAGCTACATACGGGAACAAGGAAAAGTCAATATGATATCGCATTACTTTGAGGAGAATAGCTAGAGAAGTAGGTCAGCTAAGTGATAATACTGAACAATTACTTTGTCTTATTGTTTAAAAAGCAAGAGGAAGACTGAAACGGGAAAAGATGAACAAATTAAGCATTTCTTCACAGAGAAGGTGGCTGAGTACTGGAATAGTTCACTAAAATAAGTAGTGGTGAAAGAATCAATACAGACATTTAAATACATAAGGAAGAGGCAGATAATTACATTATTAGATGTATTTAGGGAATCCTTAATGAGATATTGTCACTCACCATGCAGAGTGCCATAACATTGGAAAAAAAATAACAGAAGAACAGAGAGTGAATGCTGAACATCTATCTTCGCCTTTAAGTTTTTTTTTTTTTTGCAGGGGGTCCCCTTGGCATCTCTGATTTAGGGACAAGTTCCACAGACCCCCTGAACTCATACATAACAACTCCAAGACTGCCATACCTTAGAGAAAAAGGAATATTCTGTGAAATGGCAAATGTAGACATGTTATATTTAAGTCCAGATTTTCAGCCATTCAGTCACCACATTACTCCTTCTGCTGTCAGTCAGATTAAATGGTGGGGATGTAGCTAGTAAGAAGATATTGAAATATCTTGGTAATGGGATTTCAGTAGATAAGGCAAAGGGTGAAATGGAATAACACTATGTTGAAAAGATGCAGATGAGTTGTGTGTATAGTCTGTCTGTTGAAGTTGCTGGTGTAACAGTTGACTAAAGAAAAACTGCATTGCTGTCTTTGGACAATCAAGGTTTTAGGAGGTAGATGCAAAATGAGATTTTAGTTATGTCTGTCTTATAAATGTTTATAGAAGAATTTTCCAGGGAGGCCATTGGAATTAAATACAGGCTGGATAACAAGGGTAGCAGAAGATGGTCATTCTAGAGAGTCAATCAGGGTGACTGCAGTAGAGGATCACTCATGGTGACAACAGCAGAGGGTCACACATCACAGCAGAAGATAGTCAATCATGGTAACAGTATCAAAAGGTCACTCTTGGTGACAGCAGCAAGCAGTCACTTCTGGAGACAGCAGCAGAGTTCAGTCATGGAGACACTGGCAGAGGTTCACACGGTAACAGTAGAAGACAATTCTCATGGTGACAGCAGCAGAGGGTCATTCACAGTGACAGCAGCAGATAGTCATTCATGCTGATGTATTTTCTATCAGATCTGATCTATTACTGTGACAAAGGTACCACTCTGGATATCACATATCTTGAGATGTCCTTTTCATGTGCTGCAGTATTCATAACATAAGCGAGTCTGCCTCCGGTTAACTCATACAGCCAGCCAGTATACAAAAGACAATGCTACTGTAAGGTATGTATGATGCTGCACATCCGTTAGCATGCATCGAGCATAAAGAGACGTCAGGTATGAAGGGGATGTCAGCACATACTAACCCCAGAACTTTTCTGCCGCCTGTCCGATTGCCAGCTCCGGTCATCGCTTGCCAGATAATTTGTGAACTTTGATTCAGATAAGTACCCAGTAGGGGGGGGGGGGGTTCTTTAAATATTGGCTACCATTTTCTGTTTAGTGAGTACATGTAAGCTAGGAAGGGCAAGCATCAGTGTCAGTGTGGAAGGCAGATTCCATATAACGATTCTCACAAGCTCTGCTTGTTTTGCTTAGGCCCAGACCACAATCACACCACTTGTGGCATCTGTAAGGCTTTTGTCCCCATAATACTTTGCAGCCATCTAGCTTACTTAAACTATATCTGGAGAATCAGTGCCTTAAGTGTCTGGTGCAAGATATGGAGACAGCATCAGGCCCTTCAGACGAGCCTCGTTTTAAAAAGGCCAAAAAGTCTTGGCCTGACCTTCCTGCTGCTCCCTCTATTTAAGCATCTCTCCTGAGGCCGATGTGGGTCCAGAGACCATCCCAGAATTGGTAGATGTTCCTTTGATGGGTACCACAGTGGAAGCCATAAAGGACCCTACCAGCACGTCTGCCAGGGAATCACAGGTGTCTGATTCAGGTGTAGGGGGAACCATGCTTGTTATTACTGAAGGCCCATGTGGCATCACCCAAATCATTGTGCAGGAGGATGTGCCTATGAATGTTGTGGAGTGCAGGCTGATGTCTGTCCCATCAATTTTCCACCACATGGAAGCTCCTAAAAAGAAAAAACTGAAAACCAAACATGCTTCCCCAGTTTCCCATGATCAAGCTCCAGATTGGCAGGCCTTTTCTCAAGGTCTTTTTAATGCCTTTGTGGCTTTGCCCCAGACCTCGGCTCTTTCTATCTCTTCACCTGTCTTTCCTCCTTTTACTCCTTGAAGAGGACCTCGGAGGACATTTCATCAGATAAGGAATCATCAGGGGATGAATCCCTTGCTTACTCCACACAAATTGCTTCCCTCCCTGGGTTATGCCTCCCCAGAGGAGGAATCTAATGGTACAGATTCTCCTGGGAAGGATATTTCCCTTGGGGAAACCATTTTGAAGTTGAAAGACTTCTTCAAGTGGGACTGCTGCTAAGTGTCTGACATACACTACTATTACAGTACTATGACCTCTTCCAGAGTTATTATCCTTCTCCATCTGCCATTCCCTTGTCCTGCCAGCCTTCCTAGATGCTTTCTTTCCACAGGTCATTTCTTCTGTTCTATTCCAGGGTACTATTCAGGAAGTACTACCCTCTCAAGTGGGTAAAGGATTTTACTCCAGGATGTTTTTGGTCCCAGGAAGGATGGCCCCTGCAGATCCATTCTGGAATATTCCCATCTAAATGCCTTTCTGGAAGTCCCCACCTTTTGTATGTTGACTTTACCCACACTTCTGCAACTAATTCTTCCTCAGACCTTCATGGCGTCATTAGACAAGATGCCTATCTTCATATCCCCATTCACCAATGGTTCAGGAAATTTCTTCACTTTTCTATTGCTTCCTCATATTTTCAGTTTCCATACTTTGCCCTTTGGTCTGTCTACAGCACCGAGGGTCTTCACAAAATGTTTAGCTTCTGTCATAGCCTACTGTAGGCTACAGGGTATACAGATTTTTCTCCTCCAAGCACCATCCTCAAACATCCTTCCGGGGAATCTCTCCATCATAATGTTTCTACTGGAAAGTCTAGGATTCACAATCAACTTTCAAAAATCTACTCTGATCCCTTCCCAAGACCACATTTTTCTTGGGTGCAAGATTCAAACTGACAGGATGCTAGCCTGTTTACCCCTAGAAAAGGTCCTGTCCCTTACTTCCAATTTCCAGGACCTTTTACCACGTCAGTCTCTGACTGCCAGGGGCTTCCTATGCCTCCTGGGGTACATGGCCTCAACGATTCTCATGCTTCCCTTAGCCAAGCTGCATATGAGAACATTCCAGTGGTTCTTGAGAAAGGTTTGCAGGCAACACTCCCACCCTCTAGATTTTGCCATTTCTCTCCTACCCTGTTTGAAAAGAGAGTTACATTGGTGGACTCTTCAGGTTTCAAGTAACCCAGGCCTACCCCTACAACCACCTCTTCCCACTCAGGATCTGTACATGGATGTGTCAGATACAGGGTGGGGTGCAACACTGGAATCCTGGAAGGTCAGGGGTGTCTGGTCTCCAACACACACAAATAAGCACATCAACATAAAAGAAATGAGGGCCTTGATTTTTGCCCTCAGAATCTTCAAGTCCAAGCTTTCTCCAGGGGTTCTAAGATGGTTCACAGGCAACACCATAGTACTATGGTATATCAACAAACAGGGGGGAGACAAAGTCCTGCCTCCTGTGCAGACTGGCATTACAGGCCTGGGAGCTAGCCTTGAAAAGTCAGGTCTCTCTTCAGGCTGTTTACATTCTTTCAACTCATAATCTTCTGGCAGACACACTCAGTGGGCCCATGACTCAATCCCATGAATGGATGTTTAACAGGGATGTGTTTCTGGATCTGCTCCATCAATGGGGAACACCTCAGATAGACCACTTTGCCTCCCCCATGAACAAACAACTTCCTAAATTTTGTGCCAGGGTCCCACATTCTTTGGTATGGAAGATGGACAATCTATCCTTTTCTTGGAAGGGGATGTTTCTGTATGCCTCCCCCCCTGCACTTCTTCAGAAGGTCCTGCTGAAAATTCAGCAGGAACAACCAAAAATCTTGCTGGTGGCTTCCTTTTGGCCAAGACAGCATTTATTCTCCCTTGTCCTGCATTTAGCCAAGGGCAATTACCACAAGTTACCCCACAGAATGGACCTGCTCACACAGGACAAGGGTACTCTAGTGCATCTGCAGATGTCAACTCCAAACCTAACCCTGTGGGTGATAGAGTTTTAACCCCCTTCAGACACCTTTACTCTGAGGATGTGCTTCAATTTCTGAAGGAAGCCAGAAAACCCATTATTAGGAAATCTTACATTTCTAAATGGAAGAGGATTTCCATCAGGTGTCTCAAAAAGGATTTACAACCACTGTTAGTAGATGTCCCTGTGGTTTTGTCCTATTTGTGTGAATTGATGGAGTGGGCTATCTTACTCTTCAGTAAACGCCCATCTTTCTGCCATTTGTGCATGTCTATGTATGTCTCTACCTCTAGCTTCCAGATTGGAAGTTAAACTGTTCCTAAAAGACGTCCTACACATTAGACCACCAAGGAAATCAGATCTTCCTCCTTGGAATCTCAATTTTGTTTTAGCGAAACTTACCTTGGCCACATCTGAGCCAGCATGCTCCTCTTCCCTGCAAAATTGTACATGCAAAACTGTTCTTCTCAAGGCAATTACTTCTTCCAGAAGGGTATCTGAGATACAAGCCCTAATGTCTCCCTCTCCCTTCACAGTCTTTTACAGGGATAGGGTTTCTCTTCGCACTAATCCCTCCTTTATGCCCAAGGTAGTTAATAAGTTATCCCTCAATCAGTCTATCAAACTTCCAACCTTTTCTCTTTCTCCACAATCCTGCACTGAGAGCATTCTACATACTTTAGACGTGCACAGGCAACTCAGATACTACCTGAACAAAAATAAGTCCATCCATAAGTCTGAACGCCTGATGTCTCCTATCAGCCAAGGGCCCTGGGTCAACCTGTTTCCAAGCAAACTACTTCCTCTTGGATTTCTATGCCTATTTCTTTCTGTTACTTAGCCAATGGAAAGAGTCTTTCTTTGCCTGTGAAGGTACATTCCACTAGGGCAGTGTCGTCTTCTGCGGCCTTCTTTAAAGGCTTGGACACTTGCTCTATCCTAGAGGCAGCTACCTGGTCTTCTGTTCATACTTTCACCAAACACTATAAACTAGATGTCATTTCCAGGTCCAGGGCTGGGTTTGCCAGAGCTATTCTGCATGGGCTTGTGGAAAATGCTTCTGCACTTCGGCCCAGTTCTTCTTCTGCATGAGCTTTGGAACTCTTCCTCATGTTATGAATACTGCAGCATATGAATAGAAGGACACAGAATAGTTGTGTAACATTTTACCATAACCACAGATGTCCTTCTCAACCATATGCTGTAGCATTACTTTCCCTCCCACCTTCCCCCGATGCTTGCCTGGTCCTTGGTTGCATGTATCCTGACCTGTATCAGGCTGGTGCATTGCGCCATTCAGTTCTGAGGTTGGTATGTGCTAACGTCTGCTTTATACTCAACACATCTTTATGGCCGAATAGACTAACTGATGTGCAGCATCACATGTACGTTACAGTAGCATTGGTTTTTGTATACCGGCCGGACATAAGAGTCAGCCAGAGGCAGACTTCCTCATGTTATGAATACTGCAGCATATAGAAGAGAAGGACATCTATAATTATGGTAAGATTTTACACAGCTGTTCTTTCTGTAAGGTCTCGATACTTTGTTTCTCAGAAGACTTGTGAATAATAAAGTAAAACGCCACACTGTAACTTTAATATCAGCAAATGCTGTTTTGGTTAAACACCATCCATTTAACAATGAAGTTCCTACTCTAAGGTAGTATTTATGCACTTCTAAATCCACTTCACACATAAACTAGTCCTGCTGAGGGTATAATGAGGTTCTTATCCTAATATGCACCACATTCTTTTTCTTAAGTACCTCCTTATCCTTTCTAACATTATACAGCCTATCTCTACTGCCTAAGAGAAATGAATGTGGCAATCCCCATAATGTTAACCATTTACTATAGTCCTTTTGCTGGATTTCTGTAAATAGAAAGGAGATAATGTGCTTCTGAAATGCCTGGTGTGTGCTTCTCTTCTCCATAGACAGTCTCTAACCTTCTCAGCTCTTCTTTTTAAACATCATTCACTGTTTTGTCTCCCAGATCATTCATCCCTTTGCAGTGTGGGTCTCCCGTACTGTATGTAGCTTAATGCAATTCAAACAGAGTAAAATGGTAGAGCATATAAGAAAGTACATAAAGGTTGCAACATTTTAATTTCATTTTTAATTTATTACTTTGAGTAAGTAAACTGGTTTATCTCAGACCCTTTTCACCATTTTTAAGAGAGTCACTGTTGTGCGATCTTGGAGTTGGTATATATAGTTAGCAGGGGTGTGGGGGCACAGCATCTCACAAGAGGGTTGCAGGGGGGCTTGCCCCCTGCATTAAAAATCATTTCAGCATTTTGAGGTTTCAGTATTTTGAGATTCAGTCTTTTGGTTTTTTAGTCTTCTGAATTATATCCAGGATTTGGTCTTTCATGCCTCAAAAAATAAGACACAGCCTGTAACCCACTGAGTATAAGTAGATATGTAGTACTATATCAAGGTAGCCTTTAGTTTTCTCAGTAAGGTATCTTTGATGCCTTTTTAGTTGAGCAACCTATTTTAATTTATATATACCACTGTATTCAGTGATCGGTCTGAGAAGGGAATATTACAGTGATAGTATAACTTCTTTGGATCTTGAATATATTCCCTTCAAAATTAACTGGACTAGAAAGCAGGATTTTCTGACTATGGTGGAAATATGATTGAATGCGAAAGAATTACCCAGGTAAGTACCCAGGTCTGTTATGACTGTCTGTGTGAATAGGAAAACAATTTAAAATATGAAGTGGGAGCAGTTTGTTTACTGAATACTACTGTACTTTATTGGTTTGCATTTAACTTGAGACTGTTTTTAGTGCACTTGGTATGTACACATTCCTGCCCTTGCGGGAGCTATTTAGTATTAGTGGATGAGTGGATAAAAGTACCCAGCTTGTAGTCATCAAAAAACTTGGTCAACAAAACTTCAGGAATATTGGACTGGATGCCAAACAGAAGAGGGCCCAGCACTGATGCTTTCTATACCCCGCTAGTTAGAATTTTACATTTAGAGAGGGTGCTAGCAACTTTCACAGCCTGGAATCTGTTGGATAGCCAATTTTCAATCCAGTGGATAACACATAAGTGTTTACATTGTCTATTATTTTAATAATGTCAGTATGGGGGATAGTGCCAAAAGTCTTGACCAGATCAAGATATGAGGTGTGCCCTGAATGACCTTTATCTTCTGTAGCTTACTAGGTCCAGGAGATAGTTCTTCACAAGACCAAACTGACTAGGGTCAGGATCAGTTAACTTGCTGTGCCTGCAGAAATGAGTTCTGCAATGATATGGTCCATGGTTCTACATATAAGCCTGGTGAGGCTGGTGAGCCTATAATAGCCTGGCTCTGTAGGGGGTACCCTTGTGTAGTGGAGTCACAGTGGCTGTTCTCCAGACATTGGGCATAAACCCTGTGGATAGCCTGAGGTTGAATAGTTTAAGTGGAGACTCATACAGTGCATTCTAGGCACTGACGAGAACCCAGCCATGTATGTTGTCTGGTCCCATCAAAGTATTATTCTTACACTGGTGTGGATTTTAAGACTTGTTCCTAAGTGATTTCGGGGGAAACTACATTTTCAGGGATACTGGATACTGGAAGCAACAATGTGTTAGGTGGAGTAAAGTTAGCACTAATTTTGTCTGATAATATATTGGTTATATCCTTGGTATTAGAATATTTGATATCACTGTATATGGCTCAGTGCATCGTTTGACATAATTCCTTAATTTTCTGACAAAACTAAAAAAATATAAGTAGTTTACTTTGATATCTGTAGCAACATTAACTTTGTGCTCTGAGTTACATTTTCTAATAGTGCTCTTAAGTCCCTTGCTGGTATGTTTCATTGTGGTCCTGAAAAAGCAGGATGGGGATTTCCTACAAGTTCTCATTGTTTACTTTCCTCTGTGTTACAGTTCAGTAATACAGGGGTTCCACCAGAGAAGTTTATTAACAAAATTACCATTATTTTTAAGGAGATAGATACTGATTTTTCTAAGCAGCTGTTTAGGTGTTGATAAAATTACAGGTAAATGAGGCAGTCCTCTCAGATGGGTTCATTTGACTTTGATAAGTTTTGAAAAAAGATTAAAAGAGACAAAAGTAAAAGTTTAGTCATCACAGAATAAACTATAAAATTGCAATGTTTTTGCCCCCTGAGACTGGGGTGAAACTATAAATAGTGCTACAATGTCAGTCTTTCCATAGACTTTAGTAATACGCTTACAATTATACCCAGCTAATCATTGTCAATTATTGTTATTGCTCTTCTGTGCAATTTTAGCCAGCTTGCTTCTATCACTGACAGTGTTAAAGCTCTTCTTTGCTGCCGTGCCCTCCAACCAGCACATGTTTTCACTCAGAGTCCCAATTAAATCTTTTTTTTTTTTACAAGTGCATTACTACAGTGCACTTAATGTAGTTTCTACATTGTACTTTAATGCCCACCTCTCAAAAGGGTATTATACAGTATTGTGTCGGTGGCTCAGTGGGTAGTACATTTACACTCTGAGGTGCAAAATGAGAAGGCTGTGGGTTCTGGTGCCACTCCAGGTGAGTGGGTTAATTTTCAAATTGCTGACACTGCAGTGTAGCATTATGGGGTGTTGCACTCCTAAGTGTGCCATCCATTGAATGAGACATTAGTTGGTGATAATTTAGATGGCTGTGAAAGATCTTGTAGTGCTTACAAGCAGGTAAGCATTCTTTAATAAAATCCTTTTGCTCGATGTTTATATAGCAGCATCCATTACAAAATTTGCTCATCATTCTTACAATAGGTACACATCATATAATTTACACAGAAAGAGATAAAAAAAGCATTTTATGTACCTCACCAGTCTTTATATCATAATCACATTATCTTTTCTAAAATGTAAATCAATAATAATTTTTTATTAAATGAAACATCATCAGTCCTAGCCATCTATATTTTTTACCTCACAAGAATTTTTCACATCAGTATATTCATTTTGTTCCCTTTTTATATTTATATGACAACCATAAAGAACCATATCCAGATTAACGTTTTTCACTGTTACCCAGCAGCATGCAATCATACATTTACTTCCATATTGTTTTAACCCAATCACAATCCAAAAAACATGTTATGATGCTTCTTCTTCCTCACAAATATAACATAATTTCTACAAAAACTTTATAGTTAATTTCTCCTTTAACTGGGACCTTATCTAAAATAATCTCCATAAGAAATTCTGCTAATTATATTTATCTTTTAATCTTTTCTTTCTTTAACAACATGCAAGATATTCTTACTCTTTTATTTGAGGGGTGAACATATTTCCTTACCATAGTCTCCCGTTGTTCCTTTCTCATTTAATTTAACTTTCCATTATAATATTTTATTTTTATATTTTAGGATCTCTTATTTTCAAACTTCTACATTTTTACCCTCTTTCATTTTTTATAGCATATTTAACATCTGGTGCTTTTGAAAATATTCCTTCCTTCTTTATTTCCCATCACCTCATATATAATCTAATATAAATGCAAACACAACAAATAAACAATTGGCTTTATTAAACGCTAACAGCCATAATGCCTTTTTAATTGGGTCTTTATCCTCAGATGATACAAAACACAATTTGAAGAAATTAATTTTCCAAACTCTTGGGTAATATATATGCCCATCTGATATATCCTACCTTCCTTAAAACAATGCTGTTTGTAAGTATACATTTTTTTGTAAAGGATAACCTAAACATTTTTGTAATATAGTAATATTTTAACATCGTCCATGATTGCTGTCCATTGTTCATAAATAACCTTCATTGCTCCAAATCTGATCCCCAGAGCAACAATTTCAGTCATACAAAAAAACTGTATTCCTTCCATGCAACCTACATTTCCTATCCCTTTACATTTTTATATGTTAAATGTATTCCCACCTTCTATAAAAATCTTCTTAATACCTTCTTTGATTTTTACTTAAATTTTAGCAAACACTTCAAATTGCCAGTTTAGGACTTGGCAACTGGTATTTCTATTTTATTTTTAATAGCATGTCTTGCCCTACTAAACTCTTGACTAATCTGAATAGCTATGGCATTCATTAGTAAATGAAATAACCTACTCTTTGAGCACCCCTGTTTAATTCTCGTTTTAGCACTAAATTTCCTACTTTGCCACCAATTAATCAAAATACAAACCCAATTAACTTTATACATTGATGTTATCACCTGTAAGACTGTTTCCTTTAACATAGATCTCTAATACCTTCCAAAATTGGCTATGATTAACAAATTCATAAGCTTTTATCACAACTGCTGCTACTAAATTTACATATTTTCCTTCCATAAAAGTGACATCAACTATTTATTTAAAATCATCACTTTGACTTGTATCCTGCTATTCCAAAAAGTCATTTAAAGCTATCTATCCCACTCACATTTTAACTTTACCTGAATAACTTTTGCTGATATTTTATAATCCACATTTTTAATGTAATATTTTTGCATTTTTTATTTCATGCCTTTCCAAAATAATTTAATCACTCCTTCATACATTTCTTCTTTTTAGCCCTCCACTTGTCCATTCATCTAACACATTCAAAATATTTTATTTTGCTTACTTTTCATTTCCTTATAAAAGTTATATCCATCTCCATCAACTCCAGATAGTGAATGCAAATTTGCCTTCCTCAAAACATTCATCTAATTCTTGAGTACCACTATATTTTTCAAAAAATTAAGCCAACTGTTTTAAATGTAAGCAACAGCCATCCAAATCTCTCTGATATTTCTCTTTTCATAAAAATTTTCAGAATGTCTTATTATAGTTTCTATAACACTATCCTGCCTTGTAAATAAATCCCAACCTCTTCATGAATCACTTTAATAAACGTCTCTCTCTCTCTAACATAACAGCAACAGCAATGGATTCTAAGAGCTGTAAAGTGTGACATTGGGTCCTTATACTGGGGGATACAGGATGTGGGGCATGGTGTTCAAACAGCTCTCTTAGGAAAGAAGATAGGTATCAGCCTTAGTTACAGACAGATAGACATGGAGATAAGAGGATCTGGGTATACATGGTGAGAAGATGTTGGAGGAAAAAAAGGATACTAGGCAGAAGAGTAGAGTTAGATCAGAGAAGAGCTGAAGGGAAAAAATCCTGGAGGGGTTAACCAGACAAAAAGAGAGTGGGAAACAAAGCAGGACTGATGGTAGAGAGTCATTGGGAGTAGAGAGAACAGTCCAGGAGACAGCAACAGTACTACATGCAGAAGTTAAGGAAGAGACTGTTACGTACCTAACAGAGAAGGCTTGGAAGTGGAGCAAATTAAGGAAGAGAGGAAGGATGAGAAGGTGGTAGTAAATAATGCTGGGGAACCATAGAGGCAGGAGCCACAGTTAGACATGCAGGCAGGTTATAGAGGATGAACACGTGATAAAAGACAAGAATGTCAAAGTGGTACAGACAGGAACAATGTGTCATAAGAAGTAGTACACACACACAAACACTTGACACAGATGAGATTCAAGCCCATAGCTGTGTAGTTACTGCTACTGCATTGTTCCACATTTATGCCATGTACCACAGCGCTGGGATGCATAGTAGGTAAAAGAACTTGCAAAGGTGGCCTTGGAAGGGACTGTAATAGAGATGGCAAGTAGGAAAGGGATGTAGAAGTTCTAGTCATCAGAGCCTCATCACAATGAATATTTGTTGGTCAAATTATTCAGAATGGAGTGAAAGCATGGAGGTGAAAACAGTCCCAAGACTAGGATTACATAGGGCATGACAAAACATGAGACATCTTCTTGTAGATTGCAGGAGGGTGCATACACATATTGGTACCAATAAGATGGCAGGTAGAACTACAGAAAATGCACTGGGAAGGACATGGAAAGTCACCAGGAGATGGAAAGTGTTGAGGAGTGTAGCGGCAACTTCAGAGGTGCTACCACTGTTCCATTTTAACATAATAAGGAAGGTTAAAATTCTTAACTGGAATGCATAGTTTACAATATGGTCTGTTCAGCAGGAATATGACCAAAGTCAATGGCCTTAAGGTGGCAAGACAGAAACAAAGAACCACTAAGTCACTGCCTTATTTCATCTTTTCTGGTGAGATAGCTTTGAGGTGAAAGAGAGGAGCAGACTATGACAAAAAATAACAGATGAATATGGAAAGCACAGTAATGAATAGCAGTTTAAAAGGGAGAACAGTAGAAAAAGGGCAGAAAATTGGACAGACAACATTGATTGGATGGGGAGTCATCTTGAGTGATGTGTGGAGTTAAGGCAAGAAAATTATGATATATGAGGGAGAATCAGATATAGTAGGTCTAACAGAAACCTAAGCAAATTGTAAAAGACACTTGGGTATGTAGATCTCTGGACCTTGAACAAGTCAGACTGCAGAAAAAGAGTGTTGGTGATTATATACAATACATTAAACACTAGATACAGACAAAAAGATTGATTAACAAGTAAAGGAATACAAATGGTCTTGGCTAGGAAAAAGGAGAGTTGTTATGTTGAAAGTATTTATTCTGCCAGAAACAAATTGGTGCATTCCTGCATCCAAATCGGGATGAAAGAATGAAATAATGGGGATAGTAAATCAAAAGGGATTCATTGAGATAGCATATGGGACTACAGGGAAGGGTAAATACTTGGAATTTACTTAGAATGAATGAGATGGTTCAAAACTTAGAGATTAAAAATAATGGCCAACAGTGATCATGCATAATATGGTTCATGTTTCACCATGAGTGAGGGGAATAATATGCAAACAAATAAAACCAAAGAGAAGATGTGCAGAAAGGCAGACTAAGTTAAGGTGAGGAAACTTTTTGTGAGCAAAACGGGAGACTGGAGACCAGTACAGAGAATAAGAAAACATGGATAAAGTTACAAAGGAGCAGACAAACTACTACGGAAAAAGAGTTAAGGGGAAAAGTAAGAGGCTAATGTAGAGGATTAGGAGGAGGCAGGCCATAAAAAAGGAAAGAGCATCTTATGGGTTTAAGAAAAGAGGTAAGGAATAACATTGTAAGTATAAGCATGCAAGGCAAAGGGCTATAATGGTAGTTGGAAAGGTAAAGGCAAATCTATAGAAAAATTTAGCAGACTTCATAAAAGGAGAATAAGTGTTTAGATACATATAAGAAAGATGGAATGACAAAAATCAGGTACAGAGACTGCTCAGTCAGGGAAGGAATATAGTGAGGTATGGGGAAAAGGCAGCACTTCCCAGTGACATCTGAATGTGTCTTCACAACAGAGAATGAAGGAAGAGGGAGAAGGGGAATTAAACACAAGATATGTCACAGACAGTTATACACTCAAACACCAATATAAGTTGTAGAAAAAACATCAACATGTTAAGGGAAGAGAAGACATCAGAGTCTTGACAGCAAAGTCTCCACAGAATTCTAAATAGCCTAACAGGTGTGTTTACTGTACCCCAAAAGAACTCTTTATTTGGTCTCTTAACGACAGCAGTGTTCCAGTGGATAGGAGGAAAGCCTGAGTGGTACCAGTCCACAAAATGGAGCTAGAACTGACAAAGGAAACTACAAACACATATGTAGCATGGAAAATCATGGAGAATGTATTGAAGAAAATGCTAGATGATTTCATGGAGAACAGTAAACTGCAAGATATCTGCTGATGTAATTCTGAGGAAAATGGGTCATGGTGGACAACCTAGATTCAGTTTTGTGACTGGGTTATGCTGGAATGCAATAAAGGAAATCTAATCTATGTTCTACACCTTGGCTTCAGTAAAGCCTTTAACTCATGAAATTGAAATGTAGACTGATGAAACTTAAAGTAGGAATAAGGCTCGCAAAATGGATAAAAGGGTGGCAAGAAACAAAGAGCTGCAAAAAAGAAACCTTCTCAAAAGAAAAGTGAAGTAGTGTAGTTTCACAAGTTTCACATCTGAGACCAAGAGTGTAATTCTGCAGGGATCACTTCTGGGACCATGTAGTGTAGGTCCAGAGGAATCAGTTCTGTGACCAGGTTGTGAAATTCAACAGGGATCAGTTCTGGACCAGGTACTGTAGTTCCACAAAGAGCAGTTCTGTGACCATGTAGTGCAGTTCCACAGGGATCAGTTCTTTGACCTGGCTGTGTAGTTCCACAAGGATCAATTCTGGACCAGGTAGTGTAGTTCCAAAGGGATTAGTTCAGGACCAGGTAGTGTAGTTCCACAGGGAACAATTCTGGAATTGGTGCTCTTTGGCATCTTTGCTTCAGTCATCATGGGTTGCACTAAGAACATATCAGCCTTTACTGTAGATGTAACCACGTTAAAAGCAACATTGGAGAATAAGGAGGCAAACCTTCAAAAGAATCAGAGGAGACTGACAGGCTGAACTCAGAAATGGTATCTAAGTTTTAATTTGGAGATGTGCAAAGTATTTTACCTGGACTCCAATAATCCCAAAGTGTAATACCAACTTGAAGGAGTGACCTTACAATGCACAAATCAAAAAAAAAGACCCTGATGTGCCAGTAAAAGCAGAAATGAGCCACCAGATACACATTAGCCAAGATCAGCAACATGCTACAATCTATCCTTAGGAGACTAGATCGTAGGAACAGACAGGTTAACTTATCTTTTTATGGATCCCTGGACAAGTCACCCCCATCCCCACCCCCTGGAGTGTTGTCTCCAGTTCTGGAATGCATACAAAGATAAGAATATTAAGCTAACTAGGAAGGCACAAAAAAAAGCTATCTGGGTAAGAGAAAAGATTATCAGAACTAAAAGACAAGGTTATGAGAGCTACATCTATACCTACTTGAGGATTGGTAGAAAATGAAGCATGATATGGTTGAGCAAAATACTTAGGGCACATTATGATAGCAAAAAAGTTAAGAGCAAAGAAGGGGGACTTGTCCATGGGCTTAAGGATGCAGTGTTCAGCCTAAACATTAAAAGGTGCTTTAAGGAATAAATTAGGTGAGTTACCTCAGTTGGTAGTGGAATATAAAGCCTACAGAATAATTTCAGAAAGCCTAGGATGAGCGGTACAATAACATGAAACACTGATGAGGCAACTTATACATGGTAGCTATGCAAATTAGGGAAACTAAATAGACTGATTATCTTTTTCTGCCATTACATATATGTAATATAATATAAAGCTCCAAGAGTTCTACACATCTAGCCAGCACATGGGTCTGTCAGTTTTATGCATTGCTTTACACTGGATATGCATGTTTTCTAGATAGGGTATCTCTACTCTCAACTTCGTTTTAATACTATGCTAACAGACCTGCTTTTCTGTCCCACTGGCTCAGCCTCCCCATGGATCCCTTTTACTGTTTTACTATTTTTTACTATTAATTATTTAAATTGTGTATTTCCTAATCACAATTTTTGCTGTCATTTTCAGAAGCTGCTGAATGCTTTGAGTGCTGTGGCACAGTCACTTGTTCTGTTTGATTAATTTCCATAACAAGTTCCTTTACCCTGCTTTTTAGTCCTGTTTTGCCCTACACTGTTCTTCCTTTCCTGGATCTATAGCTGAAGATAACATAGTGTAATACTGGACTGAGAATAATGATGGAATCTGTTACATCAAAAAGTCATATAACTCACTAACAGAAATACGAAAAGGTGTTTGGGTACAGTTAGTGTGTGATAGATTCAGGGAGTAGCTCTCCAGCGTCTATCACATACCTGCATTGCGAAATGTGCTAACTCTGACATGCTAAAGCCTTCCACAGTCTTGGTGCTTACACTGCATGCCTTTCAATTAAATACATAAATTATTCAAGTTTTAGCTGACATTATGTGTGGTCCGATTGATCATTTTATTTAAATGAAACCCATTTTTATAACATACACGTATGATGTATGTTACCCTTGCAACAACATTTTTCTTTTTATAACCCATATTTATATCTATCCTCATCCAGAAGCTAAACACCTCTTTGACAATTTCATATTGACACAGTTACCATCCCTAACACCGCACCTGGGTCCTGAGCTGTCTGCCCCCACGTTCTGCAGAACTTGACTTGTGACCACCCTCAATCCATCACATTCTCGAGTCTACTAAATTTACATACAAGACAGATGACCCATTCTTTGGACCACCAAACTCTACACTAAATTTCCTAATCCTTAATAAAATATATGTTACAGTCATTAACTGCCTTGTTTACCATAATTTTAAGCATGCTGCCCTTTAGTCAACCATTATACTATACCTCTGCCCATTACTCAACCATTACATTAACCCTGTATCCATTACTCAACCATTATATTATCCCTGTGCCCATTACTGAACACTTATACTAACCCTGTATCCATTACTTAACCATTACACTAACCCTGCATCCATTACTTAACCATTATATTATCCCTGTGCCCATTACTGAACACTTATACTAACCCTGTATCCATTACTTAACCATTACACTAACCCTGTATCCATTACTCAGCCATTATATAATCCCTGTGCCCATTACTGGACACTTATACTAACCCTGTATCCATTACTTAACCATTACACTAACCCTGTATCCATTACTTAACCATTACACTAACCCTGTATCCATTACTCAACCATTATATTACCCCTGTGCCCATTACTGAACACTTATACTAACCCTGTATCCATTACTTAACCATTACACTAACCCTGTATCCATTACTCAACCATTATATTATCCCTGTGCCCATTACTGAACACTTATACTAACCCTGTATCCATTACTTAACCATTACACTAACCCTGTATCCATTACTCAGCCATTATATTATCCCTGTGCCCATTACTGAACACTTATACTAACTCTGTATCCATTACTTAATCATTACACTAACCCTGCATCCATTACTTAACCATTATATTATCCCTGTGTCCATTACTCAACCATTATATTACCCCTGTTCCCATTATTGAATACTTATACTAACCCTGTATCCATTACTCAACTATTATACTACCTCTGTGCCCATTACTGAACACTTATACTAACCCTGTATCCATTACTCAACTATTATACTACCTCTGTGCCCATTACTGAACCATTATATTACCCTTGCGCCCATTACTGAACCCTTATACTAACCCTGTGCCCATTACTCAACTATTACATTACCCCATGCTCATTACTGAGCCATTATGCACCCCCTGTACTTCCGCTCTCTTCTAAATCTTGTGTACCACTTAACGCCTTTGTTATAATTTCTGTCCTATATGGTTTGCACCAGTAACACCTGTACCATATTTTTCTATCTTAAACTTTTTTGTCCAATAACCACTGCACCTTCATTTTTGTTCTAAACCTTCTGTGACCTTATGGTTACCATAACATTGGATACTGGCTGCATTTATCCGTTAATAAGATCTCTGCTCCCTGTGTTATATTAACAACTTACAGAAAGGACTTATAGCACAAAGGTTCCTTGACTTTGTGAATTCAAATTCCCTGGAGCAAATTGTCCATACCCAACAAGAAGAACAAATATTCTAGATCTGGTCCTTATGTTATTCAGGTGCATTGCTACAACTGTTGGACCCTTATTAGTTAAAACTGAACACAAATCAGTCACCTTCGAATTGAGACTAACACCAGAACTCACAAAGGGTGAAATCAGATAGAATGAAAGCCAGATTCCCAAGTAAAATCAAGTTTCCATGGTGGACTTCCAACATCAACAAACTCTACAATAAACGCAGAAAGTTGCTGTCCAAGAAAACAAAGACAAAGACCCAACATTGGAAAAGCACCCTCCTCAGCCTTAACAGGTAAATAAGACAACTTGTCAAATCATCCAAGACCTCCTTTGAGAGAAACCTAGCAAATATTGCCAAGGATAACCAAAAGGCCTTTTACAGCTATGTATGTAAACTAAAGGGTAGGACCCAAGCATGTGCAGAACTGATAGCCGATGGTATCACACACACTGACCCCACAGAGATAGCAAACCTGCTAGCGGATAGGTCTGCTGAACATTTTTATCCCTTATCCCCACCAGACTTACAACAAACCCTCTCTCAAACTCCTCCCCCACCTTACATCTCTGAAGAGCAGGTCCTGAAAACCGTGTCCAAGGCAAAGAACACAGCCTCTATGGAACCAGATGACAACACGGTCTGTCTTATAAACAAGTTAAAACATGAACTAGCATCACCACTAAGTACCCTTTTCAATCATAGCCCAACCACAGGGTTGGTTCCTGCAGAATGGAGAACAGCAACAGTTATTCCCTTCCACAAAAGGACCCAGGGAATTACAGACCCATAAGCCTGACGAGCATTACTGATAAACTTAACAAACTGAATGTAAACCCCTTCATTGTAAGATAGGTTGCCAACTGGCTCACAAACTGGTGACACATTATGAAAGTGGGTGACTCCACATCAACCAGATGACCTGTTACCAGTGGGCTGCCACAGGGTTCAGTACTGGGCCCCTTACTGTTTGGTATATACTTCTCAGATGTTCAGGTCAAAACTAAAGGGTTGTGGCCAACCAAATCTGCAGACGGCTGCAAACTAGGTGCAGTCATTGAATCCCCAAATAATGTCAGTATACTCCAGGATGGTCTCACACAGACCAACGGCTAGTGTATTAGCCATGGTCTCAAACTGAATGCAAAGAAATGCATCATAATTCCCCTTGTCACAAATAATGTCCCTTCACACTATCAAATCAATAAAAATACCCTAAGTATCCATGAAATGGTAAAGGACTTAGGATCACAGGTTGACCACGACCTTAACTTTGGCCACCATGTGTCTATCATTGTAAGGAAAGCTTTCCACACAGCTCACTTGATTAGTAAAGGCATCGCCGTGAGAACACTTATCCAGCCCATAACTGAATATAACAGCTCATTTGGTATGTACCACAGTAAGCATCTACAGAAATTAGAGAGACCTCAGAGGTTAGAGGTTTCTAATAAAGTAGATTAAGCGACTCCAGCATGTGCCTTACATGGACAGACTAAAATCTCTGTCACTATACTCCGTACCGTATAGACTTCTTAGGGGACACTTATGCCTGGCCTACAGATCAACCCAGGACTCAAACCTAATGAACTTACTGCATATCCATAAATCAAAAGGTCTAGGGCTACTCATTTCAGTGACTTAAATATGGCCTGGGACTTAAATAGGACATGCTGGAGTGACAGATTTATCTCCCAGTGACTGCAACATGTTTGAAAGGCTATCAATTCATGTGAAACAGAGCACCATTTATGACACTGTTCAAGAGGAGCCTGGATGAGTGGATGGGGGACCGTAAATTCTTACCTGGGATAGTTAGCGTTCACATCCCCCCTTGACATGGGCAGTCATCACTAAATGCAATCTTGGGTATTGACTAATACCTCTATGGTATTACACTGGGTTGGAATGGCTAGGCTTAAAATGTCCTTTGGATCGATAGCCTAGTAATCTCCTACGATCCTATGGCTAATTTGTGCAGACAGATGTCCACAGACTGTTTTACTAATAGTCAATGACTTTTTAGATTGAAAGCAGTTATGTCTTGCTAAATCGGGTTATTTTACTATCTACAGGGAAACTGGTTTTCTATTTTCAAGGAGATACCAGAAAATCAGACATTTTTTCTTTGAGTGTTAGAAAATATGGAATTTTCATTGAATTTGATATTTTAAACCAGGGCAGTCTTTCACTACAACCAGCATTTCTTCTTATATGTACTTATTATGGAGCAGTCTGTTTGTTTACTGGGTACGGAACACCTATAATCTGTTTTAATTTTGTATATATGTTTATGTAGGTGTGTGCATGCATGTTTGTGTATGGAGTAAAATTATAACGAAATTACACCTAATCATTATAATTCTTAGATTTCATTTCATGAAAGCATAATCTCATGTTTTTATGAAGCATAAATTAGTCCCCCAGACTATCTTTTGACCTTTGCGTTTCAGAAAAGAAGAAAGCTTTCTAATTGTATAGAAAGGAGAACCAAATACTAGATGTCATCACTCTAATGCTTTTCAAACAATTGCTGTTTTTGTACAAGCAGCATATATTTTAGAAAATACCAAAAACATTTAAAATTGACGTTTTGCTTCAAAGACTAGGCTATCAGATGTTGGTGTCCTACTGCTGGACCATAACACATTTTACTGACGTGACATTATATTATATTATATTATATTATATTATATTATATTATATTATATTATATTATATTGCATTGCTGAGGTGGCATTATATGTATATAGCAAAATAGGTTTCTGGAAATGAGAAATTAACTTTCCTGCATTATTTAATAATACCTCTATATAGGAGATGTAAAAACAAGATGAGAACATTATGGGCTACTTTAATACCAGCAGTATGGCTGACTCTACATTGATAGCAGGAGCCTGAAGCCTTAGCAGATTCTTTGAAATATATGCAAATTGGAAAATTGCAAGAAAATATTCTGCCAAATATGTATAGTAAATTTGTATTCAGAAAAAAAATAGCGATACTTTGGCTATCATTTTGAAAACACATATGAACCCATATAATTCTAGCTGTTTTAATAATATAAATTTAGGAATGCAGTTAAAATATGTGATGCAGTATAAAAAAAAACATGATACAGTTTATAGAGACAATGCAATTTTGAAACAAAAGCTTATATTTAATTGCATTTCTAAAACTCTAGATTCTATGACTTCCTTTTATACCATTGCCCTAAGCATCCTCTAAGTAAGTTGTTTATCACTCTGTGGTAATGTCTGTCCTACACTGGAAACATTTACATAACATCATTAAACCCTGCATGTCACTTAAGCATGCAAATTTCCACTGAAGGGAAATTGCAGCTAAAATGGTTTCTGTCACTAACAGTTTTAATGATAATCCTTGTGGATTATAACATTAATAAAATCACAGCATAAGTGACTTTTCTAAATTAAAATCTGTCTGTTTATAAGTGGAGGTACTAATGTCAAACAGCCATTCGTTCCCTTGTGAAGACAAAGAAGTCTGTAAAACATAACCAGTATTAAGTGCACATTTAATTTTTCATGTTTTGCAATTATTTATATCTGCAAAGTTATTAACAGACTCATGGAAATAAATTATCATCAAAAAAGTGTCTGCATCACACATGAAAATAACCAAATTATTTCACTTTCGCTCTTTCTTTTTTCCTAAAGTAAAAATAAACACTGGACTGAAAATCTATAAAGTGAAAGAGCTTCTTGGAAAGCAAAATACTTTTCGCACAGATCAATTCATAGGGTCATAGGATCATAGGAAATTACCAGGCTATCAAGCCAGAGGTCATTTTAAGCCTAGCTGTTTCATCCCAATGTAATACCATAGAAATGCTACTCAATAGCCAAGATTGCATTTAGTGATGACTGCCCATGTCCAGGAGGACTGTGGGCTCTATCCCCGGTAAGAAACTATGGTGCCTCATCCACTTGTCCATGTTCCTCTTGAACAGTGTCGTAGAAGTGGTCTATTTCACAGGAATTGGTAGTCTGTTCCAAATATACGGCAGTCACTGGGAGATAAATCTGTCCCTCCAGCATGTCCTATTTAAGTCACAGGCCATATTTAGGTCCTTGGAATGGATAGCCCTAGTCCCATTTGATTTATTGATATGCATCAAGTTCATTAGGTTTGGGTCTTGAACTGCTCTGTAGGCCAGGCATAAGTCTCCCCTAAAAAGTCTATATGATACAAAGTATAGTGAAAGGGACTTTAGTCAGTCTGTGTAAAGCACATGCTGGAGCCCCTTGATCTCCTTGTTAGAAACCTCTGAGGTCTCTCTAATTGCTGCAGGTGCTTAGTACGCTACATGCCAAATGGGGAGCATTACTCAATTATGGGCCAGATAAGTGCCAAGTATAGGGGGGGGTTATAATTTCTTTTGCTCTCGAGGCAATGCCTTTACTAATCAAGTGAGCTACATAGAAAGCTTTCCTTATTACAGTTGACACATGGTGGTCGAAGTTAAGGTCGCAGCCAACTGGTGATCACAGGTCCCTTACCACTTCATGGGTGCTTAGGGTATTGTAGATTTGATAGTGTGAGAGGACATTGTTTATGTCAAAGGGAATGATGATGCATTTCTTTACATTCAGTTTCAGACAGTGACTAATACACCATCCGTTGGTTTGTGTAAGACCCTCCTGGAGTATACTGACATTATTTGGGGATTCAATGATTGCACCTAGTTTGCAGTCATTTGCAAACTTGGTCAGCCACAACTCCTTAGTTATGACCTGAACTTTTAAGAAGTATATACCAAACAGTACAGGTCCCAGCACTGACCCCTATGGCACCTCACTGGTAATAGGTATGTTGTTTGATGAGGAGTCACACACTTTGATAGTGTGTGCCCAGTTTGTGAGCTGTTTGGCAGCCCATCTTACAATGAAGGGGTTTACATTCAGTTTGCTAAGTTTATCAGTAATGCCTGAATGTGGGATTGTGTTGAAAGCCTTTGCCAAGTCAAGGTATGCTGTGTGCACAGATTTGCTCTTGTCATGGCCTTGGTTACATTTCCAAAAAAATCCAGCAAATTTAACAGGCAGGACTTGCCCTTCACAAAGCCAAATTAGGTAGGATCCAGGGTCTGGAGGTCACCTATGTCTTTATTTATGAGGTCCATAATGACACGTTTCATGGCCTTATAGATGAGGCTGATCAGTCTTATGGGTCTGTAATTCCCTGGGTCTTTTGCTAGGCCACCTTTGTGGAGCGGAATAACTGTTGCTGTTCCCCATTCTGCAGGAACAAAGTCTGGAGTTAGGCTATGATTAAAAAGAGTATGTAGTGGTGATGCTAGTTCATGTTTTAGCCTGTTTAGAAGACAGCCTAGGATGTAGTCTGGTCCCATAGAGGCTGTGTTTTTTGGCTTGGACAAAGCTTTGAGAACCTGCACTTTAGATATGTAGGGTGGGGGGAAGTTTGGGGGAAGGCTTGTTTTAAGTTAGAAGGGGATAAGGGAGTGACAATGTCACAAAACCTGTCCACTAGCAGTTTTGCTATCTCTGTAGGGTCACTGTGTATGATACCATTGGCCAGTAGTTCTACACATGCTTGGGTCTTACCCTTTAGGTTACATATGTAGCTGTAAAAGGCCTTATGGTTTCCTTGGCTGTACTTCCTAAGTTTCTTTCAAAGGAGCACTTGGAGGCTTTGACAAATTGTCTTATTTGCCTTTTGAGGCTAAGGAGGGTGCTTTTCCATTGTTGGGGCCTTGCCTTTGTTTCCTTGGACAGTAACGTTTTGCATTTATTGTAAAGTTGTTGATGCTGGATGTCCACCATGGCAGCTTGCTTTTACTTGGGGCTTTGGCTCTGATTCTTTGTGGTACAGCCACGTTTATATACTTACGCAAGTGATTGTACACGGCTTTAGTGTAAGCTTCGGTATAGTTACCACTTTCAGCTTGAGGTGGGGCTTGGAAAGCATTTATGCCTTCACCTAGGAGGGTATAGTTTGCCTTGGTGAAGTTTTTTAGTCTGATTTCACCCTTTGTGAGTTCTGGTGTTCGTTCCAGATCGAAGGTGACAGATTTGTGGTTGGTTTTAACTAATGAGGTGCTGACAGTTGTGGCAGTGCTCTGTTTGATGTTTTAGTAAGGACCAGATCCAGAATGCTTTTTCCCCTTGTTTTGGTATGGACAATTTGTTCCAGGGCATTTGAATTAACAACATCAAGGAAGTTTTGCGCTAGTGAGTTAGGGTTAGTGTAGGTTTCCCAGTTGATGGTGGGATAATTGAAATCCCCCATAACTAGTGTGTTCCATAAAATTTAGACTGTCTCCAGTTTGGTCAAGTAGGCATCATGACCCATGGAGGGGGATCTACAACTGGCTATGACTTGAATGGAGGTCTTAGTCCAATTAGGTTGGAGGTGACTGTATCTCTAATATAGATCAAAACACTGCCTTCTTTGGTTTTCAGACATTCATTTTGTGGTCTAAAGATGTGGAATGCATAGTAGCCTTGCAAGGCCGGGGTACTCTGTGAGGCCTTAAACCAAGTTTCTGTGACTGCATAGACATCTACATCTTCTAGTGACAGAAGTGCTTCCAGGAAGTGCAGTTTTTGTTTAAGCTCCTAGCATTTAGCAGCATGACCCTTTTTTTGTTCTGATTGGTTAATTTCGCATCTGTAATGCTATTTTTTAGACCTTATCTAAAAAAGGCACTATGGGGGAGGCAAGAGCCTTTGCCAGCAGCTAAAAGCCTAGAGGTGCCAGGTGCAAACCATCTCTAGCAAAGCAGCAAGGTTTGTCACCCATGGCTTTCCAGGCAGACAGGAACTGGATCCGCTTTGAATGACACCAAAAAACTGAGCCAATTGTTGAAATCAATCATTTCTTGTTTATACTGTGGCATCATTTCAGGTGAGGGTAGTATGCTGCTCAAGGCTCAGGACATACCTGCCTGGGACACATACTCAGAGAGCTCAACCATGTCTCCCTTATAGTCCAGTGAGGTACATCTTAGGTCATTCGCACCAAGATGAACTATGACAGAGTCATAACAGTACTTGTTGCTGAGAGATCTGAGTGCATGCATGATCTG
The DNA here is from genome assembly GCF_019279795.1 of Protopterus annectens. Classification (NCBI taxonomy): domain Eukaryota; kingdom Metazoa; phylum Chordata; order Ceratodontiformes; family Protopteridae; genus Protopterus; species Protopterus annectens. The sequence goes on along the minus strand of NC_056749.1, from coordinate 685,815,206 downwards.
ACGAATCCTGGCACAGGCAGCTGACTGTGACTTTCTCCTTGTCCAGCTTGGTGAGTGGGATTTCCATGTGTCTCACTACTGAGTCTCCAATGTTAAGAAACTTTCTTTTTTCAGTGTTATGCCTTACTGGCTTGGTGGGTGAGACATTGGTATTGCAATGCTTCATGGGTGCTGTGGGGACTGTGTTAGTTGTAGCAGTCCTATGTTTTGGAGGTCTCTGTTGTTTCGGTAAGTTTTTCAAGAGAACCTCCGAGTATGTGGATTTGCGTGTTTGATGTGTATTATGTATTTGAGTAGTGGTATGTGTATGAGTAGTGGTACTATGTGCATATGTAGTGGTTGGTGATTTGACACCCTCCTCTGTGTTACTGTTTTGAGTAAGAGACAGCATGGGTGCTAGATTCTTTGTGTAAATACATCTCTCGCACTTTGTACTAGAGTGTGTTATTAGTAGAGGGTTGTCTGTGGAGATGAAGCAATTGCTACACCCCATCGAGAGACCCAAGTCAACAAGGTTGGCAGTAGAAACAAGGGTAGTGCAACTGTCAATAATGCTAGGTTGAAGACTGTTGTCACTAGGGGTGGCTATTCAGAAATGATCACAGAGGAGCTCAGTGGATGGATATTTCTGCCTGAGTTTTAGAAAAATATGTATTGAATTTAGCTGTCCTGCTTTGGCACACAAGTGCGAGCAGTGCAGGGTGCTGCACAATGTACAAACAAGCATAAACATGCTCAAATGCAGGGCCTAAATACCAGAAGCTAAAAACTTGAAATAAAAACTTTAAAAATATTCATAAGGACCAATGAGGATGCTTATTCCAAGCCCTACACTGGCTGTACCAGACAGGTCCCAATCAGCACAATCAGCACAATTCTCTCACAAAATTTCAGAATAGGCCCCTTCCAATTCAAGATGGCCTAGAAAACGTGCTCAAAACCAACATGGCCTGGAAAACGTGCTGAGAACAAACAAACCACTACAGACAGTTCCAGAAGCAGCAAATCTCTATCTGGACTATACTACATCTACTAGCTACTCTAGTTTCAGTGGGAAATACTAGAGAATGTTTAAAACAGCAGACAAATAGCAGTCAGACACTGAAAAAATTTAAAACAGCAGATAATCAGCAAGGAGATTCTAAAGAATGTTTTAAACAGTTAACAGATCAGTTATTTAAACAGTACTTGGCAGGAAAACCAGAACAAGCAGAACAGAGACCTTAAAGACAGTGAAAAACATCAGTAAATACTTAAGAAATAGTGTAACTAATAAAAACCTTTGTAAACAGTGAAAACAGCAATAGAATTTGATTAAGCAGGCACAAAAAAACGACAATTACAGTACAATAGTGTAGTTTAGTACACAGTAAATAAATGCAGTATAACAGTAGGAGGCAGGCAATAAAAAGTGCAGTAAATAATACAAATAAGCAAAAAACAGGCAACTTATGTTTTTTGGAAGCTCAGAAGCTTCAGAAACATATTTTACTATTTTTGAATTTATTGTGTACTTGGGTTTTATTTGTTGAAGTTTTTTTTTAATTTGTTAACTTGGTAAACCAACTAAGTACAAGGGAGTCTTTTTTTTCAGGGAGCATGTTAAGTGTTTCCCCCTAAATCACGCAGCAGGCAACTGGAGATGGAGGGAATCAAACCCAGGCCTCAGGATGATGGCCTTAATTTTCTCTGTGCTAAACTTGCCAAGGCAGTTTTTGCATTACTCAAATAAAATAGAACAAAGCAGTTAATTTGCTTTTATGAATAATTTTTTGTTTGTGACATAAGGTAATTATTTAAAATATATATCTAAGGTCATACACACTTCTTACTATTTCAGCAATATGGAAAAGGGCCTGGGAATTTTTTTTGTGCAATATTCTGTTGCATTCAGTTATTTAATATGCATTTTTCAACAGCCTCGGGGGTGCTGTCTTGCTCATTAGTGTTACTGTAGCTTAAACAGCTAGAAAACTGCACATTATACCTTAAATGTACAGTTATTAGTCAAAGGCAAGCTCTCTGACACAAAGTCATAACTGCAAAGATTTTTTTCAGATCAACACATCTTCATGGTTAACAAATACATAAGTAATATAATACTGATAGAAATGAAAAATGCTATAAATGGCATTAGAAGTATTAGTCAGAAATTTTACTTTTTTGGACTAGTAACAAGTTTAGAATTAAAATAATAATGTTTGGGGGTACAGGTCCAACATATGTGGATGTAAGTGTTTGCCCCCATAAAAACAAAGTTTTTGCTTTTTGTCTATTTTAACACCAGTTTGTAACACTGCATCCAATAGTAGATCAGCAGTTGACAAAACAGTCATCAATCCATTGTCATAGATTTGTGTTATTTTCCCTTCCCTAATTGTTGACTTACTAATTCCTCTCTCTTCTCACAAGACTTGCAGGAGTAAACTGGGAAGTTGTACTCCACACTCAAGACGTTAAACTAGCCACAGCTATTTACACAAAAATCCTAAACTATTTCCAAATTAATTTTTTCATCAAAACCCATACAGTAACAGTAGATATGAGCATATTACTTAGGAAGGGACTTAACTCAAACCCGATACATTTCCACGTACCCAAAACAGCCGAAACATATCACAAAGTTCTGTCCTGCATGGTATCTAACATACAACAGATAAAGCTAACTAAATTACATTTATTTAAACCAAATGAGTAACATCTAGGGCTAAACTCCTACCCTAAAAAATTTCTGTAAGGAAATGAAAAGGCTGACCATCATTAAAATGTATCACCTGATTCCACATTTAATCCTCCATGCTCCGGGATCCTTTCAGATTTACATCCTGCTGAGTTATTTTTAAATCCTACTTTAGCTGGTGTGGGGGTAGTCACAAACTACATCTGTCCATCCCTATTTTTGTTTGGTATATTTAGTTTTTGTAGTTATTTATAAAAACACATGCTTGCATCAAGGCTGTTTGAAGATGTTTGCTATTTTAGAGCAAAAATGTTCATTCATAGGATATTTTTTTCTGTGTAACTAAATAAATTATTAGTTCACTAGTAAAA
>NC_056749.1:685762155-685807155 GCF_019279795.1 Protopterus annectens | reverse complement strand
TTATATATTTGTGAAAAATATCCCAGTACTCAGAGATAAGATTATATTTCAGGATATTTTCCCAGTCCCATGATTTTATCTCATTTAAAATACCCATGTAGTCAGCTTTTGTAAGCATCTGACTTTATAAACTACAATATTAGAAAACTCCTACAACTAGACCCTCACCCATTTTGTTGGCTATGGGCAGGTAACATATTCATAACTTAGTAAACTTCAAAATGGTCACAAAGGAGGAGGATAGTGGTCATTCAGTCCATACAACATATTTAGATTTGTCCAAGGCATTTGACACCATGTTCCTTTCTGATACTGTAATAAGAAAAGAAACCTAAATGTAAACCCTTTCATGGTAAGGTTAATAGCAAACTGGCTGAAAAACAGAACCCACATAATTAAGGTGGGAGGTGGCACTTCTGACAGCAAGAAGGTAATTAGTGGCATACCTCAGAATTCAGTGCTGGGACACTTCATTTTGGCATTAACTTCTTCAACCTCCAATCTACAAACTCAGACCTACAATTAAATAAAATTTCCATAACTGTAGCTGTTTTTATTGTTCAATAATATTGAATTGTTACAGCAAGAGCTAATCCTTACAAGTGCACAGAAAGGAGCTAAATTAAATGAAAGGTGTGCAGTATTGTCACATTTGGTAAACAACTTTCATCTACAACTTACAGTGCAGCCAAAAACTAACCCTAGACTGACACAGGTGTCAGGGATCTACGCACCTTAGTTGATAACTCCTTGTCCACTGATCACTGTGTAGCATCAGTAGTTGAAAAATCCTTATATCTAGCCCAGCTGATATCTAAGGGTATCATATCCAGGTCTAAAGATGGTATCATTCCTCTGTACCTGATCTAATTAGACCAATGACAGTGTACAATGCCCCCTTTGGCATGTATTCTTTCAGATGCATCATGCCATTAGAAAGGCCCAAGAGGTTCCTAACTAAAAAAGAAGAGAAAACAGGAACATGTACTTTGAAGATGTGGATTTTGAAAGAATATGAATGTCAAATTAGTGGTATAGCCTAAATGAGGAGAGCTTGCAAAAATGTGGTGGATACAAACTGAAAAAGCACAGAAATGTAGCAAAGGCACATCAAAACAGGCAAAGGACTGCAGCAAAGACATATAAAAAGCAGGCAGCAAACTGTAGCAAATTAGGTAGGGAACTACAGTAAAGGAATATCAAAGCAGACAACTGCAGCAAAGACACATCAAAACAGGCAGCGAACTGTAGCACAGTGACATCAAAACAGGCATAGAACTGAAGCAAAGGCACATCAAATTGAGAAGAGAACTGCAGCAAAGGGACATCAAAGCAGGCAGTGAACTTTAGCAAAGTAGGCAGAGATCTATAGCAAAGGCACATCAAAGCAGGCAAAGAACTGCAGCAAAGGCACATCAAAGCATGCACAGAACTGCAGCAAAGCAGGAAGAGAATTGCAGCAAAGCCAAATCAAAGCAAATAGTGAACTGCAACAATCCAGGCAGAGAACTACAGAGAACTATGAACCTATGAACCTCTCTATGAAAGCAGGCAAAGTACTTGAAGGGAACATCAAAGCAGGTAGGGAACTACAACAAAGGAAGGCAGAGCTACAGAAAAGACAGCTCAAAGTAGGCAGTGAACTGCAACAAAGGCACATCAAAGCAGGCAGAGAACTGTAGCAAAGACACGTTAAAGCAGGCAGATCTGCAGCAAATCAGGCAGTGAACTACAGCAAAGCAGAGAGAAAACCATAGCCAAAGCACATTAAAGCATGTAGTAAGCTGCAAGAAAGGGACTGCAAAGCAGGAAATGTGCTATCACCATGTTAAGCAAACAACATAATTTTCATTTATTCTTGTTGACTGGATTATTTCCACAAGGGCAAGGCATACATCTATATTCAGAGAAGACCTGAGATGATATCTTGTAGAAATAGGGAAATCCCTCTACTTTTTCTTCAGTAAATGCAGTGGGATCTTTTATTTTTATTTATGAATTTATTCATCATTTGTCAACCACAGTACAGCACTGATCCACATAGACCGTTTTCAAGCTTAGCCCAGGGAAAATGTGTACAGAGTAATAGTAGAAAAAGAAGTCACTTAGAGTACAAGCATAAACACAACATCAGGCATGCAAAAACATAACAGTGTTGTAGAAATATATCTAGCATAGCCTGAGTCTACGTAATACAATATCCAGCATGCAGAAGCATTAAAATAACATAGTAGAAGTAGATGCCTGTCTAGCAAAGTAGGAATCTATCTAATATCAAGGTATGTGCAACTGTATTTTCAGAGTTACTGTAGGTTAATTTGGGCTATAGTGATGGATAGGATGATTCCGTGGTTGGTAGAATACAGACAGAATAATGAGCAAAGTACAGTAGAGAGTGGTAGGTGCTTGGAGAGTGGTGCAGCAAGGGTGAGTGGTAAGAATTGATAATATGGAGATGGGTACAGGCTAGAGCAAGGTGAAAGATAGGGGTAATCTAGCATGGATGTCCTAGTATTAAGGATGGGGTTAATCTAGCATGGATGTTCTAGCATTAAGGATGGGATTAATCTAACACGGATGTCCTAGTGTTATGGACGGGGTTAATCTAGCATGGGTGTCCTAGCTTAAGGTTGGGGTTAATCTACTATGGATGTCCTACTGTTATGGATGGGGTTAATCTACCATGGATGCCCTAGTATTAAGGGTGGGGTTAATCTAGCATAGATGTCCTAGATTTAAGGATGAGGTTGATCAAGCATGGATGTCCTGGCTTTAAGGATGGGGTTACTCTACCATGGATGTCCTAACTTTAAGGATCTTTAAGAATGGGATTTATCTAGCATGGATGTCCTAGAATTAAGTATGGGGTTAATGTAGCATGGATGTCCTAGCATTAAGGATGGGGTTAATGTAGCATAGATGTCCTAGCATTAAGCTACTAGATGAATGTAGGCAGACAGGACAGAGAAAGCATAGTGCAATTATAGTGTTAAGTAATATCTTGTGGAGAAAAGCATTTGCAAGCAGCTCTTGTGTGTAAATATTTCTTAAGCTGATGTCTAAAACTGTGGAAGGGGGTGATGTCCTTTAGGATTGCAGGGAGTTTTTCCTCAGTTCTGAGGTGCCATAACTGAGAAGCTGTGTCAGTAGAGTGGAGTTTTTGTTAGTGGGATGGAGCTGGGGACAGAGAAGACTGTGATCTAAGAATGTAGGATGTGCTTCTTTGAGAAAATCAGGTAGAGAAGAAAATGAGAGTTTTTCTACAAAAGTGTGAAGATTAGGCAGACTAGAATGGCTGTGCAATTTATACTAATAGGAAACCATTTTGCTTTAATCTGGGATGGACAGTGGCATTTACTTTGGAGGGGTTAATGTAATAAATCTACAGATTTGATTAGGCAAGGTTTGCATATCTGAGTGGTTGTCTTTTGGGCTTTAGCAATAATAGAGAGGCCATAATCTAGCTGTGTTAGGAGAACTCTTTTTCCCACTTGCTTGTGTACTTTCAGGTGACAGGAAGTCTGATTTTTTTATTTTATTATTTGACCAGAAAAGTACAGTACTTACTTTAAATTTAGTATTGGTGATGTGAAATGTAAAGCAAAGGTCAGGGACTGTTCCAGCCTGATGCCAAGGTATTTGGAGTATGATATGATTTTTAAGTGATCTTTGAAGTTACACCTCACTTTCCACTTTTGTGTGACTGTGATGAGTTTTTGTCTTGTGTTAAAACTCATGCCTTTAGTTCTTATGGTGTTCAGTATGAGGTTATTGTGTGAGAGCCAGAGTGATAACTCATTTAGGTTTCTTTATGCTGTTTTTTGGTGGTGGAGTGGTTGGAGTGAGCTCCGTACATTACTATTTCATCTGTATACATAAGCATTGAAGTTTGAGGTGGATGAGCTAGGAGGGAGGGATTAATAAACCTGAGAGTAAAAGAGATGAGAGGAATGATCCTTTTGTAAGACAGGCATAGACGCTTGATGAGTTCCCTGTTAGTACTTTGAAATGTCTATTTTACAAAAATTGTGGAGACAGAGAAGAGACTCTTGGATTACACATGATATGAAGAAAGAATTAAGGAATAATGAATGGTCTACCAGATCAAAGGCTTTGGTGAGGTCTGTAAACACTGCACCAGTAAGATAGCCTCTGTTCACTCTCCCTGAAACATCATCATTTAGTTTAGAAAGAGTGGTCATGGTACTGCCACTGGAGCAAAGTCCAAGCTGATGTGGGAAGCTCATGCTGTATTTTGTTGTCGTCTGTGAATTGAGTGAAGATGTGTTTTTCCAAGCTTTGCCTTGGGAAGTATTAAGACTGGGCTGAAACTCTTTTTATCATTAAGGTTAGGGATTTTTGGTTTTGGTTTAACAATGTCTGTCTCTCTGTTAAATTTCTCCAAGTATTTTGGGTTTCTAATATCACAATAGGAATGGATCCCATTCCGAAGTCAAAGTATGATTAAAGTTCATGAAATTAGTATTGTTTCAATCTTTGATGTCAGCCAAAAGTGCTCTTTACAGCACCTACAATGTGCCCATAACAGAGTCCTTCTGCAATTCATACAGAGTTACATGTATCGGTAGCATGTCTAAGTATGATTGTAAATTATTTTTTGTAAGACTCATTGCTTCTACTGCTATTGGAACTATTTGGGCATCCTTCTTCCACATTGCCTTTATTTCTGCCTGTAAATCCTTGTATTTTACGACTTAGTGTCTCTCTGTACGTAAGACACTCAAGTCACTGGGTGTAGCAATTTCAATGATCAATGTTGGTCTTCTTTTCATGGACTACTATATCTGGTTTTCTTACATCTATTTTTTGAACTGGTGGTAATGGGTGTTCCCATGTGATATAAACTTCATCATTTTCTATAATGCTTTCTGTCTCATACCTCCAATACTTCTCGGCTACTTCAATATTATAAAGTTTGCACAATCCTAAATGCAACAGTCTTGTCACATTATTATGCCTTTTAGTATACAGACCCTCTGCCATTAGTGTATTGCACACAACAACAAGATGTGCGACTTTTTCCAGTTCTGTTTTACAAAACCTGCATTTGTCTGTTTGTCCCATGTGTTCAATGGACTTTGTAAACCAATATGTATGTAGCCCAATATCTTGGGCCACCGATATTAACCTTTCATCTTTTGGTTTAAATTCACCTCTCCTTAACCATTCATGAGTTCGGGTCCTGATTGTCATGAGGTTGTTCCAAGAGTTTTCTGTACTTAAAACTATATTTATGCATTTTCCACATTTCTTGCCTTCTCATCTTATCCTTCTCCTTATATTCTTTCTTTTGTTTTTTTGGCACATTCATTTGCTGCCTAATTTTTATCTACTTCTGGTTTCATTTCTATTCCTGCTTGATACTGATATGCTTCTGTTAAAATAAGCAGGGAAGTCATCTTAAACTTATTCTCCTCATGTATTAAAACTTTCACTATGTTTGGGTCTTGTGATGTCATCAGATATGTATGTAGTCCTACAATTGCAGATCTATGTATATAATCAATTTTGAGGGGAGCCCATACCTTCTTCAGAACAAGGAATATATAATCTTGGTATACACTGATTTTTATAAATCACTTGATAAGCATGAATCACTTTTCTTGTTATTCTGTCCAACCAATTCAACACCTTTTGGGGCCAGTCAATCACTCCAAAACCATAAGTTAGGACAAGAAGAGCAAATTGGTTTATAACTTGGACTTTGTTCTTAGATGTCAACACTGTGTTCGATATTAAATTTAGTCTTCTAAAATATTCTTTACTAAGTTTTATTCACGTTTGTTAATGTTTTATTATTGATCCTTCATCAATTCCCAAATATTTAAAACTCCCTCTTGCTCAAGTTCCTTTATATCACATTCCTGTCCCAGACTGATGTTTTCCTGGTGCTGCAGCTTTCCTGCTTTCAAGGTTGCTTTTGTACATTTATCTGGACCAATTTATATTCTTATATCATCTGAGAATGTTTTAATCACTTGTAGTTATGCTTTTAGTTCCTCATGTGACAAACTATATAGTTTTAAATTATCCACAAAAAGAAGATGAAAAGTCAGTTTACACTTTGTTGTTTTCTGGAATCCAAATTGTAACCAAACCTAAGCTATTAAGTAGACAGCTTAAAGGGTTAAGAGCAAGACAAAAGAGCAGTGGTGACAAAGAGTCACCCTGGAATACCCCCTTTGAATTTCTGTCCATGGAATAATAATTCGTCCTTTATCATGGCTTAACTGTAAAGGGGTTTTCCACTGTTTCTTGGTCGCTGTAATATAATCAATCAGTGTAGTGTGTATCTTGTACATTTGTAAGTACTCTTTTATCCATGAATGCGGGATGCTGTGAATTTTTTTTTTTTTTGTAGTCTATGCATGCCGTACTTAGGTTCTTCCCCTTTTTACAGTTCTCCATTATGACTTTATTTAACAACAAATGATCCTTTGTTCCATGTGACTTTCTTTTGTTACCCTTTTGCTCTATTGCCATGATTGAGTTTTTTTTTTCTAAATGACTATAAACTCTATTAGCATTAGTTCCAGTGCATAGTTTATACTTCATTGGAAGGCAAATTATTGGTCTTTAGGATAGCTTGCAGGTTTGCTCTTTAGGAGGAGTATTGTTTTTCCTATTGTTAACCATGCTGGTGTCTGTTTGGGGTGGGTATCTAAATAGTTCTCACTCATAGCTAAATCTACATGTAAAGATGTTAAAACTTTTAGCAGGAAGTTAGGTACTGCATCTGAACCTGGGGTTTCCAGTTAGGAGCTTTTCCTAACTTTGTTTCAATTTCTCTGTTACTTCATCCCATTTCATATCCTGTACATTTGAACTTCTTAATCTTTCCTTTACTTCTTCTATCACTTCAGCATCTCTGTTAGGTTCCACAGGGTCTTCATAGATATTTCTCCAAAATATGTCTATTTCTTCTTTTTTTGGTGATGTTTCAATTCCTTTTGCCTTGTTTCCCAGTTCTCTATAAAACGTTTTTAGGTCTTCAACAAATTGCTTATTTTGTACTCTTCCTTTATATTTAAATGCATATCTTCTAAGTTTTTTCTGCCTTTGCTATTATTTTTATTTTATTATTTGAGATAGTGTATAATAGATCCTGATCTGTTCTGATACTGTGCATTGCTTTTATCACGTCTATCTTTCTGATTATTTTTGTTGATATGTTCTCTCTTCTGTACTGTTCTAACAGTGACACTTCTTGTCTTACTTGCTTTATAGTTTTCTCTATTCAATACTTCCATGATGGCATTTGATTTCTCCCCTTCCACTCCCTTATTGCCCTGTGTTTTTGTGGTAAGTTTTTATCTGTTATTAATTTGGTTGTAGAGTAATATATCCTATTTATTTTTGTTATATCACATATATTTCTTTGAAAAGTCCTGAATACCGTGCACATTTGTTTTGTCAAACTTCTAACATTTTGGGTCATATTGACTTTCTTTTATTGATCTTAATATGTCTAGTCTAATATCTATTAAATCAAGTAACTCTTCCCTTAGATCGTTTTCTTCTAAACTGAGGGCACATTCTTTGTTGTCCATTTCCTGTGGACATTCTACAGAAAATTCAAGAGCATCTTCCTGTGCCATATTCTTTTCAGTTTTATTCTGGATCATCCATTTCTCTTTCATATGGAAACTCACTGGCTTATCACTCTATGACATTGACTGCATCAGAGTTGCCAGTTTCCTGTTCCTTCCCTTGCTGTGTAACTCCAACGGAACTTTTATACTAGTTTCCTATTGAAGGCTCCAAACTATCTTCATATGGCAACTGATCAGATGTTTTCCATTCCACTGGTTTCTCCTTAATTATTCTGTCCTGCTGTAGTGTTATCAGAGTTAGATTTTCTACACTAAATCCTTCACTTCACAGGTACTCTATAACCTCAGTTTCTATTTCTTTAACTTCCCCATCACTAATCCTCCTTTCTACTTTCCATCTTTGTATTTTTTTATTTTTTTTTTTGTATTGTAAAGTTTTCCATATCTGGATGCCTTTGCCTGTATTTCTCTTCAAATATCTTTGGTGCTGCTCTTTTTATATTGATTAGTTTTGCTTTCTCCTTTGCATAAATATTGTACGATATAAAATTGATTTTTCTTTCCCTTGTCCATATTCTTCTTCAGATGTCTCCTGCTCCCCGTGTTTCTCCTTACTTGGGTGACTCATTGTTCCGTCACGCTGTGATATAACTTGCGTTAGACTTTCTACACTAAATCCTTCACTTCACAGGTATTCTGTAACTTCAACTTCTATTTTTTAACTTCTACTTTACTAATATTTTGTTCTGCGTTTCCTTTTTGTGATCTTTTTTTTTATTGTGAAATTTTCCATATCTCAGTGCCTTTGCCTGCATTTCTCTTCTAATATCTTTGGGGCTGATTTTTTTGTATTAATTAATTTGGCTTTCTTCTTTGCATAAATGTTGCACCATACCAGATCTCTCTTTCTTTATCATGTCTATCCTTCTTTTTGTATGCTTTTCAAAGATCTCTAGATTGTGTTCTTTATATTTCTGCACTTCCTCAGTCACTTCTTTTTCCAAACAGCCTAAGGTTTTTTGGTCAATATAATGTTTTTCATGAATCTGTTGTATTAATGAACACAAATTTGCATTTGGAGCTTTTGAAAGTGTTTCTGTGCAAGTATTTTCTTTCCTCTAATTTCTCTCTTAATCTTTTTGTATATCATCTGTCTGGAAATTCTGGGCTTCTTGCATAATAGCAACAATACATAAATTCTTTCTTATCCTTGGTAGCCCATTCTATCATCTTTATGTCTCTTTTTTGGCCTCTCAGTTTTTATGATTTTTGTGGACTACTATTTCCCTCTACAACAGGGATGCCATCCCCCCCCCCCTGAACATGGCCTAACCCCATTATAGGAATGGTTCTGTGTCTTGAGGATTCAGCATTATCATTTTTTCCAGTCCTAGCCCCAGTGTGGCTACCAGAATTGGGCACTTTTTTATGTTGGGACATGTGCCCCCAGCTATCTTTTTTATTTTTTAACCTACTTCTGGCCATGATATATTGTATATAAAATACAGTCTATATATCAGTGTTGCCTTGGTGAAATTTTGTCTTCCGTGTAGTGGACACAGTGTTGTACATGATGCATAAGTTCCATAGATGGAAGACTAGTGGTGTGTTATGTTCTTTACAAAGAATGATGACCCAAGGAAGCAGGCCAACTGAACAGTGAGGCACTCCTGAAGATATATATTCCATAGCTTTTAGGAAATCCTTAGCAATGCTTTTTCGAAGTACAAAGGTGGAATGTAGAGGAGAGATAAGGTAGGAGAAGTTGGGGAGGATACTGGGAATTTGGAAGGCTCCTGAGGAAGGAAGAGAATTTTTTTAGGAAATTTTGTGCTAGTGGTAGGCCGAATAGTGTGTGATGGTGTTTGATTTTTCAGAGTACTTTTATTGTGACTGTCTGGTAATAATACTGGCAAAGTTCCATAAGTAATTTGTGTTGACCTTGTAGGTCTGTTGTTAGTAAGGAGGGAAGCTGGCCTTATGCCTTTTGGTGGCCTTTTTAGGTAAATCTCCAATTTCAGAAATCATTGTCAGTTTTCTGAGGATGGATTTTGTTTAAAGGAGTAACAAGCTTTATCTCTGAATTTCCAGGGGATTTAAGTTCTGGGGGCAGCCATTTGTTTGAAATACTTTGAATGAGTCTAATAACTTTGGAGACGTATTTGTCTTGGTGTTGTGGTATTTTATTGGTGAGCAAAGTGGCTACAGTTTCTGAGTTTATTTTTGATAGGACAGAGTTCAAGGAGGTATTTTTATTTAATTTGGTAATGATGAAATGTTCTGGTATATGGGCATGGTGGTAATTAGTTTAGGGGAATTATTAGCTTGATGGTAGTTATAGAAAATGTAATGAGGTAGTGGTCACTAAGGGAGGGTAGGATTATGTTAATGTTGCTGATTTTTCAGGGGGGTGTTGGTGATTAAAAGGTTATGGAGGGAGGGATTACCTGAGATTAGCTTTGGTCTAGTTAGTTGTTTAATCATTTGAGTGAGTCAACTGGCAGAAAGTAAGTCACTTATCTCTTGGTTTGAAAGACAGATGAGTTTTATGCTGAAGTTTCCAGTTAGCATGATGTCTTTAATCTGGTGGACTGTAAGCATTATTGTAACAGGTTTTTGAATTTGGTACAGTTGCTAGGAGGAGGGGGCAGGCAGTGATTAGTGCCAGAGGTGGAGTTATTTTCCTATGTATTCTTATGGCTAGCCATTTGGGGTCATGGTCTTTTGTGGTGTTGGGTCACTCTTAAGCTGAGTGTGATTAGAAACAGGTGGTCCTACACCTGTTCTGGATCTAGGATGAGGGTTGTGAAGGTATGAATATGAATGAAAGTAGTGTCTTTAGCTAGGGGTGATTATCTTGACCCATTATTATGTTACAGTGAACATGTCTGGGTTTGCAAAGTTGAGCTAGTCTTCTACATAATTCCAAATCATTGTTCAGGCTACCAGCATTAATTAAGGCAATGGGTTGTTTATTTATCTCAGACTTGGCTTTTGGGGTTGTAATGTTGTGGAGGACTGAGGGGGATCAGACTGGGTTTAATCTAGTTATGTAGTAAGAGAAGAGCAGTGAGTTGGGTATGTGTTATAGACAATTTGAGGAGCTTTACTTTACTGAGATGTATATCTATGAAGGTGCCTTGTGTGTGACTCAGTATTTGATTAGATAAGTGTGTGTGTGTGTGTGTGTGTGTGTGTGTGTGTGTGTGTGTGTGTGTGTGTGTGTGTGTGTGTGTGTGTGTGTGTGTGTGTGTGTGTGTGTGTGTGTGTGTGTGTGTGTGTGTGTGTGTGAGAGAGAGAGAGAGAGAGAGAGATAATGGAAGGATTTTCTTATGATCTTGGAGAGTATTTTAGTAGGGGAAGCATTTGAAGTTTAAATTGCTGATAGATATATTGAACTGCATGTGCTGTTTTGAAGAAAGGCTGAGAAGCAGGAAGGAGAGAAGTAAAACTGGGCAGAGTTAGAAGCATTGTAAGAGGTATTTTGTGGAGAGAGTGATAGAGTGGTTAACAATATGGATGAGTTGAAAACAAGGGGAGAAGGAGAACAATACTACTTTCAGGAGAGTATCATAGTCTAGGGGAGTTTGGAAGGAAGTGGTTGTATTGTTGTGGGTTGCTTGCTTGCTGATTTATACTTTGTTTTGGGAGATTTGATTATCATGACTAGAGGAGGAAGAGAAAGTACTAGAAGGGGAAAGTTATAGAAGTGTAAAGCTAGTGGAGGATATGATTGGGGTTGGAGGGATGTAAAGTGAGCTGCAAATCATAGCTAGTTAGTTCAAAAAAAAGTTAGGCCCTCCATCCTTTGTATATTTAATGACCATCTATAGTTTATTGTCATGTTTTGTAACTTATTTTAGTCTGTCAAGCCTTTTAGTAGCCATGAATTAATTTGCTGTGATTCTCTGTATATATGCAGCAATGTATGAATCAGTATCAGAACACTTCTGCTCAGGTATGGGGTTTCTTGATAACATATCAACCACAATAGTTACTTCCTGGGTATGTAGGTAGCATTGGCTTTGGAACATCTTGTCCCATAAGCAACCACTGGTATTTCGGTGCTGCTTTGTCCAAATCCTAAGAATTAATCAGTGGAGTCTGGTCACTCTGGAGATGGAAGTTTTCTAGATTCAGTAGGTATCTTTTTTTTTTGGTCCCTTTGGTCCCCCTTGGGACATCATTTAATTAACCCCCCCTCCCCAGATCCTCACATCTATGCCAGGTCTACCAGCTTATATCCTACCAGCCCAGACTTTCTTCCAGTATTGCTCAGGCTGGTTGTGGGTCTTAAGGGCATTCTGAGAGCTAGGCCATCTTTGCATTTAGTCCAGGATTTCCTTATACCCCCTTCCCATTCCCTTCCTAACCTCCCATGCTCATTTATTTCATCCTAGGGCAACTTCCCTCTTTGGACCATGCCTCCCTAAGGGAGCATTACTGATGAATGCTCCACCACCTGGGACAGGCATGCTCATCTCTCTCTGCCAGTCCATCAGGTCACTCAAGCCCCTAATTGAATCAATGTCGAATGGGCCATAGTCAGAAATGTATCCCTCTATGCCACAGTAGTCGCTTGCCCCAGTAGGTATCTCGAGAACTTATCATATATCCATATACTTGCAGAGCACTCTTTTCTATTTGTGAACAGTTTTGTTCTGCATCAGTTAGCACTCTACTGCAATAAGTAAAAAGTCTTAAGATGTATCCATCCATCCATCTAGAGTAAATCAGTACCTAGACCATAGTTACTGGCATCAGCAGTCATGACTTGGTTTTTGACATTGTAGTAACCTAGCAGTGGAGCATTTATCAGGATTTCTTTAACTACCACCCCATTGTGATGTTCTCCCCATGATCTAAAATGCTAGAAAGGTGTGTTCAGTTTCCACACAACCAGTACATTACTCTAAATAACCTCCTCATTCCAGTGCCGTTTCTGTCCCTACTATAACACTACACCACCCTCCTACATTTCACTTACAGTCAATACTCTAAAAAATAGTTTCATAGTTTCATAGTTTCGTAGTTTAGTACTAGGCTATCTGCCCTGAGGCATTTGCAAGCCTAGCCCTAGAGATGTGGCTTTCGCCACCCCATGTAGTGGTACTAAGGTGTATATAATAAATTTAGAATACTGTGCCTTTGTCTAGTAGTGACACATTGAAGACCCCCTTACTTATTAAAATTAGTTTACTGTGCCTCTGTTAAGTAGCGATACAGGGGTGACCCCTGGGGTAAACCTACGATCTCCCATCCACTTGTCAAGATTTCTCTTGAAGAGAGTCAGTGAGGGGCTCTGCCTAACATGGACTGTGATTTTGTTCCAGAGTATGGGAAGCCTCTGAGTTATGAATCTGTCCCTCCAGCATGTTCTATTCATGTTTGTACTGAGGTTTAAATCTTTGGCTCTCGTGGTTCTTATGGATGTTGATTTTTTGAGGTGGAGCATGTCCATCAATTCCTGGTTGGACATGGCCTTGTATGTCAGGCACAGATCACCTCTGAGCAGGCGGTATGCTACTGAATAGAGCTGGAGTTTCTTTAGCCTGGCAGCATATGACATATGTTGGAAACCCTTGATCCTCTTGGTGAGGTACTTCTGGGGTCTCTCCAACTGTTGTAAGTGCCGGGTGAGGTACATACCAAATGGGGCATTGTACTCAATCATGGGCCTGATATGGGAGGAGTACAGGGGCACGATGACCTCCTTTGATCTGGATGTGAACCCCTTCATGATAAGGTGGGCAAGGAAGAAAGTCTTTCTAACCACTTTGGCAACATGGGTGTCAAATGAGAGGTCACTATCAACTTGGGTCCCAAGGTCTCTGATTACTTTTTCGGTACTCAGTGGGTTACTGTCTATGTGATAATTTGTGGATATTTTGTTTCTTGGCATTCCGTTTAAGGCCGTGATTCCGGCACCAGTTGTCCGTTTCGGTGAGGCCTTTCTGTAGGATGTATGTGTCAGCTGGTGTATCAACTATGGCGCCTAGTTTGCAGTCATCTGCGAATTTTGTCAGCCACAACCCTCCCATGTTTGCTTTCACATCTGAGAAGTAAATGCCGAACAAGAGGGGTCCCAGGACAGAGCCCTGTGGGACACCACTTGTGACTGGCTTTGAGTCTGACATGGCTCCCGCAATCTTGACTTTATGGGTTCTGTTCTTTAGCCAGTTTGCAACCCATCTTGTGACATATGGATTTACTTTTAAGCTGTTTAGCTTTTCTATGATCCCCGAGTGGGGTATTGTGTGTAAGGCTTTAGCCAAGTCCAGGTAGGCTGTATGGACTGCCTTGCCCTCATCAATGGCTCTAGTGACTGTTTCGAAAAGTCAACCAGGTTCAAAAGGCAGGATCTGCCTTTTACAAAGCCGAACTGGGTGGGATCAAGTGTCTGTTGGTCCCCAATGTCGTTGTTTATGAGTTCCATAATAATTCTTTCCATAGCTTTGCAAACCAGGCTGGTCAAGCTTATGGGGCGGTAGTTCCCAGGGTCTTTAGTGGAGCCTCCCTTGTGGAGTGGTACCACTGTTGCTATACGCCAGTGTTCAGGTACATATCCTGTAGTAAGGCTAAGGTTAAATAACATTTTTATATGCGGGTTTAGCTCTTCTTGGAGTTCACGTATCACGCAGCCAGGGATACCATCATGTCCCATAGATGCTGTGTTTTTTGCTTTGTTGAGGGTGGTTCTCACCTGGACATCAGAGATGACAGGGAGGTTACATTCAGCTGGGATGAGTATTTCTTCTTTTGGAGGTGAGGGAGGGGAGACATTTGCACTGAACCTGTCTGCCAGAATGTTGGCAATATCTGTGAGTTCGGTAAATTTTTTGTCATTGTGTACTAACTCTGAGCATATCTGAGTGTTTCCGCCCAGGTTTCTAACATAACTGAAGAATGCCTTGTGGTTATCTTTAGTGTCCTTGGCGATTTTTCTCTCAAAGTTGGCCTTGGATATTTTTATGAGAGAACGTAGCTTTCTACTAGTGCTGATCAGAGATGCCTTCCCTTTATGGGATTTTGCTTTGTCTTGCAGTAGCTTCCTTCTTTTGTTATACAATTTGTTGATGGCTGGGGTCCACCAGACAGTATGCTTTCCTTTGGTGGAGAGGGTCTTGGTTTTATTTGGGATTGCACGATCCATGCATTCTTGGAGATGTCCGTAGAAAGCATATGTGTAGGATTCAGCATTGTGGGATGTGGTTTCCATTGGCCCTGAGGGCTTAAATGATACCATCTCAGTCTTGAGAAGTGTAAAGTCGGCTTTTGAGAAGTTTCTCATTGTAGTCTTTTGTGCTGGGGGTGGAGGTGGTAAATGTATATCCAGGGTGATTAGTTTGTGGTCAGATCTCACCAGTGAAGGCAATACTTCCGGTGTGGAGCATTTTGTCCCCATGTTTGTGATGATCAGGTCTAGTATATTATCCCCCCTTGTGGGGGAGGCGACTAGCTGTTCCATTGCATTGGAGTTTATGAATTCCAGGAACCTTTGGGCTAGGGTGTTAGGGCTAGAATAGTGCACCCAGTCTATGTTAGGGTAGTTGAAGTCTCCCAATATGATGGTATTTGGTGAGAAATTCATATCTTCCAATGTCTTCAGGAAGGCTGAGTGGGGTTCTTGAGATTGGGAGGGTGGTCTGTAACATGCAACCGGTTGTATAGCAGTTTTGCCTACGGTTAGCTGCACATGGATGTTCTCCGATGCTTCATGAGTTGCCACTAACCTAGAGGTGTGGGTATCCTTGATGAATATGGACACTCCCCCTCCCTTTGTGGTTCGGCCTGGGTTTTGGGGCCGAAAAGCATGATACGAGGTAAAGCCTGGTAGCGCTGGGGTGCTCTCAGGAGCCTTGAACCAGGTCTCGGTTACAGCGCAGACATCGATGTTCTCCATACTGAGGAGTGCTTCGAGAGCCTGCATCTTGAGATTTAGACTTCTGGCGTTGAGCAGCATTACCCTTTTTTCCATTTTTGTTTTCTAAGGAGGTGGGTTCATCTTTTGACCCTTGCCTAAAAAAGGCACTATGGGGGTGGCAAGAGCCTTAGCCAATATCCGGAAGCCCAGTGGTGACAGGTGGAAGCCATCCCTTGCAAAGCAGCGTGGCTTGTCCAGCATGTCATCCCAAGCAGACAGACATTGGATCCCCCTAGAATGACACCAGTAATTGAGCCAATTATTAAAGCTGATCATCTTGTCTTTGTATTGTGGCATCATTCTTGGTGAGGGCAGGATGTTGCTCAGGGTCAGGGTCATACCAGCCTGGGCTACATAATCAGAGAGCTCCTCAATGCCTTTTTTCATGTAGTCCAAGGAGGTACGTCTCAGGTCATTCACGCCGGCATGGACAATGACGGAGTCATATTTGTGCGTGCTTTTGAGTGACCTGAGTGTGTGCATTTTATGGCAGATCCTAGCCCTCAATAGGCAGCTTATCATTACCCTCTCCTTGCTCAGCCTGGTAAGTGGGACGTCAGTGTGTCTGACTATAGAGTCACCTATCACTAGTGTATCAGGCATAGTGTTTGGCCTTAAGGGCTGTGATTTATTGACACACCGATTTATTGAAGTATGTGTTGCATGTGTTATGTTTTGAGGTGGTGGATTTTTGGGTGTCTGCTTTGGGAGCCTCTGTTGTTTTGGTAAGTTTTTTAATAGAGCCTCCGAGTATGTTTTGTGTTATTATGTGTTTGATTTGCAGTTGGGGTAGGTCTATGTGTGACTGGGTTTGTTGTGTGTGTGGTTACCTTCTCCTCCTGTCTGGTCTTGCCAGTCCTGAGTTGAGAGAGTTCAGCCTCCAGTTTGGCTATATAGTTGCATCTCTCACATGTATTTGTGTTTGTTGGGAGGAGGAGAGGGTTGTCTGTGTACATGAGACAATTATAGCATTGTCTCAAGATTCCCAGATTAACCAGCTGAGCAGGAGAAGATGCTAGCAATCTACCACTCGACATGCTAGAATATTAGAAGAGAGTGCTGTGCCTTTAAGGGAAGTGGTTGGGGTGGTAGGTGGATGTAGTGCTACTTGAGTTTGAGAGTGCTTGCTTAGAAGAGTAGCTTAGAGAACAAGTGCTATGCTTATAATATAACGAGTAGACTGGTTATTCTAAGAGTAGAGCTTTCTAAGGGAAAATTTGAAGAGCAGACTTGGCGGAGCCAGGAAAAGTTTAACCCTGTTTAACCGGCGCTGCACTATGCGCACAATCGCGCAAAGCTGCGCTAATGCTGCGCAAATGATGGTAAGCTTGTGATTACTCTCCTTCTTGACCTCTCCAAAGCTTTGGACACAGTCTGTCACCCCACTCTACTCCAATAAATCTCAAACCTAGGTTTCAATCAATTTTCTATTGCCTGATTCCATAGTTCTCTTTCTAATGGATCCCAAGCAAATAAATGACACAGAGACTTCTCTTCATTTTTTTCTGGTCTCCACTGGCCCTACACTTTTCCATAAGGCTCAGTCCTTGAGCCTACACTTTTCAACATCTTTGTCAATAACTCCTCAGAAGCCACAATGACAACCATCATATTCCAGTATACTGAAGACTCTGTCCTTATTTCTAGTGACCGTAACCTAGATAAACTGCAAAATAATTACACAAGATTCCTTCTTGTCAATTGAAGCTTGGCTAACCAACTTTCAATTA
Organism: Protopterus annectens; assembly: GCF_019279795.1. Lineage (NCBI taxonomy): Eukaryota > Metazoa > Chordata > Ceratodontiformes > Protopteridae > Protopterus > Protopterus annectens. The sequence goes on along the minus strand of NC_056749.1, from coordinate 685,789,927 downwards.
TTTCTCAACCCCCAAAATGGTAAGCTTATCCTTTTTACAACAAGACATCTCTCAGCTCAGAAAGCATCCTTTGACATAGCCTCAGCAAATAATACCAAAACTGAAATTGTCTCACAAACTATAGTTCTAGGCGCCCACATTGGTGAACACCAAAAATTCGATTATCACATCCAATACACTGTAAAAAAAGCATCAGAAACTTACATCAAAGAAGTACGTCACCAACTCAGCCTGTAAACCCTTAGCTTTGATACTACTGCTCCAATCTCTTCTCTACTTAGTCCCCTATTTTTACTAACTTAGAATCCACAACTAGCAAAGCATGAATAATGCTATCAAAAGATAGCTAAATATTCTGGCAACCACCCACTTAAGACTCATCACTGTATAACAGTCAAAGAACAAAACTGGCTAGAACCACCCAAATGCTTGTCCTACACCCAGCCAGCCTTAATTCACAACTTAATTTACATACCTACCAGTTGCCTAACTCTCTCAACCCTCATTCAACAATACACACCAATTTGATCCCTACACCCCACTGAAAAACTCCTCCTGCAACTCAACAAATCCAACAATGTAGCAGGGACATGCTTTCTCCAACCACACACCCAAATCTAAAACTCTATACCTCTCTCACTAAAACATGTGTAGCACCACAAGCCATTTAAATTCCAGCTACAGTCATATCTACCGAAGCTGTGGCTATACACACGTACTACAACCGCATACCTACTAATCGTTTTGGTTCCGTTTACTTTTTTTCTTATTACTATCACTCATTGGTTTCACTTATTGCATCCCTGTACTCATGACTTTGACTCCTATTTTAATTCATAACTTTCTTCTACTTTTCCGAACTTGTATAATATATCTACTGCTATATTATTTGAAAGTTATTAGGAAAGATAGAAAGTACTTTAGAAGCTATAGCTAGGGAGTGAGTAAAATGAAAGTGGAGTTTAAAAATAGGATAAACATAAAAGAAAAAGAGATACAGTTAAGAAGAAACAATAATCATTTAGAGGGGCTGACAAAGGTTAAAGTATTTCAGGGTAAGGGGAATCTCACCAAACAAGAAGAGGCACAACTCCAGATTGCTAAGGAGAAAATAAAGGAGTACCTGGATAATATGCATGCATTTATAAAGATTGCTGTTAAGCAGCTGGTTTTTGATAGTAACTCTAGAGGACAAAAAAAATGTAGCACAATGACTTAGACTACAGAATATAGAAAGGGTTGTCACCAAACTTAGAGAGCCTATAATAAGAAAAATAACCAGAGATCCTGTAGAGGTAGTAGAGATATTTTGGAAATTTTATGAAAATTTGTATAATGCTGAGAAATTTGGAAATCAAAGAAAAAGCACAAATGTAAAATTTTATGGAATATTTAAATATGCCAATGTTAGCGGTAGATGAGGCTCAACAATTAACAGTTAAGATATGAAGACATGAAACAAAAATGGTGATGTATAACCAATCTGCAAGAAAGTCTCCAGGAATAGATAGTATTCTTGTGAAAGTTTGGAAGCCCTTAGGAAAGAAAGTGGTAAAGATCTGGAAGGTTTTGTTTAACAGTATTTAAAAGGAGGGGAACTACCTGAAAAAAAACTGCACTGAAAAAATAAAACTGTAGTGGCTATAATACCTCATCATCTTCTTTCGGCTGTTACCGTTAGGGGTCGCCACAGCAGATCATCTGTTTCCATTTCTTCCTGTCCTCTGCTTCTTGCTCTGTCACACCAACCACCTGCATGTCCTCTCTCACAACATCCATAAACCTTATCTTAGGCCTTCCTCTTTTCCTGTTACCCGGTAGCTTCATCCTTAGCATCTTTTTCCCAATATACTCAGCATCCCTCCTCAGCACATGTCCAAACCAACGTAATCTTGCCTCTCTGGCATTGACTCCAAACCTTCCAACCTGGGATAAACCTCTAATATACTTATTATACTTATTCCTAATCCTGTCCATCCTCGTCACACCCAGTGCAAATCTTAACATCTTTAACTCTGTCACGTCAAGCTCTGACTCCTGCCTTTTTGCCAATGCCACTGTCTCCAACCCATATAACATAGATGGTCTCACTACCCTTTTGTAGATCTTCCCTTTCACTCTTACTGGTACTCATCTGTCACAAATCACTCCTGACACTCTTCTCCACCCACTCCATCCTGCCTGTACTCTCTTCTTCACCTCTCTTCCACACTCACCATTACTCTGAACTAAGGATCTCAAGTATTTAAACTCATTCACCTTCGCCACCTCTGCTCCTTGTATCCTCACCATTCCTCTATCCTCCCTCTCATTCACACACACATATATTCTGTCTTAGTCCTGCTGACCTTCATTCTTCTTTTCTCTAGAGCATATCTCCATCTCTTCAGGGTCTCCTCCACCTGTTCCCTACTCTCACTACAGATCACAATGTCATCTGCAAACATCATAGTCCACGGGGACTCCTGTCTGATCTCATCTGTCAACCTGTCCATTGCCATTGCAAATAAGAAAGGGCTCAGAGCTGATCCTTGATGTAATCCCACCTCCACCTTAAATGCATCTGTCACTCCCACCGCAGACCTCACCGCTGTCACACTACCCTCGTACATATCCTATACCACTCTTACATACTTCTCTGACACTCCTGACTTCCTCATACAATACCACAACTCCTCTCTAGGCACCCTGTCATATGCTTTCTTTAAGTCTACAAAAACACAATGCAACTCCTTCTGACCTTCTCGGTACTTCTCCATCAACACTCTCAGAGCAAACATTGCATCTGTAGTGCTCTTTCCTGGCATGAAACCATACTGCTGATCACTAATCATCACGTCCCTTCTTAACCTAGCTTCCACTACTCTTTCCCATAACTTCATGCTGTGACTGATAAATTTAATCCCTCTGTAGTTACTACAGCTCTGCACATCACCGTTATTCTTAAAAATCGGTACCAAAACACTTTTTCTCCATTCCTCAGGCATCCTCTCACTTTCCAAAATTTCATTAAACAATCTGGTTAAAAACTCCACTGCCATTTCACCTAAACACCTCCATGCTTCCACAGGTATGTCATCTGGATCAACAGCCTTTCCATTCTTCATCCTCTTCATAGCTATCCTTACTTCCTTCTTGCTAATCCATTGCACTTCATGATTCACTATCCCCACATCATCCAACCTTCTCTCCCTCTCATTCTCTTCATTCATCAACCCCTCAAAGTACTCTTTCCATCTCCTCAACACACTCTCCTCACTTGTGAGTATGTTTCCCTCATTATCCTTTATCACCCTTACCTGCTGCACATCTTTACTAGCTCGGTCCCTCTGTCTAGCCAATCGGTACATGTCCTTTTCTCCCTCCTTAGTGTCCAACCTTTCATACAACTCTTCATATGCCTTATCCTTAGCCTTCGCCACCTCTCTCTTTGCCATGCACCTCATCTCCTTATACTCCTGTCTATTTTCTTCATCTCTCTGACAATCTCACTTCTTCTTTGCCAGCCTCTTTCTCTGTATACTTTCCTGTACTTCCTCATTCCACCACCATGTCTCATTGTCGTTCTTCCTCTGTAGAGATGTCAAACCAAGCACCTTTCTAGCTGTCTCCCTTACTAGCTCTGCTGTAGTAACCCAGCTATTTGGTAACTCTTCACTGCCACCCAGTGCCTGTCTTAACACTTCCCTGAACTCCACCTCATAATTACCCTTTTTCAGTTTCCACTATTTGATCCTTGGTGCTGCCCTCACACTCCTCCTCCTCTTCTTGATCCCCAATGTCATCTTACAAACCACCATCCTATGCTGCCTAACTACACTTTCCCCGGTCACCACTTTACAGTCTCCAGTCTCCTTCAAACTGGCCTCCTACATAAGATATAATCCCACCTGTGCGCATCTTCTTCCACTCTTGTATGTCACCCTATGCTCCTCCCTCTTGTTAAAATACGTGTTCACCACAGCCATGTCCATCCTTTTCGCAACATCTACTACCATCTGACCTTCTGCATTCCTTTGTTTGACACCATACCTACCCATCACTTCCTCATCCCCTCTGTTCCTTTCACCAACATGCCCATTGAAATCTGCTGCAATCACCACTCTCTCACCCTTGGGTACAGTCATCACCACTTCATCCAACTCACTCCAAAATTTTTCTTTCTCATCCATTGCACACCCAACTTGTGGAGCATATGCACTAACAACATTCATCATTACACCATCAATTTCCAGCTTCATAAACATCACTCTATCTAACACTCTTTTCACCTCCAAAACACTCTTAGCATACTGCTCCTTCAGGATAACTCCTACACCATTTCTCCTCCCATCCACACCATAATAAAACAATTTGAACGCACCTCCGATACACCTAGCCTTACTCCCCTTCCATCTGGTCACTTGCACACACAATATACCAACCTTCCTTCTGTCCATCATATCAGCTAGCTCTCTCCCTATACCAGTCATTCAAAGTTCCGACCTTCACTACCACAGTCCTAGCCTTCTCCTCTCTTCCTGCCTTCAACCATTCCTTCCCCCTCCTCTTCTCCTTCGGCCAACAGTTGCCCAATTTCTGCCAGCACCCTGTTCGCTAACAGTACTGGTGGCGGTCATTGTTAACCCAGGCCTTGACTGATCCAGTATGTAAATATTTACTGGTGTCCGCATGAATGATCTGGCCAAGTTTTACGCCGGATGCTCTTTCTGATGCAACCCACCCCATTTATCCAGGCTTGGGACCGGCACAAAGAAATGCACTGGCTTGTGCATCCCCAGTGGCTGGGTTGGTGGCTATAATACTTAAAGACAGTAAATACCCATCTGATTCATCTTCATATAGGCCAATTTCAATTTTAAACTAAGTGTTTATGTCTCTAATAGCTAAAAGAATGAGAAAGGTGTTGCTAAAGTTGATAGATATGGATTAACATGTTCTTGTGGAGGGGAGGCAAACATGTAACACCATTAATAGAACAATGATGATTCAAAAAGATGCAGAATGTAAGAAAATACTGTTGTTGTTGGTGGGTCTTGATGCAGAGAAATCATTCAACAGAGTAAGCTGGGATTTTATGAGTAGTGCAAGGGAAATGTTTACATTCCAAGATACAATAATAAGGTTACTTAGGAGGATATGAGGGATCATTGCCAAAAATCAATGTGGAAGGGTTTCTCTCTGATAAGTTTTGCCTGAATAGAGGAAACAGGTAAGGTTGTCCTATTTCCACTTTGTTATTTGCATTACATTTAGAACTATTGGCAAAGAAATATTTTAGAGCTACACAGTTAAGGCTCATATACATAACACAAGTAGAAAGCTACAATTCAAAGTGAAAAGAGATGATGATGAAACAGGCAGAAAATCCAAGAAGTGAGAGAAAGGGATTCTGGATGCAAATCTTTAAGGAGAGTAACAACAGTCAGAATATTCTCAGATGGTATAAGAATGTCATTTGATCTTGATAAATGTGCAAAAACAATGTTTAAAGCAGGAAAACCGAATCACCTAAAGAAAAAAAAATATCAGTCTGGGACAGGAATGTGATACAAAGGAACATGAGTAGAAATATTTGGGAATTGCTCAAGTATCAACAAGAAACACAAATAAATCCAAATAAAACTCAGTAAGGAATACTTTAGAAGAGTAAACTTGATATTAAAAACAGCCCTGGCATCTAGGAACAAAGTCCAAACTATAAACCAGTTTGTTCTCCCTGTTCTAACTTACAGTTTTGGGGTGATTTATTGGACCCAAAAGGTACTGGATCAGTTGGACAGGTAAACAAGAAAAATATTTCACTCATCAAATGATATATAAATATCTGTATACTAAAATTATATATTCCTCACTCTGAGCTAGGTATAGGCCTCCTCAAAACTGATTACACATATAGATCTGCAGTCATGGGAATGCATACATATATGTTGACCTCACCAGATCCAAACATAATGAATGTTTTAAAACATAAAGAGAAGTGTCTAAGATGACTTCCCTGCTTAGGTTAGCAGAAACATATTGGTGTCAAGCGGTAATGGAAATCCATTCAGAAGTAGACAAAAAAATCAGAAAATCAGGTAGTGACTGAATGCGCCAAAAACAAAAGAAAGAAAGAATGTAAGGAGACGGATCTTATGATAAAGAAAGAAATGCAGAAATGGCATAAATATTGTGGCACGTGCAGAGATCTCCTGGGACAGCCTTATGTCGATCAGGATTTGACACAGGAATACTTAAGGAGAGGTGAATATGAACCAAAAGATGAAAGGTTAATAATGGCATCCCAGGACAGTGGACTACATACATGTTGATTTACAAAGTCCATTGAATATGAGGGAGAAACAGACAAATGCAAGTTCTGGAAAACAGAGCTGGGAACAGTTCCATATCTTGTTGCTGGGTGTGATACGCTCCTGGCAGAGGGCCTGTATACTGAAAGGCATAATAATGTGGCAAAACTGTTGCAGTAACCACAACAGAAATGTGAGGAAATAGCTGTCACAAATGAAACAGGAACAGAGTGTAGGTAAACCAGGTTAAGGGGAACTGAAGAAGCAATCAAATGATAAATCCAATATCTGGAAATGCAGGAAATGCAGAATATATTTAAAATAAAACCATTTTATTGCAGACCAATGCATGGTGTAATCAGTATAAGGGTTTTGATTTTTTTGTTTGTGACTCTTAACATCAAGTCACTTTTTCCTGTAATACTGCTTAACTATGGTCTAGAGGCATTATGACGTTTCTTGTGTAAGAATACTGATATGAATAATAGAGACATAGAAACATTATATGAATTAACTGAATTAGTGTTGACTAACAATGTATTCATGTTTAATGGTCATGTTTATCTGCAGAAAAGTGGTGTGGCCATGGGTACACCCATGGCTAACACATATGCCAATATTGTCATACCTGAATGGGAAGAAGAGTATGCATATGACACCTCGAATACTTTGTGCAACAAAGTGTTGTTTTTTAGATGATTTGTTGATGACATTTTTTGATATGGGATAGAAATGGTGATGAACTTAAAACTTTTATGAATTATTTAAATAATACTGCAGATTATTTACAGTTTACAATGATTTTTTTCCCCTGATACCATTACTTATTTGGAGGTATGTTTAGTTAAATGTGATAGCCATATTGTAACATCAGTTCATAGGAAAGAGGTTCACACTAACTGCTATGCTCATAGGAGTAGCATGCATGCTACACATACTTCTAAGGCAGTGGTTAAGGGACAAATGTTGAGGGCTGGTCAGCTGAATGATGAAGATGGAGGCTTCCTCTCAGAATTAGACAGGATGGCTGTAGAATTTAATCAATGTGGTCATGATACGATTTTACAACAAATATCTCATGATGTTATATCAAAATGTAATAGTAATGCTAAACCTCATTTTGATGAACCCGTTCAAAGCAAAAATGATAATCAGAATTGTATTAGAAATAGATGTATGAGGTATGTGACAACATATACTAGAAGATCTAATGGGGTAAAAAATATTATTACTAAGAATTGGGATATTTTGAGGAGTATGCCTGAAGTTTTACAAATAGTGGGCAATATCCCAAGCTTTTCTTATCAAACCTGCTCGAATCTTAAACAGAGACTATGTTACAAAGACCTCCGTGCATGTAGAACAGAATTAAGTAAAAAACAGGGAACATTTCCCTGTTATAATTGCAAATGCTGTGATGATATTATAACTAATAGTGAGTTTATACATCCAATTACAGGTAAGAAGTATATATTTGTCCACTGACCAGACTTCATCAGATCAACTTTTCAATACCAAGTTTAACTCATGGAAAACTAATTATATACATAAAAAGCACAAAGCATCATAAAATAGGATTAACAACCTTATATACAGTAATGAACGTAGCCTACAACTAAAAGCTAGCCTAATGTAACACAAGCCATTTTTTACAATCCAGAGTAAAATAAGAAACAGAAAGAGTACTAATAAAAACAGTCCAAACAAACTGAAGTGCAGAACTAATAATTAACTCCTAGTCTGTCTAAGCACCAAGCTGACAACAAGATGCTTCCAAAAGGATAATAAACTACAAAAAAAATCAGAGAGTTGAAGTGAAGAAGACTGTGTGTGTGTTTGTGATAATCGGTGCATGAACCAAGAAAACAATATCCACTATAGTAACCTTAAAAACCTGCAATATAAAGAAAGATTACAGATAAAATATGGGCAAAATGAAAGCTGTAATCAAAAGTGTATTAAAAACAAGCAAAAAACAAAAGCACTTTCACCCATAGGGCTTCATCATCACTGTTAAAACTTAGCATCCATAAAATGTATCATACACTAAAACAAAGGAAAAAAAACAATTAGTAAAATGTGTGGAGAAATGTGGAAATAATGTCAATGACTGGCAAAGGCTCTTGCCACCCCTATAGTGCCTTTTTTAGGCAACGTTCAAAGGACAAAACTACCACTGTAACAGGTACAAGGATGCAAAATCTGAAGGTAATGCTACTCAATGCTAGAAGTCAAAACCTCAAAATGCACTCTCTTGAGGCACTCCTAAAAATGGAGAACATCGATATCTGTGCAGCAACTGAGTTCAAGCCTCCAGAGAGCACCCCTGCAATACCAGGCTACAACACTTACCACACTTTTCAGCCACCAAACCAGGACCGTAACACTAAGGGTGGAGGAGTGTCCATATTCACCAAGGATATTCACAACACCAGGCTAGCTGCACAACACAATGCATCTGAAATTCTCCAGGTGCAACTAACACTAAGTAAGACTGCAATCCAATTTGTAGCTTGCTACAGATCCCCTACCATGCCCCAAGATTCCCACTACACCTTTCTAATCATACTGGAAAATATTAAGATACAACCAAACACCCTAATACTGGGTGATTTCACCTACCCTGCCATTAACTGGGAAAATTACTCATGTATCAGCACCTTTGCCCGACGGTTCTTGGAATTCATAAATTCCAATGCTTTGGATCAACTAATCCTTAGTCTCACCAGGGGCTCCAATATCCTAGACCTGGGCATTACCAACATGGGAAATCGATGCTCCACACCTATGGTCACCCCCTCATTGGTCAGGTCTGACCATAAGCTAATCACCCTTGACATCCACATCCCACCCCCATCCCCCAGTAAGGAAAAATCCGTAAAAAACTTCTCCATAGCCAACTTTCTGCTACTCAAGTCAGAAGTGACAAACTTCATGACACCCATGCAGACGGGAACTGAAAGTTCGACTGCTGAATTTTACACTACGGCACTGCATGAGTACATCCACTCGTGCATGAATCATGCCATGCCCAGTAAAACCAAGACGCTCTCCTCCAAAAAAAGGAAGCCAATCTGATGGTCCCTTGCCATGAACAAACTTTACAACAAAAGGAAGAAACTGTTGCAGAAAAGAGGAAAAACACTGCTTTACCAGCCTTAGTAAGAAGCTGAGATCTCTCATAAAATCCTCCAAAGCTAGTTACAAAAATAAAATTGCCAAAGATTCCAAAGACAACCACAAGACATTCTATAGCTATGTCAAGAATCTAAATGGCAATGCTCAGATCTGCTCTGTGCTACAACAGAATGGCATTAAATATACTACTCCTAAGGATATTGCCAATATCCTGGCAGATTAATTCAGTGCAAACTTCACCCCCCTCTCCCCCTAAAGGGCCCATCTCAACACTGAAAGATTGCCAAATTCTGGTAATAACAGCCACACAGGTAAAAAATGCACTCTCCAAAGCTAAAAATACAGCATCCATGAAACCAGATGACATCCCAGGCTGTGTACTACATGAACTACAAAATGAACTGGCACCTCATCTAAGTGTCATGTTTAATCATAGCATCACCTCAGGCTTCATGCCCACTGAGTGGCACACAGCTACAGTTATCCCACTCCACAAGGGGGGATCCACCTTGGATCCTGGGAACTACTGCCCCATCAGTCTGATGAGCTTGATCTGCAAGGCCATGGAGCGTATTATCATGGAACTTATAAACAAAGACATCGGCAACCTTCAAACACTGGATCCCATGCAGTTTGGGTTTGTGAAGGGCCAATCTTGTCTCCTGACTGACTTCTTCAAATCAGTCTCCAAAGCCGTGGACAAGGGTAAGGTGGTCCACACAGCCTATCTGGGCCTCGCCAAGCACTTTGACACCATCCCCGACTCTGGAATCATAGATAAACTTACTAAGCTGGGCATTAATTCCTACATCACTCAATGGGTTGCCAACTGGCTTACTGACAGAACCCACACTGTAAAAGTAGCTGACTCCAAATTCAGCTCCAGGCAAGTGACAAGTGGAGTACCTCAGGGTTCAGCCCTGGGACCACTCTTGTTTGGCATCTACTTCTCTGAAGTACAAGCCAACACTAAGGGACTCTGGTTAACAAAGTTTGCAGATGACTGCAAACTGGGAGCCATTATTGAATCCCCAGATTATGTGGATATTCTACAAAAGGGCCTTACAGAAACAGATGCTTGGTGCCAGAGCCATGGGCTCAAGCTTAATGCCAAGAAATGTATAGTTATCCCCTTTGGGAAAAAACATGTACCCATGAATTACCACATAGGTGGCAGTACACTAAATACTGAAAGTGTGATAAGAGACTTTAGGACACAGGTGGACAGTGGTCTCACCTTCGATAACCACATCACCACAACAGTCAGGAAATCCTTCTATGTGGCACACCTCATCACTAAGGGCTTTTCATCCAGAAAAAAGGAGGTCATTGTCCCACTGTACTCATCCCTCATTAGACCCATTATAGAATACAATGCCTCATTTGGTATGTACCTCTCAAGACATCTGCAACAACTGGAAAGGCCGCAGAAATACCTCACTAAAAGAATCACAGGCCTAAAGCAGATGCTCTATGCTGACCATCTAAAAAAACTCCACCTATACTCTGTCACATATCGTCTACTCAGAGGCGATCTCTGCTTAACATACAAGGCCATGTCAAAACCAGAGCTGTTGGACATGCTACACTTAAAGAAATCCCAATCCCTCAGAGCCACATGCTCTGGGGATCTAAACCTTGCCATCACAATGAACAAAACATGCTGGAGGCATAGGTTCCTGACCCAGAGACTCCCCAGACTCTGAAATAGACTGTCCATACATGTCAAGCAGAGCACCTCTTTGGCCCTCTTCAAAAGGAACCTTGATGATTGGATGGGAGGTAGGAAATTCACCCCAGGGATCATGCCAGTCAGCCTGCTAGACAGGGGTCTAGGGAAGTAAATACTGTGGGAAGAAATAACCAGGGCATTGTTATGGCTAGGCTTGTATAGGCCCTAGAGCTGATAGCCTAGTACCAACCTATGATCCTTTGAACCTATATGTTGTAGCAGAACAGAAAACAAGTAGAATCCATCAAAAATACAGGTGTAAAAATGCCCAAGAAAGACAAAGAAATTAGTAAATATGTCATGTCAAAATCATCAATAAAATAACTTGTAGTCCATTTTCCTCAGCTGAAGAATGCATTCAATTGAACAAGCAGAAGAGTGTGGCATTGGGGATTGTGAAAACATTACAGTTTTGAAGTAGCTCAGAAGCATTGGAAATGTGAGCCACAAAGCATTATAGACGTGATGAAGTTTGTATCACGTGGGCTCGTCCATTACCAAATGCTCAGGAAACAGATGCGAGAAAACCAGATATAGTAGTTCATGAAATGAAGAGAAAAGTATCATTGATCATTGAAACTGCTACACCCAGTGATTATAGCATCTCACGTACAGAGACACAAAGTCATAAAATACCGGGATTTGCTGGCGGAAATGAGAGCAATGTGGAAGAATGATAACCAGGCGTCTCATAAAAAGAATTTACAGTAATATTTAGATAAGCTACTGAGCCGAAAAATACAACAACAACATTTAGATAAGCTACCGATACATGTAATTCCGTATGAATTGCAGAAGGACTCAGTTCTGGGCACATTGTGGGTGCTGTGAAGGGCACTTTTTATTAACATTAAAGACTAAAATAATACTAATTACATGAACTTTAATGATACCCCGACTTTGGAATGGGACCCTTTCCCTTCATGGTATTTGAAACCTAAAAGACTTGGAGAAGTATTTTAAGAAGTAAGCTAACAAAGGAATGGAGAAAGGAGATTCTGCTGATGGTCTGCAATTATGGGTACAGAGAATAGGAAAAAAGGCTGGAGTTTATTGGTGGAAATTGACAATGGAACCAAGGCATTGGGAACAAATAATTAGGGAAGGAACAGTAATAGAATGGAAAGAGGATAAGATGACATTTGGACTGCAGACTAGAGACTGCCTTCCCTATCAGGGACTGATATCAGACTATAGGTAAAGAGAAATGGATAGAGGAATCCTAAGTGAAAGGCATGTACCAGTAGAGCTTTTAGTTTAATCTAGAACAGAAGTTGCTATTAAAAAAAGGATAATAAGTAGAACATATAAAATACTGTACAATAACTATAGTAATCAATCAGAAGAGACTAGAAACCATTGGAAAGAGAGATTGGATATGCAGTTCACAAGGAAACAATGAGAGGACATATGTATGACTCCCAAATATGCAACCAAGGCTAGAGAATTTGAGATTTTTCTTTGAAACTGTTTGCATAGGTATGTTGTACTCCAAGCAAACACCAAAGCATTTTTCCTCAGGTAGATAGCAAATGTTGAAGGTCTGATGGGGAAGAAAAAGATAAATGGAAATATATGTTTTGAGAGTGTGATCAGTTGGCAGACTTTAAAAATTCCTTACAGAGTGCTGTGTCAGAAATATTAGGTCAGCAAATGGATGTAACTATGGACATTATTTTTTTGAGCTGGGATACGGGATCTGTTTTGCCTAGATATGGCGAGGCCTCATTAAGTTTAATTCAGGTGGCTGCCAAAAATCAGTCAGTTGAAAATGGAAATCAAAGTCTAAACCATATTTGTAGTGGTAAATACAGTCACACAGGAAAAGAACTGCAAGTGGGATCTTTAGAAAAGGGTAGGAGCAAATTACATAGCAAAAATGGAAATTGTGGGAACAATACATACAGAAAAATGTTTTGGAAGCAAAATGATGTTTAAGGAAAACCAGGAATTGATCAATTTATGTAATGTTGGATTGATTATATTGTACAAAAGAATATATGTGACATATAATGTTTGTAGTAGTAGGGTTTGTTTTCTTTTATATAAATGTAAGTTTACCTATATCACAAGTGATAATCTGATAAAGGTATTTAAAATAATGTCTGCTGCTACCATGTCTCTTCTATTGTTTTATTTATATTAAATCAAGTTGTCTTTAGTATTATACGCTTAGGCACTTGACTGATATTCAACTCAGCTAAGCTCCTCATGGTGTTCTGCAGAGTACTACAAGCAGCAGAGAGACAAAGAGAGACTTTCAACTGATTTAAGTATTTTTTTTGCATTTTTCTCCTGTGACTGCTAGTTTTCACCTAAAACGTGACCTACTAGCATTTCTGTACTCTAAAAAGCTATTTTCTGCTGAAATATTTGCTTTTTTTGCTGTTTGCACTTTCAAAGTCATTTAAAGTTTTCCGTGTTAAAAGCATCTGTTTAACTGTTGTAGGCTACACACTCAAGTGCACTAGCCTGTTTAAAGTATTTAAAGTGTTTTTGTGTAGTGTACTGTTGTGGCTGTAAGAAAAGGAAAAAAAAAACAAAAAAGTTCTTGTTTTGCACCTTTTCTAAGCTAGTCTAGTCCTGTTTTCAGGTTATGCTGAATTCAGGGCTGTGATACAAGTTTCTGTGTTGCCCATATCCTTACTTGGATAGGAGGAAGTTTCTCTGTTCACCAGTGAGAGTGGGGAGCTTTGAGCAGCCTATCTGTCCCTGGAGGAGTGGTCTCAGCCCAGCAACTAATAGTTTATTGGCCGTTTTGAGCTAATTTCTCTCTCTTTCATCTATCTGCCTTAAAAACCCACATTTGCATGGTTTTGCGCTTGTATTCAACTCAGCTAAGCTCCTCGTGGTGTCCTGCAGAGTACTACAAGCAGCGGAGAAACAAAGAGAGACTTTCAACTGATTTATGTATTTTTTTTTGCATTTTTCTACTGCAACTACTAGTTTTCGCCTAAAACGCAATCTACTAGCATTTCTGTACTCTAAAAAGCTATTTAATGCTGAAATACTTGCTTTTTTTTGCTATTTGCACTTTCAAAGTCATTTAAAGTCATTTTCTGTGTTAAAAGCATCTGTTTAACTGTTGTAGGCTACACACTCAAGTGCACTAGCCTGTTTAAAGCATTTAAAGTGTTTTTGTGTAGTGTACTGCTGTATCTGTAAAAAAAAACAAAAAAAATTGTGTTTCCAACCTTTTCTAAGCTACTCTAGTCCTGTTTTCAGGTTCTGCTGAATTCAAGGCTGTGGTACAAGTTCCTGTGTTGCCTATATCCTTACTTGGATAGGAGGAAGTTTCTCTGTTCACCAGTGAGAGTGGGGAGCTTTGAGCAGCCTATCTGTCCCTGGAGTAGTCTCAGCCCAGCAACTAGTAGTTTATTGGCTGTTTTGGGCTAATTTCTATCTCTTTCATCTACCTGCCTTAAAAACCCACATTTGCGCAGTGCGCACCTCCGCTCAGTGCCGTTTAGCTAAGATTAAACTTTTCCTGGCTCCATGAAGTCTGCTCTTCAATTTTTCCCTTGGAACCAGTCAGACTTTCAGCTTAAGCACTCTAAACAGTTTCTTTTCAGTCCAGCACTTGCCCAAATCTCCTAGTAAGCACTCATAAATGTTAGCACTACACCCCCTATACTATACAGAAGTATAGGGCTCTCTATTTGTCCTTAACCGGACAATCAGTAAAACTTCACTTTATCTGTGCAGACATGTCCAAAGGGCAGTTTCAGGTGTACTCTCCAGTTCAGCTGGTGAATCTGGGCATTTTGAGGCAATGCCACAATTGCCTCGTGTACACAGACAAACCTCTCCTCCTTCCAACAAACATAACTGTATGCGAGAGATGCAACTTTACAGCCAGACTGGAGGCCAAGCTCTCTCAACCCAAGACTGGAACAGTCAGTCATGAGGAGAAGGGAAACACTTGCACCACACTACCAGTCCCACATAGAGCAATCATATCGGCACCGGCCAATAACACACATAAATACACAAAAACATACTTGGAGGCTCTAAATAGAAATCTGCCTAAGCAGCAGAGACCTCCAAAGCAGACATCCAAACAACCTCCACCCCCCCAACAACAACCACAAAACACATACTTCACAAAGTCAGTGTGCCACACAATCACAGACCTTAAGGCTAAACAACACACCCAATACCCTAGTAATAGGAGACTCTATTGTCAGGCACACTGACGTCCCTCTCACTAGACTGAACAAGGAGAAGATTACTATAAGTTGTCTGTCAGGTGCCAGAATCCACAACATAACACAAGCACTCAGGTCACTCCATAACAGGTAAAAATATGACTCTGTCATTGTCCGTGTTGGTGTGAACAACCTGAGATGTACCTCCCTAGACTACATGAAAAGAGACATAGAGGATCTCTCTGATCATGTAGACCAGGCCGGTATGACCCTGACCCTGAGTAGCATCTTGTCCTCACCAAGAATGATGCCACAGTATAAAGATAAAATGATCGATTTCAACAATTGGTTTAGCTTTTGGTGTCATTCAAAGGGGATCCAGTGTTTGTCAGCCTGGGATGACATGCTTGAAAAGCCACGTTGCTTTGCAAGAGATGGCTTGCACCTGTCGCCCTTGGGCTTTTGAATACTGGCCAAGGCTCTTGCCACCCCTATAGTGCCTTTTTTAGGCAAGGCTCAAAAGACAAACTCACCTCTGTAAACAACACAAGCAACAAAAAACTGAAGGTAATGCTACTCAATGCCAGAAGTCTAAACCTCAAAATGCACACACTCGAGGCACTCCTCAGCAAGGAGGGAATCAATTTATGTGCAGTAACAGAAACCTGGTTCAAGGCTCCAGAGAGCACCCCAGCACTACCAGGCTCTAACTCATACCATACCTTTCGGCCCCAGAACCCGGACCTAAATACAAAAGGCGGTGGTGTATCCATCTTCATCAAGGATTCCCACACCTCTGGGCTTGTAGCACAGCACGAGGCCTCGGAGACCATCCATGTGCAACTAACAGTGGGCAAAACTGCCTTTCAGTTTGTAGCCTGCTACAGGTCACCCACCTTGTTTCAAGGCCCCCACTCAGCATTCCTGAGAACACTGGAAAATATGAAGATCCTACCCAACACCATGATATTGGGTGATTTCAACTACCCAAACATATTTATTTATTTATTTAACATTTGTTGACCGGGAAAGTCCAACTAGGTTCCACAGATCCTGTTTTCAGCGGAGGCCCGGGGAGAAATGCTCCAGAAGCATGTCTTTAGAATGTGGGAGGAAACCGGAGTACCCGGAGGAAACTCACGCGAATGCAGGGAGAACATGCAAACTCCACACAGAAGGCACCCCAGCTGAGAATCGAACCGGAGAACCTCTTTCTGTGAGGTGACAGCATTAACCACTGCACCACTGCACCGCCCAAACATAGAGTAAGAAAACTACTCAAGTACAAACTCCTTTGCCCAATGCTTTCTAGAGTTTATAAACTCAAACGCCCTGGAACAACTGGTTACCACTCCCATGAGAGGTGACAACATATTGGACTTGATCATCACCAATATGGGTGACCAATGTTCCACACCAGAGGTAAACCTGTCGCTGGTAAGATCAGATCATAAACTAATCACACTAGACATTAACATCCCGATCCCAGCCCCAGTCAAGGAAACAACTGTAAAAAACTTTTCAAAAGAAAACTTCACACTTCTCAAGACCGAGGTGGAAAGTTTCAAAGCCCCACTGTTAAAGGATAATGTGGCCCAAACTGCAGAATCCTTCACAAATGCATTCTATGTGCACCTACAGGAATGCATGGATCAAGCCATCCCAAGTAAAACAAAGACTCACTCCTCCAAAATGAGGAAACCAGTCTGGTGGACCCCAGCCATAAATAAGCTCTACAACAGAAGGAGGAAACTACTACATGATAGAGCAAAATCCCAAAAAGGGAAGGCATCCCTAATCAGTACCAGCAAGAAACTATGATCCCTCATAAAATCATCCAAGGCCAACTTTGAAAGAAAAATTGCCAAAGACGCTAAAGATAATCACAAAGCCTTTTTTAGCTATGTCAAGAATCTAAGTGGCAGCACTCAGATCTGCTCTGAGCTAGTGCAAAACGACAAAAAATACACTGAACCAACAGACATTGCCAACATCCTGGCTAACAGGTTCAGCACAAATTTTACCCCCCAACCCCTTAAAGGGCCCGTGTCCATTCCAGAAGATTGTAGAGCCCCAGACATCACAGACACTTAGGTGAACACAGCCATTTCCAAAGCCAAGAACACAGCATCAGTGGGACTGGATGGTATCCCAGGTTGCATCCTACACGAGCTCCAAAAGGAACTAACCCCTTACCTAAACTCACTGTTCAAGCTCAGCCTCACCACAGGCTATGTACCCAAAGAATGGCATACAGCAACAGTTATCCCACTCCACAAAGGTGGTGCAACAACAGATCCCGGGAACTATCGCCTTATAAGCCTGACTAGTTTGGTCTGCAAAGCCATGGAGCGCATCATCATGGAACTCATTAACAAAGACATTGGGAACCTCCAAACACTGGACCCTACCCAATTCGGCTTTGTTAAAGGCAGATCATGCCTCCTAAACCTGGTTGATTTCTTTGAAACAGTTACCAAAGCCATAGATGAGGGAAAGGTAGTCCTTACAGCCTACCTGGACCTTGCAAAGGCTTTCAATACCATTCCCCATTCTGGCATTAAAGAAAAGCTCACCAGCTTGAACATTAACCCCTATGTCACGAAATGGGTTGCAAACTGGCTCATGGATAGAACTCACATTGTCAGAGTTGCGGGTGCTATGTCCGACTCTAAACCGGTTACAAGTGGAATTTCTCAGGGCTCAGACCTGGGACCCCTGCTGTTCGGTATATACTTCTCTGAGGTACAGGCAAGCACGGAAGGACTATGGCTGACCAAGTTTGCAGATGATTGCAAACTGGGGGCCATAATCAACTCCTCGGCTGACAGAGACATTCTCCAGAAGGGTCTCACGGAGACGAATACCTGGTGTCAGAATCATGGACTTAAGCTAAATGTCAAAAAGTGCATAGTCATCCCCTTTGGAAAAAATAAAGTGCCCACAAACTATCACATAGGAGGTAATCCACTAAGTACAGAAGATGTAATTAGGGACTTGGGGACCCTAGTAGATAGCAACCTCTCCTTTGATAACCACATTGCCAAAGTGGTTAGAAAATCCTTCTATGTAGCCCACCTAATCACAAAAGAGTTCGCAGCTAGATCAAAAGGGGTTATTGTGCCCCTCTACTCATCGCTCATCAGGCCCATAATAGAGTACAGTGCCCCATTTGGGATGTACCTCACTAGACACCTGCAACAGCAGGAAAGACTGCAAAAGTACCTCACCAAGAGGATCATGGGTCTCAAACAGATGCCCTATGCAGCCCAGCTAAAGAAACTCCATCTTTACTCGGTTGCTTACCGCCTCCTCAGAGGAGACCTCTGCCTTACGTACAAGGCCATGTCAAACCCTGAATTAATGGACATGCTCCACCTAAGGAAAACCAAATCTCTTACAGCCACACGCTCTAGGGATTTAAACCTCAGCACAACAATAAATAGGACATGCTGGAGGGATAGATTCCTGTCCCAGAGACTTCCCTCGCTCTGGAATAGAATCCCAATCTATGTTAGGCAGAGCCCCTCACTGACTCTCTTCAAGAGAAATCTTGATGAGTGGATGGGAAATCGTAAATATACACCTGGAATCACATCAGTGGCCCTGCTGGACAGAGGCCCAGGAAACTAATCTAAAAGGGAGGCGAAAGCCAACACATTCTGGCTAGGCTTATAAATGCCCTTGGGCAGATAGCCTAGTACCTACCTATGAACCTATGAACCTATGATCTTACCACTGTAATTATATAATAAGTTGTCCTTTACTATTATATCAATATGCTTATGCATTGTATTAAACTAACCACTGTACAACTGGAGCATTTCTCCCCAGGCCTCCACTGAAAAGGGCTCTTGTACTTTACTCCCCTCCTATCCCCACATTCCCAGTCAACAAATTGAATAAATAAATAAATTAATTAATAAATAAATAAAATAAGTAAATATGTAATTTGCTGAAGGCTTGGGCTTGACATTTCCTTGTGACTAAGGTTGCCGTTTTTTTGGAAATCTCAGTAGACACAGCAATATGGACAGATCAGGCACAGACGTAGCAAAGAAATTTATCAAGGATAAGACCTGGCAGAGCTCAGTTACACAGGATGGGCATTTTAGCTTGACTGTTGTCTCATTCCGATAACACTTAAAGATCATATTTAAAGGAGTGATATGGAATACTGCATCTGCATTCCATTTCTTCTTTATGCGAGCATAAGCTGTGAAGGACATAAAGTGTTCATGCTGTTTTGGGTTAAGAGCACTTCTGTTCTCCATTTCAGATATTCTTAAAGATACTAAGCTGATGGTGGTGTGGAAAAAAACAAAATAAAATTACATTATTCATCAAATATTACCTTGGTTGGGTTGCTTAATTTACAAATTTGCATTTAGTTTGTTGAATGATTTTTTTTTTGGCATTGCAGTGTCAGCTTACTCAGTGGCGTAAGTATGTTAGAAGCGACCTGAGGCAAACTTTTCCTAGGCGCCCCAACATCACCCCCCTGGGAACCCAAGCCATCGAGATGACCGAAGCCAAAGAAATCACATATAGTAGCACAAAAAAATGCTTTATAACTTCCTACTAATAGTTGCATTAAAGACTTGTTTTATATCTTAATATTGTATGAAATAACCGAAGCAACTTAAGGTATCCTACCTCAACACCATGATATTGGGTGATTCTTCAACTACCCAAACATAGATTGGGAAAACTACTCAAGTACATAAACTCCTTTCTTGTCCAATGCTTCTAGAGTTTATAAACTCAAACACCCTTGAACAATCTTCTGGTTACCACTCCCACGTTTTAGAGGGTGATAAACATATTGGACCTGACTCAATCACCAATAAGGGTGACTCAATGTTCCTGTACCACCCAGAGGTAAAACCCTAAGTCAACTGATAAGATCAGATCTCATAAACTAATCAGTTACTCAGACATCCACATCAGCAACCCCACCCCCAGTCAAGGAAAGGTGTCAACTTGTAAAAACTTTTCAAAAGAAAAACTTCACACTTCTCAAGACCAAGGTGGAAAGTTTCGAAAGCCCCACTGCTAAAGGGATAATGTGGGCCCAAACTGCAGAATCTCTTCCACAAATGCATCTTCTATGTGCACCTCACAGGAAATGCATGGGATCAAGCTTATCCCAAGTAAAACAAAAGACTCACTACCTCCAAAATGAGGAAACCCAGCCTAGTGGGACCCTGAAGCCATAAAGCCAGCTCATACAACAGAAGCGAGGAAACTACTACATGATAGAGCAAAATCCCAAAAGGGAAGGCATCCCTAATCAGTACCAGCAAGAAACTATGATCCCTGCATAAAATCATCCAAGGCACAACTTCAAAAGAAAAATTGAGCAAAGATGGGCTAAAGATAATCACAAAGCCTTCTTCACAGGTTATGTCAAGAATCTGTTGCAGCACCTTCAGATCAGTTTGAGCTAGTGCAAAACGACAAAAATACACTGAACCAACAGGATTGCCAACATCCTGGCTAACAGGTTCAGACAAATTTACTCCCCAACCTTATGAAGCGGCTCCAACCTAGTTCCAGAAGATTCTCTGTAGAGCCCCAGACATCATGCCAGACACTTAGGTAAATACAGCAATTTCCAAAGCTGGCAGTTACATGCATCAGTGGGACTGGATGGTGCATCCCAGGTGTCAAAGTCCTAGTATGAGCTCCAAAAAGGAACTAACCTCTTACCTAAACTCACTGTTCAAGCTCTCAGTCTCATCACAGGCTATGTACTCCAAAGAATGGCATACAGCAACAGTTATCCCACTCCACAAAGGTGGTGCAACAACAGATCCTGGGAACTATTGCCTTATAAGCCTGACTAGCTTGATCTGCAAAGCCATGGAGCGCATCATCATGGAACTCATTAACAAAGACATTGGGAACATCAAGACACTGGACCCTACCCAATTCGGCTTTGTTAAAGGCAGATCATGCCTCCTAAACCTGGTTGATTTCTTTGAAACAGTTACCATGCTGATAGATGAGGGAAAGGTAGTCCTTACAGCCTACCTGGACCTTGCAAAGGCTTTCAACACCAATCCCCATTCTGGCATTATAGAAAAGCTCACCAGCTTGAACATTAACCCCTATGTCATGAAATGGGTTGCAAACTGGCTCATGGATAGAACTCACATGGTCAGAGTTGCGGGTGCTATGTCCGACTCTAAACCGGTTACAAGTGGAATCCATCAGGGCTCAGTCCAGGGACCGCTCCTGTTTGGTATATACTTCTCTGAGGTACAGGCAATTACGGGAGGACTATGGCTGACCAAGTTTACAGATGATTGCAAACTGGGGGCCATAATCGACTCCCTGGCTGACATAGTCATTCTCCAGAAGGGTCTCACAGAGACGAATACCTGGTGTCAGAATCATGGACTTAAGCTAAATGCCAAAAAGTGCATAGTCATCCCCTTTGGAAAAAATAAAGTGCCCACAAACTATCACATAGGAGGTAATCCACTAAGTACAGAAGATGTAATTAGGGACTTGGGGACCCAAGTAGATAGCAACCTCTCCTTTGATAACCACATTGCCATAGTGGTTAGAAAATCCTTCTATGTAGCCCACCTAATCACAGGGCCAGGGTTCACATCTAGA
This sequence comes from Protopterus annectens, assembly GCF_019279795.1. Lineage (NCBI taxonomy): Eukaryota > Metazoa > Chordata > Ceratodontiformes > Protopteridae > Protopterus > Protopterus annectens. The sequence goes on along the minus strand of NC_056749.1, from coordinate 685,767,989 downwards.
TCAAAAAGAGGTTATTGTGCCCCTCTACTCATCAGCCATCAGGCCCATGGCTAGAGTACAGTGCCCCATTTGGGATGTGTACCTCACTCAGGGACACCTGCAACAGCAGGAAAGACTGCAAAAGTACCTCAAATTAAGAGGATCATGGGCCTCAAACAGATGCCCTATGCAAGCCTCAAGTTAAAGAAACTCCATCTTTTACTCGGGTTGTTACCGCCTCCCTCAGAGGAGAGACCTCTGCCTTACGTAGACAAGGGCCATGTCCAAACCCTCTGAATTAATGGACATGCTCCACCTAAGTGGAAAACCAAATTCTTGGAGCAGCCACACGCCCAGGGATTTCCAAACTCTCAGCACAACAACAACAGGACATGCTGGAGTGGATAGATTCCTGTCCCAGACTTCCCTCAGCCTCTGGAATAGAATCCTAATCTTATGTTAGGGACAGAGACTTCACTGACTCTCTTCAAGAGAAATCTTGATGAGTGGATGGGAAATCGTAAATATACACCTGGGATCACTGGACAGAGGCCCAGGAAACTAATCTGGGTGAAGGGAGGTGAAAAAGCCAAAACATTCTGGCTAGGCTTATAAATGGCCTTGGGCAGATAGCCTAGTACCTACCTATGAACCTATGATCTTACCACTGTAATTATATAATAAGTTGTCCTTTACTATTATATCAATATGCTTATGCACTGTATTAAACTAACCACTGTACAATTGGAGAATTTCTCCCCAGGCCTCCACGGAAAAGGGCTCTTGTACTTTACTCCCCTCCTATCCCCACATTCCCAGTCAACAAATTGAATAAATAAGGAAATAAATAACTAAAATAAGTAAATATGAAATTTTCTGAAGGCTTGGGCTTGAGCATTTCCTTGTGACTAAGGTTGCCATTTTTTGGAAATCTCAGTAGACACAGCAATATGGACAGATCAGGCACCGACGTGGCAAAGAAATTTATCAAGGATAAGACCTGGCAGAGCTCAGTTACACTGGATGGGCATTTTAGCTTGTCTGTAGTCTCATTCCGATAACACTTAAAGATCATATTCAAAGGAGTGATATGGAATACTGCATCTGCATTCCATTTCTTCTTTATGCGAGCATATGCTGTGAAGGACATATGAAGGACATAAAGTGTTCATGCTGTTTTGGGTTCAGAGCACTTCTGTTCTCCATTTCAGATATTCTTAAAGATACTAAGCTGATGGCGGTGTGGAAAAAAACAAAAGAAAATTACATTATTCATCAAATATTACCTTGGTTGGGTTGCTTAATTTACAAATTTGCATTTTAGTTTGTTGAATGATTTTTTTTTTGGCATTGCAGTGTTAGCTTACTTCCAAATACTGCTATCCACAGAATCATGTTGTCACACTGTTACACATGATTGCTTCACAGTACAGGTGTGTGGAAGTCACGTGCACCATGCATACTAAAATACTTTTATTTTGCTTCTTTTTTTAATTACAGAGTTTATTTTTGCTTTATAAAAACTTTAGAAATAGTGAGCAGATGCGACCCAGCAATCCCACAGCCTTCAAACTTTAGCAGGTAAGTTGAAGCTTTAAACGTGACCTTTAAGCTGATATTGAAATATTGAATTTTAGGCTTGTCAAAACTACATTTGTGTCTGCTTAGCTTCATACCATGAGTTTTTACTGACTGGGAGCACCTGCCTTCAATTTTCTCATATGTCTTTTATCAGGGCCCAAACATTAAAGCATATCATCCATGACAACAAAAAATACCTTCCTGACCTTACAACATACTGCTGTCCATTTCATGTTGAAATATTTCATCAAGCTGCTGAGGTTTTACCAAATAGCAGTCTTCTGAAACAAAAACCTTCCAAATGGAGAGAATAAAGATCATTAGCTTCTTTTTGACTATGTCTCTAAGGGGATCTGTCAAACACACCTGAAGTGTCTTAATGTGAAGAATACTTTGACAATTAACTAGCTTAGGTGCAGTATTCTCAGGTACAGGTAGAATGAACCTTCTCCATCACAATCCGCATCATTTAACGTTTTTAAATTGACACATGGTCTCATACTGCCATACTTTCTGATAATCCATACCACTGGGATGCAGGTAGATATTCAGTTACACTTCTTCAGTCATACTTCAAACATTTGCATACATTTCTAAGTCTCTGGCCTCTATATTCTTTATATATAGTGGAAATGAACTCTTCTTGCTGTGGACAGTGCATATGGGGCTGTGTGTTCACAACAATATGCCAAAACCAATGTAAGCTTTACAATAAAAAGAGGGAGACTTTTTAACAAAGATAACAAGGGTAATACCCATTTGGTGAATGTTGTTAGAGCTTTTTGTCACTGAAATAAACAAAACAACCTTCTAGGAGCTTAATAGAATCCACCAAACCCAAGTTTGAGGCCAAAATAGCTACCTAAGCCGAAAACAGTCATAAGGTTTTTTTTTTGTTAGTTATGCTCATAATTTTAAAAGCACAATGTAGATGAGCTGATTGTGAAGGATGTTACCTATACTGAGGCTGAAGATATATCAGCCCTAGTGACAGATTCAGCTCAGACTTTCCCTATTTCCCCCCACTGTTTATCCCCCAAAATACAGCTGAAACTGTCTCACCTCCAGTTATCACACAAATTCCTGTCCTGTAAGTGCTATCAAAAGCTAAAAATATTGTGTTGTTAGGTCATGATAATATCCCTTGATGATCTTAAATAGCATGATGTTCAGTTTAGCCACAATTTCTAACAACAACAGTGGGTTCCTCTCTCTCAGCTTTTATACACACAATAGTTTCTTGTAGCAAGTGAATGGAGAGCATCAACAGTAATTCCCCTGCATTAAGGAGGACCTTTCACAGAACCAGGCAACTACAGACCCATAAGCTGACAAATTTCATATGCAAAGCCAAGGAAGGACTTGTGGAACTAATCAATAAGGACAAAGGGAACCTCTAAACATTGGACCTGTCTCAGTTTGGATTCATTAAGGCCAGGTCATGCTTATTTAACCTGGTGGACTTGTTTGAAACAGGTCACCAAAGCAATGTTTGAAGGTAAAATTATGCACACTGCATACCTCAACCTAGCTAAAGCTTTTGACACAATCCCCCACTAAATAATCTGGGAATAAACTTCTATATCACCTGCTACATTGCCAACTGGCTGATGGCTTAGATGCAGGAGATCAAAATAAGAGAAGATACCTCAGCAAGAGACCATTGACCAGTGGAGTCCTCCAGGGATGAGTACAGGGACCTATCCTGTTTGGCATCTACTTCTCTGAAGTAAAAGATAATACCACATTCCTCTAGATGACTAAGTTTGCAGGTGACTACAAGCTAGGAAACAGCTCGGCTGACTCCCCAAATGGACTTCAGGCCATCCTGGCATAAAAGGGTTTGTCACGAGGCAAGTGTATAATTGCTGTCAGAATCATGGACTGAAACTAAATGCCAGAAAACAAATTACTGTATCCTTTGGGAAACAATCATATTAACAATGCACCCTATAAAAGATGATCCAGTTATTTAGGATTGCGTACTTATGAGGACACTGACCTAACTTTCAACCAACATGTGTACACTATCATTAGAAAATCCTTCTTTGTTGCACAGCTTATAATAAAATGAATTGTGTCTAGATCGAGAGATGTCACTGTCCCTCTTTACTCAGCCCTAATTAGGCCAGTAATTGAATATAATACCCCCTTTGCCATTCATCTGTCCAGACACATGCAACAACTGGAACACCCACAAAGACACCTTAATAAGAAATGCCATGCTGAGACATATATTGTCTCAAATTCCTTTCACAGGCTGATAAGAGTCGATCCGTATCTGGCATAAAAGGCATCCTCAGACATAATAATGATGGACCTTCTGCACATCAGCAAGTCAAAAGGCATTAGAAATACTCAGTCTTATGGATCTAAAACTCTTCTGTAACATCAAACTGAGGCTTTCAGATGGATCTGGATTGGTACAGAATTCAGTTTTGCAGAATAGTCTAGCAGTAATTTAACCTTTATAATCCCATGATCACTGCACATTAACAGTGGTAAAACTTGACATGAATTAATAGTAATTTCCTTAGAAACACAATGTCCAGTACTTTTTGATCATTGGTAGCCTGTTTTATAATCTACAGCAATTGTTGTCTGCGACATATGTTGTAAATTACTCTAGTAATCAAGCTGAATCAATTATTCCAGCCTGTTTCTGTAAATGTTCTTGCGCCACTTTTATTTCCCCGCCAGTATTTCATGTGAGAAATAAACAATTCTAGATTATCAGCACTTCACATAGTGGTCTGTACACGCCAATAATTATTATTTGTTCCAAGGTTGCCTCTATTGTCACAGTAACACAATCTAAAGTATTGATGTTAACAGCAAACATAATAATTGCAGGTATGGTAACAATCTTTAATCCCTATCATAATACCTCCACTTGATTTTTTTTGTTAGAATGTCTATTGCAATAAACATTTATACCCTGATTGCTTTAGTTAGAGAAGTGACTCATCATGTCAAGTATCAGGTCCATGGTAATTGTTAGCATGGCTGTGGGTTCAATCCCTACCAACACAACACAAAAATAACTAAAAGTTCTGTTTTACAGCACTAACTTTATTAGGTCATACTAGTTAAAAATAAAGCAATTATGTATAATATTGTTAAGATGTTTAAAAATATATATGCCTTATGATGAAATTATTATTGTCCTTCAGTGTGAATTATAACTATGAAAATACACTTTAGACTGCTATTTTCATTCTTTTTCTATGTTTCTTCACACACCCTATTTGTCCATATGCTGAAAACAAAAAATATCGAATTAAATAATATTGAGAAAGGAAAACTATTTCCTCTCCCGATATTTACACTAAAATATTAATACCTCCTACCTGCACCACCTTAATAATGGGTGGTAACTCTAACCCTAAAACTTCCCCTTCCCTCAACCCTAACCCTACAACTTACCGACATAATCTTCTTCTTCTTTCGGCTTTTTCCTGGTTAGGGGTCGCCACAGCGGATCACCTGTCCGCTCATGATTGGCAGTGGAGTTTTACGGTGTCGAGTTGCCAGCCTGGCACCCAACCTTCCACAGAAGGCACACACTCGCACCTAGGGCCAATTTAGAGTGTCCAATACACCTACAGCATGTCTTTAGGATGTGGGAGGAAACTGGAGAACCTGGAGGAAACCCATGCGACCACAGGGAGGACATGCAGACTCTGCACAGAAGGCACCCCAGCGGAGAATCAAACCAGAAAACCTCTTGCTGTGTGGAAGTCACGTGCACCATGCATACTAAAATACTTTTATTTTGCTTCTTTTTTTAATTACAGAGTTTATTTTTGCTTTATAAAAACTTTAGAAATAGTGAGCAGATGCGACCCAGCAATCCCACAGGTTTCAAACTTTAGCAGGTAAGTTGGAGCTTTAAATGTGACCTTTAAGCTGATATTGAAATATTGAATTTTAGGCTTGTCAAAACTACATTTGTGTCTGTTTAGCTTCATACCTGAGTTTTTACTGGACTGGAGCACTGCCTTCAATTTTCTCATATGTCTTTTTATCAGGCCCAAACATTAGCATATCATCCATGACAACAAAAATACCTTCCTGACCTTACAACATACTGTTCATTTCATGTTGAAATATTTCTGCTGCTGAGGTTTTACCAAATAGCAGTCTTCTGAAACAAAACCTTCCAAATGGAGAATAAAGATCATTAGCTTTTGACTATGTCTCTCTAAGGGGATCTGTCAAAACACACCTGAAGTGTCTTAATGTGAAGAATACTTTGGCACCAACTAGCTTAG
>NC_056749.1:685544655-685757155 GCF_019279795.1 Protopterus annectens | reverse complement strand
ACATGTTCCAGTGACTCAATGAGGTACTTCTCTGCTTCTCTGCCCAGCGCTACCTGCAGTTACTGAGGCAGGGCCCAGAGATTTCTCACTGTGTTGAAACTGGCAGAGTATACATACCTGAACAGACCACCTTATCCCCATACCTGGTGTTCCTCTTTCCCATTTGTTTCTGTAACCTCCTGTGTTATATGTTATACAATCAACCCTTTACCATTGTCTGCCATCTGTTAATTTGATTTCTCTTTTACCAATATGTTAACCTTCTCTCACTGTGTTACCTCACATCCTGTGAGGCATGTCTGTCATTTCCTGCTACCTAACCCCTCACTCCTGCCCACCTCTGACATCCCTGGCTTCCTTCTCCATCTTTACCTACCCAATAAACAAAAATAAAAAATAAAAAAGGTTAACTGTTCCACAAAAAGTTCACATCTTATGCACAACTCTCAACTTCCTACCTATGTTTGTGATCTACATGAATGCCTTGGCATAGATGGTCAGACTACATGGTGTGTTCATTTGACACAATATTCACAATGTAATTATTCAAGAAATGTATAATATTAAAGACAACTATGTTAACTTTGAGAGAAAGGCCAGTGTTTGAACCAAGGTATGTGCATTTTATTTGTCTTGCTATCATGAAATGTATTTTATAATCACTGTTCCTCCTACAGCTTCAGTGGCATGCCTTGCTAACACATTGCTCTGATAAATATATATTTAAATAAAGTCAGGGGTTGAAACCCAGGTTTGTGCATTTTGTTTGTCCTGACAGTATGTTTTCCATTCCCTTGCAATGCACTTTCCAAAAAGTTTCTTGATAAGTCCTTCTGTGGCATTCCTTTGCTTTTATACTTTTCTATTAAATGCATATCTGAATAAAGTCTAGGGTGCAAAACCAGGTGCATGCATTTGTTTACCTTGCAATCATGTGTTCCATTCCCCTGAAATGTATTTTCTGATAAGCTTCTTGATGCCTGCTTTTGTGGTATGCCTTACCTAATACACCCTTGTATACTTGAATCAAGTCAGGGAATCAACCACAGGTATATGCATTTTTTTGTCCTGTTGTTAAATGTTCCATTCCAACACAATGCATTTTTCCAGTCACCTTTCCTGACACTGCTTCTGTGGCGTGCCTGCTAATACTGTGGTCTTGAGCATATCAGTAGCATAGGCACAATTTCAATTATTTTTTATTTTTTGCGTTTCTCTTTTAGTGCTGTCATGTTGCTATCATTCAATTCCCATGAAAGTAAACAATCCTATAATATGTGTGTACATTATGTGGGGGAGGTTGGGAATTTCTAACATATTTATCTTTCTGGATTCTTCTTCCACTGATGAGTTAAGCAGTTGTGGGATATGGTCTTCAAATGGATAAAATTATGTTAAATTCATGCCATACACTGATTAATCAGTTGTGTAACTGAGCTGTACATTCTAGTTTGTGACTTATTTCTGCTGGATCTGTGTAGTTAAGCAATTATGTTTAATGCATTTTATGGCATTTACACCACAAATACTGCAGTGGATCCTCTTGCTAAAACTGTACCCGAAAACCTTGTACTGTAGCACCTCTTGGTTCCATTCCCTTCTGGACTACTTTTTTTTGGAATCCGTATACTCATGTACTACATTTCCCAGGTGTGATTTACATAACCCCTTGCACACTGACTTCTGCAGTGTCTTGCCTTGCCATTACACTGTGAATATACTGGTATATGGACTGAATTACTACATTGCCCTCCCCCATTTGGACATATATTCATTTTTAGTGACATTTACAGTGTAGTAAAGGTCCAAGGTTAACATCCCGATGTTGACAGGTATGGTGTGGGTTGTTACATCACACTACTAGATTATATTATATCACAGATCTCCAATGTATACTTCACATTCTTTAAAAGTGTCATATTGTCATAGTACCTTCTTTGGTCTTGTGACGTCCCATCACTGGACCAGTAATCAAAGACCTCAATCCTCACCACTGGCACCAGTGAGGGATATACACTGGGAGGATAACAAGTACCCACACAGTATTTCCAGATGCAGCTCTCTGCATTAAGTGCAATTTCCCTTAAGAGCACACAGTCAGTCCAGTGCTGGTTTCTTCCTTTCTCCAGATCCCCAATAAGACTCCCTACTGGCACAGCTATAGAGTTGAAATCTCAGCTGAGTGGCCACGCCAAAACCTCCGGCATCCTCTCTGTCCAACCAGTGCTTCGTGTCCCTGCCCAAGTAGCTGGCACATGCCCTCTTTGCAGTTTGATTTACACACACACACACACACACACACACACACACACACACACACACACACACACACACACACACACACACACACACACACACACACACACACACACACACACACACACACACATACACCTGGGAAAGGCTGGCACAGGTTTACTAACTATGCCCCCTTTTTCCCAGACTATGAGGTAGTTATCACTGCCACCAACCAACTTTTATCAGCTACTTTGAGGCTTCTAACAAAGGGTGTCCAATCTAACTGTGTAATGTTATTATTAATACAAATTGCAGTTTGACCAAGAGCAAGGCTATTAAGGAGTGACTCACACAGTGTCACCAAATAAATATGCAAGTACTTCAGAACTTAAATATCTCTAACAAAGATTGGCCACAATGAAAGGTTTAAAAATATTCAATAATAAATAATAAAGGAATAAGGAAATGCTCAGTATACAGTCACAGTGACATCAGAGTTCAAAACCATAGAAAATATTTAAAACAACAAATAAATAAATAAAGAAAAACATCTAAACTATACCTCACTATATTCCTGACTGAATCTAAGAGAATTACTATACCCTAGTTAAGTTACTTAAGTACAAGGCAGATGTGGTGAATGGATCTTCTAGTTGTTGTTAGGTCAAAGGCAGAATACAGAATGCTGTCTCTCTAAGACACTTCTTAAATTAGCATCCAGATATTACTGCTGGCATAGCTTGCAGATCAACATAATTTTTTGTCATCTGACTCTATCCCAGATGAAACCCTAACTGCTGGAAGCTAGCAGCATTTACCATCTACCTGTGAAAATACATAGACCTCAGATCTTTGGCAGATGCTGGCAGTCATAAAACAATTGTAGTAATTAGTTCACTCTGAAGACAATACAGAAAGCTCCCTAGTTTTAGACATTGTATCTCCTTGCTGCATTGAAACTGAAAGCTATCATCTTTTATTGCGTAGTCATAATTTAATTTCAGCTATTTTTATGGAGTTAACCTGTATTCCCATTACCACTGTTAAAATATATACATTTAAACAGTTACAAAAGTAGATGTACATTTCTGTTCTATTCCAGTAGGGCACGCTGTGGTTACATTTTAAGCACAAGCACTTTATAAAATATCATTTCAACACACTTCTGTACAAACCTAGTTTGATATACACATGACATACAGTTCTAATACAGTTGTAGCACAAGCATCTTATACAAATCATTTTGATAGTCACAAATAACATATAATTATTTACAAAATTCCGCATAGTTGGGCTGGCAGTATCTCCCTTTGTCACAGGTCTACCTTTCCATTTATAGTTTTTACACAGCTCCATTTGCACCTTTATGTTTCCCATCTCCATGGATTTTGTCATATAATGTAACCTCAAATCCAGCCTCAGTGACTCTGTTACTTGACTTTACATTGCTCATATATTTATGTATGTATTTCCTGCTGTTGATTACATCAACATTAAACATCTGTGTACATGCACTCTGATCAACTACTGGGGGAGCTTATACACTGCTATTGCTTACTTCATCTGCTTGTATTTAGATGAAGCCATGAGGTGGCTTGCTATTATTTAGTAGTGGGTCTGTTCTGTGTCTCTTTGTCATGAACACTGGCTTGGCTGCATGCATATCTGATTAGCAATGCTGATCTTCATGGCTGGGAAGGTACATAGTGTGTGGCCTGACTTCAACACGTCCAGCAATTAATGATTGTCTGAGCAAGACTAGAGCCTTGTGGCATGTTGATGTAAGATGTGAAAGGCTTTGATAATGCTATTCTAGGCTACTGCTTGAGTACCTCAGCAAACTCTTCAGTCCATTTCAACCATGTAACACTATATATTTCTTTTGTATGTACAAAGCTAAAGCTCAATATGGAAAATGATAAAGACTAATATCTCAGCAAACAATTGAGTAAAGTTGAAAACAGCAATGCCAGTATTTTTCTCTTCTATGTATGCAGTGAAAACTCAATATGAAAACAATAAAAGCCAGAACCAGGAAAACAAATCAAGAAAGCACAAGTCTGCTGAGGCAATTTGCATTGACCAACACAAAAACATTACAAATGGTCCATGATAAGCCATACAAGCTAACTTTAATAAAAACAATAATACAAGAATTGAGCGCTTTTACACCTAAATCTGAGACTTTGTCAGAATATTTCAAAATCACTCATTATCATCCTTTTAAAATCACAAAGAATCATGTGATGAAACCTGACCAATCAACAGTCCCTACAGGCAAATAGTAGAACTGATTAAAAAGTTAAAGTGAACCAACCTCTAAAAAAGCATTCATACTAAATTTAATACCCCCAGCTTCAATAAGTTAAGAACCATTAGTGTAATAGAATATATATATATATATATATATATATATATATATATATATATATATATATATATATATGCATACCTAGTAAAATATGTAATGTAATACTGTATACATTACTAACCTGTACCTGTGATCAAAAATATTTAAGACTTCTACACTTGATATTTTTTTAAGTTTAAGAATACAAGAGACTGATATATAATCATTCAAACCAGGGTAATTTCCTGCATTTAAATATAATTGCCACCAGAATTTCCTCTTCTGAAATATCAGTTCCCATTGGTCCCCCCTTCACCAACTTTTTTCCCACTTTCTCCAAGATTAGAAACCTAAACTGCTGATCTGGGTATATAGAATTATTTCAAAATAATGCACTGGTAGTTTTTTCTTTGCAATGCCATAAAAATGCTCATACATCCGCTCCTTTAATTTTCTTTTAGCTTTCCCCACATAGAATAGATTACTTTGGGAATATTTTGCTAAGTAAATGATACCGTTTGTAATACAAAAAATGCCCTTAGGTTTTAAGTAAATACTTCCAATTTTAATCTTGTCTGTTACCAGAATGTTGTTACATTGATTACAGCTAATAAGTGTCAAATATTTGATTTTGGTTATATCTCCCCTAATGGTTACCTCTCTCAAAGTAATCCTTAAAACACTTCCCCCATTTATAAACTAGATGGAGTTGGGTATCATGTTTTTGCAACAAATCACAGCTAATTTTAATCAAAATCCAGCTCTTATGAATAATCCCTATAATAGTTAGCCTGTCAGTACAATACATGGTAATAAAAGCTCCTCCATAGCCATTGTTATGGGATGTGTTATTAGCACCATCATCATTGAAAATTACACTACATGTTAAATTATTAGTACTGTCCCCTAATAGTGCCACATACACCCCATGCTCCCATTTATAAATAACTTCCTCAAAAAAGGGGGGTAATAAAGGAACAGGAATAACCTCTCCTTATAAACATTTCCTTTAGTTTCTTACATTCATCAGTAAAGGTGCTGTTTACCGATACCATTTTAGCAAGCCTGACAATTTGGCCCTTAACTTCGGCATTCTTTTGGTGTTAAGGATGCCAACTCTCAAAATGAACAGAGTTGGAATAAGCAAGTTTGTGATATGCATTTGAAGCAAACCTCTGTTTCCATAAATCTTTTTCAATTTCCACATCCAGATAATTAATAGAATCACTACCAAAAGTATAAGTAAACTGAAAAAATGAGCTGTGGAATTATTATAATCTATAAAGTTCTCAATCATGGATATGGGGTCAACCAAAAAATACATATGTCATCTAAAAAGTACGTATACATTACCCAAGTGTCCAGAAACTCACTATAGAACAAAAACTCCTTTTCCCAGTGAGCTATAACACTATTCACCAGTACAAAGGCACATGCTGCTCCCATTGCTAAATAGTCTTTTACAAAAGTATTGCCCTACAAAGTAAATAAAATTATTACTCAACACTAAGTTCATCAATTGCACCATAGTATTCGATTCACTCCCTCTCAAGTTCATACTATTAGTCACAAACTCATAAAGCCAATCAAGTCCAAAATGGTGCAGGATTACAGTAAATAGGTATTTAACACCCATTGTAACAAAAACAATCTGCTTATTAAATGCTACTTCCTTACATTAAAGCAGAAAATCCCAAGAATCCTTGCAAATATAAATTACAAAAGTATTGCCCTTCAAAGTAAATAAAATTATTACTCAACACTAAGTTCATCAATTGCACCACAGTATTCGACTCCCTCACTCTCAAGTTCATAGTATTAGTCACAAACTCATAAAGCCAATCAAGTCCAAAATGGTGCAGGATTACATTAAATAGGTCTTTAACACCCATTGTAACAAAAACAATCTAGTTATTAAATGCTACTTCCTTACGTTAAAGCAGAAAATCCCAAGAATCCTTGCAAATATAATTAAGTTCTTTAACCCCCTTTTTAAGTTTAAGATCCAAGAATTTTGCTATCGGGTGGGTCTTAGACTAACCCAAATCCAATATTGGTCGAAGAGTGAGATTGTTTAATTATGGGACAGTTAGGCTAGTTAATAAGTAAAAAACTATAAGTTTCAAAATCTATTTGACCTTGCATTAATAAGTCATACAACAAACAATCAATCATTGAATAAGCAATGTGTATTTCATTGAGGATACTCCACTGTATGCATTGTCATAAAGAACAGTTAACATCTGATAAGTGTAATGAATCTTATTCATAATAAAAATGCCCCCCTCCATCTGGTTTCATAATCCTAAGTGAAGGAGTAGAACAAATTTCACTCAATAAATGTTGTTGAGTGAGATCAGAGGGAAGGTAACTATGGGACACTGTTAATGAACTGCCTAATGTCCAGTTCACAGAATTTTTCAAAATGTTGTAAAATAGGATGCAGTGGAGGGTAAAATATACTACTCTTTTTGAACACATTGTTAACACTTCCAACATCAATAGGAAAAAACGTTTAAAATTAAGTTTCCTTACAAAAAGTTTGACCTCTGATATAGCCTTGGGCAAAGATGCTCTAACAGTAGGAACAAAAGTCAAACCTTTGTCAAACAGGTCTACATGTTCTCATCACACTGGTCATGAACTATAATTGTAAATGTAAAAATCCTCCAAATGGTTAGTAACAATTTGACTGTGAAACTCATCTCTCATTCAAAATACCCATTGAAAAGTAATTTACCACCTCATCCTCAGTTGGACTTGATAGCTGTTCCTCCTCTTTTTTTCCAGTGTAAAAGGTGTTTGATGCCCATCCAAGCCCTCCATGGATCTCAATAAATGGTTCTTGGATTGATTCTTCAGCCAATCTGAGGATCTCACTGGAAGTGGATTTGAAGGGAGACCTGAATCATCTGTTTCTTGGTCATCATAATTACACCCTTTTGGTCAAACACTCCTGCAAATTACACTAGTAGCACACCCCTAAGAGTGGACCCAGAGATAGGAGAGCTACGTACACAGATACACAGTAGTCTGAACAGTCCACACTGATGAGAAAGTCCTTCTATGTGGCATAGCTTATAAGGAAAGACATAGCATCCAGATCCAAATAGGTTATAGTCCTACTGTACTTGGGCCCCCAACAGATCAATAATTTAGTATAATGCACCTTTTGGCATGTACCTGATCATGCACTTCAACAACTGGCATGGCCTCATAGGTTCCTTACAAAACAATATATATACAGGTCCTAGGCAGATCAACTAAAAGTCCTATCCCTTTACTCTGTCTCCTACTTACTACTAAATGTGATCTATGCTTAACCTACATGGCACTCTCAGACCCAGCCTTGATGAAACTGTTACACATTTGCAAGACAAACTGCATGAGGTTTACCCCATTTGCAAGACAAACTGCATGAGGTTTACCCAATCTAAGATTCTAAACCTGGTCTGAATCATGAACAAAACAGCTGGAGTGACAAATATGTGTCTCAGAGATACTCCTCTGTAACAGGCTTCCTATTCATTTAAAGCAGAGTCCTTCCTGAATCCACTTCAAACCAAGTTTAGATCAATGGATAGGAATCATAAATTCAATTCTGGGGTGGTGCTCATTTCCTTTATGGATAGCGGTAGTCAGTAAAATACTCAAAGGCACTGGCACAAACTTAAGCCACCTTCTAGCTCTTAGGGATTGAAAACTGGGTAAAATAGGGGCAATGATGGCTAGGCTTGAAAGGGCTCTTGAGCCATTAGCCTAGCCATATGAACCTATGAACTACACACACACACACACACACACAAACAATCTGAATCAAAACTACATTGTGCCTTAAATAAACAAGTCAACAAGGGAATACATGAAAGCATAAGACAATACATGGAGAGAATACAAAGCAGAAAACAACATGAAATTGCTAAATAATCCAAAGAGACCAGAAAGAAATGCCAAAGCTAGATCAGACAAGCAAAGTAAGAATGTTACAGTACATTGTAACACAGAAATCAGGATAAACTAGCTGCTTTCTAGAACATTATCAGCAAAATTATTGGACAACCAAAGGACTGAGATAACAAATATAATGGCTCTGCTATCACACAGGTGTACAGCACACACTTTTGATAACTATTTTGAATGTATCATCTGAAAAGACCCAGAAAAGTGGTCCAACATTAACTCAACAGCAATAGAGCAAACTAATGAACAATCTCCTAATTATCAGCAATGACGTATCTTTCAGCCAATAAATATAAACATATGGGAAAACATCTAAATGATCAAAGAATGGGTATTATACACGAAAAGCCAGCCCAACCACTTTTTTCAACGTATAAGTGACTAATCTCGCCAACCGGTCCGAAAGGTGATTTCTGACACAGGTTAAAAAAGCGGTTAGAGTAAAACTTTTTAACAAGAGACACCAGCTATCATTAAACTAAAAAGTGAGCTTTTTTAAGTAATCCTTTTTAAAGAAATCTTGCTCTCTCCAAGCAACTTAAACCTGAGATTAATGATCCTTTGAGTTTTTTTACAGTAGACAACAAAAGAAACATGAGATTAACATGAGATGCTTTTTAAAAAGCTGTCTCGATCTTTTAACCCATTTTTCTGCCGTTGGGCTAATTTAAAACAGAGATTAACTTGCAGAAATTGTTTCGCCTGCTCTGATGCGTTTGCCCAGCTCGCGTAATCAGTTTCATTGCCCTGGAACACGCACCCGGAGTGAGAACACCAAGCCGAAGAAGAGCAGGCGAACCATTATTTAAGCCATATTAGTGCCATTTCTATTTAAGTATAGTAATATATTTATAAAATAATGCAATTATTTGGGTAATGCTGGATTTACCCACGGTTCACTCCACGGCCAGCACCGGCTTAGCCCCAAAACGTTAAACAATAACCGTGGGGGCATCCAGCACCACACCCAGGCGTGGGTTATTGCTATATTAACCTCCATGGATAGCCCTCCAAAAAAGCTAACTACTTGCATTGCACAAACTTTTGAAAGAATAGGCATGGCCTACAATCAGAAAGCACTCCAAGCTCATATCTTTATCTAAAAACAGTGATTACAAAAAGGTTGAGAAAATGTAGGCTGATCAGTATAGTAAATCCTGTCTCAGAGGTACCTGAGAGGATTGTTATGTTCAAGATGCAGAACACCTGGACCATCACAGCAAAGTGAACTTAAGTTACATGGAGTCCATCCGGGACAGTGTACTCCAATAACTATAATTCATGCAGTACATGGCCGTATCTTAACAGTTGTGGCCACATAATGCAAAGTTAGTTTTAGACTTCTCAAAAGCATTTTCTTTTATAAATTACCCACTGCTGCTTCAAACACTACAGTCACTAGGTTGTAGCAATTCTGTTCTACTGTTGTTCAATACTGCAAACAAAATCCAGCACCCTGAGTGTGTATAGCAAGAGAACTGATTTATTGACAACCAAACCACAAGATTAGTGTCCCATTTATTGCTATTCAAATAGGGCACGGTGATGGGTGCCTCTTTTGCACCTATATATGCAGATCTCTTCATGGGATATGTGGAAGATCAGATTATATATAATGAAATACACAATCTATATTTGCCTGAAATGGATATTAGGAGACGGTACCTGGACAACTGTTGGTTGGTTTGGAAAAGGGGGAATTGAGTATCTTATGGAATTTGTGGAATATTTGAATAGCAATAAATGGGGTGTTAGATTTACAGTAAACCATGACACACACCAAATTGATTTTTTGGATATCCACTTAAGCAAGGAAGTGGATAATACTCTTCGTACCACTGTGCATAGAAAATATCCACAATACAACAGTCTTCTACATGCCTCTAGCCTCCACCCTAAACACATCATAAGAAATATTCCCAAATCTCAATTTATTAGAATTAAGAGAATATGTTCATCTCATGTAGACCTTCAGCATTGTCAGAATGATCTTTCGAACAGATTCATACAGCGAGGGTATAACAAAATGGATGTCCAATCTGCAGCTAGTATGACCAACAATTTATCTAGGGACAGTTTATTGGGCTATAAAGATAGGACTGCTCAGTCCTCAGGTCAGCTACTTAGATTAGTAACTACTTTTGGCAGGAACACCTACCAATTACAAGACATTATTAGTCATCATTGGAATATACTGCAAACAAACACACATATTGGCAAGTGGTTAGACGAGAGATGTCTTTACTCCTATCGTAAAGGCAAAACTTTAGGATCACATTTCTCACATTACAAAAGAATCACATCTCAGGATGTCTGCATGACCCAGATTACTATGTCAGGATATAGATTAATTGGTTGTCATCCTTGTGGTCACTGCTCTTTTTGTAAATATATATTTACAACAAAGGAATTTACTAGCAAGAATACAGGCAGGATATTCAACATTAATCATTTTGCCAATTGCAGCATGGACTGGGTGATCTATTTAGCCACATGTACATGTTGGGCATTTTATATTGGTCAAACTTCTAGACAGCTGCGTATTCGTATCTCTGAGCATTTAGGTGACATTAGAAATGCCAGGACTACCAACGCTCTGTACAAACATACTGTTGTACACAAGACGGCTCATTACTCTTTCATTTGTATTGACAAGATTGTTGGCCACAGAGCGTTCAAAACTGGATGGCACAAACTATTAAACAGCAAGGAAACTAAATGGATAATCAAATTGGGTGGTTTGTTTCCACCAGGCCTCAATGATAAGTTATAAATTATTTGTTACCAATATTCTACTATGGTTACAAACATTTTTATTTTTTAATTTCCATTTTGAAATAATTTTCACTGGTCCGATATATCTCTCATTATTATTTAATATGTTTTCAATAGTATAATTCTGGAATATATGTGAGTCTCTCATTATGATGGTTTATTGTGGATTATATTTTTCTTTTTCCACTGTTTTATTTTATTTACATTTTGTGGTCATGTATTAGATTAGTGTCTTATTTAAAATTTATCTAAACAGGAAATGATGTCATATGCTTTAATTGAATAATGTATAAATAAGGACTGTCTAATCATTTTGACCATACCACTGAAGAAAGCTAACTGCTGAAACCGGTTTGGTTGTCAATAAATCAGTTCTCTTGCTATACACACTCAGGGTGCTGGATTTTGTTTGCAGTATTCAAGGTTGGTTTATCCGTGCATCAACCGTACGTGCTAGCCTGCTCTTCTCTACTGTTGTTCAACCCTCACTTACAAAATACAGTCATCTGCCTACTGCTGCAAATCAAACCCAATACTACCTCTTTCACTCCTGTTACTTTGCATAAATTTAACTCTAAGAAATCCCCTCTTTGTCCACACTGCAAAACTCTATCGGCCGATATACTCCATCTATTCTGGAGCTGTAAGTGTGTATTTAAACTTTGGAACTCCCTTAAATTTCAATTAAATAATGGGCTATCAATCATCCACACTCACATGGGAATTTACTCTCTTACATATCATACCAAAGAATATCTCTAAAACTCAGGCAATTACTATGATTAATCTTTTTCTTCTAATAAAACTCTATATAGCAACCAATTGGCTTAACCTAACTAACATTTCCTGGGAGAATTTTAGATTAATGGCAACTAAGCATCTCTTAGCCCAAAAGATTTTAATTGACAAGGGGAATAAAAACATCAAACACAGGAAATTATGAGAACAAACGTTTAATATTATTCTGGCCTAGCTCATTATAATATAGTAAAATTAACAACATATAAAAGGTTCCATATTAACCTATATCTATAGCCCACAAAACTGTTCTCATTTTTCTTCTCCCTCCTTTTTATAATGTATATTTCTAATCACAATAACTTTCACTGAACTGTAACAATTTCTCTCTTGAGTATTGAAAGCATCTGTGTATATAGTGTAAATAGTATCGTTTGATTGTTTTACTTACTACTGTACAACCAATAATGTATAATAACCTTTTTTTTTTTTCTTTTTGAAGCAGTGTTACCTCTACATATTATACTATGTTTGTTACCTTATATCAATGAAAATAATAAATAAAGAATTTTTGGAAAAAAGAAAAAACAATACTACCTCAAGGCCCAGTATTGGAACCACAGATTTTCAGCACTTTCATGAAATACATAAAATTACTAATGGAGTGAGTATCATTCAATGCTTTCAATACTTTGCACTCGTCTACAGAAGAAGTTCAGAAGCACTCATAATGGATGCAAACTTCACTCAGTAAAGTGCTTATATGGTTTTACAAAAGCTATCTGATTTTAAAGGGAAAATAACCACTAATTTTAGGGAAATAATGCAATCCGTAGCTCCCACAATGTTACATTAGTTCTAAAAGAAGAAACTTGTATCCCAGAAATTGTCACATTTAATAATTTCTCCAAATCATTTGGGTTTCTAATACCATGATGGGAATGGGCTCATTCCTAAGTCAAATTATGACTAAAGTTCATGAAATTAGTATTGTTTCAATCTTTGGTGTCAGCCAGAAGGGCTCTTCGCAGCACCTGCATTGTGCTCAGTAATGATTCTTTCTGCAATTTACATGCAGTTACATGGATTGGTAACATATCTAAATATGATTGTAGATTTTTTTTTATAAGACCCATTGCTACTACTACTATTGGACCTGTCTAGGTATCTTTCTTACAAATTGCTCTCATTTCTGCTGCAAATCCTGATATTTTATGACTTTGTGTTTCTCTATACGCAAGACACTGTAGTCACTGGGTGTAGTGATTTCAATGATCAAGGCTACTTTTGTCTTCTTTTCATGGACCACCATATCTGGTTTTCTCATATCTATCTTTTGAACTGTTGGTAATGGGTGATCCCATGTGAAGTAGACCATCATTTTCTATGATGCTTTGTGGCTCATGTTTCCAGTGTTTTTCAGCTACTTCAGTATTATAATGTTTGCACAATCCCCAGTGCAACAGTTTTGCCACATTATTATGCCATTAGTATATCACAAAACAGCAACAAGGTGTGCAACTGTTTCCAATTCTGTTTTACAAAACCTACATTTAGCTGTTTCTCCCACATGTTCAATGGACTTTGTAAACCAACGTGTACACAGTCCACTATCTTGAGCCACCAGTATTAACCTTTCATCTCTTGGTTTGAATTTGCCTTTCCTTAACCATTCCTGCATTCGAACCTGATCAACATGAGGTTCTTCCAGGAGTTTTCTATACTTGCAACTATATTTATGCATTTTCCACATTTCTTGCCTTCTCATCTGATCCTTCACCTTATATTCTTTCTTTTTTTTTTTTTTTTTTTTTTTGGCATATTCAGTTACTGCCTGAGTTTTATCTACTTCTGTTTGATTTCCATTCCCACTTAACACCGATATATTTCTGCTAGATTAAGAAGGGAAGCCATGTTAGATTCATTCTCCTCATGTTTCAAAACTTTCACTATGTTTGGGTCTTGTTACATCAGCAGATATGCTTGCAGTCCCACAATTGCAGATCTATATCTATACATGTAGTCGGTTTCAAGGAGGCCCATACCTCCTTTGGAATGGGGAATATATAATCTTTGTTTGCACTGATGTTTATAAATTATTAATTGAGCATGAAGCATCTTTCTTATTTTCCATTCTAATCTATCTAACATGTTTTGCAGCCAATCAATCATTCCAAAACTGTAAGTTAGGACAGGAAGAGCAAATTGGTTTATAACTAGAATTTTATTCCTAGATGTCAATGCTGTTTTCTGGATTTATTTAAGGGGGGGGTTTAAAAAAGCCTACACATACTTATTTTCTGTGTAGGCAATCCAGGAAACAGAACTGAGGGGCATGCATGAGCATGCCAACACAGAAGTGTCCGTGGCATGCAAATCACCTCATAAGCAGGTGAACTGCATGCAAATTAGGGTGGTAGTGCAATCCAGCAAGCAGATAAGCAGACTTGCAGTCCCTGTGTTGGTGTCCGAAATGTACATGGAAAAATTCTGTGTACTGGATGTTAAGCAGAGAACAGGGGCTGTAAAAGTGCAGTAAGGACAGAAATAGTATAGCAGACACAGATATGTGCAAAACTATCCACTGTATGTCCAAAACCTAATGGAAAATAATTTAAAATATTTTTTTTAAATAATCAGATTATGTTTGTGTGACATGCTGCAGTGTGCAAACATGCTGCTAAGAAAAGAAAAAAAAAATTTTTAAAGTGTAAAAATGAAAATTAGCATGTGACAGTAATGCATTATAGGACATTGCGTGGAGTATGTACAGTGGAAGATTGCTGTGGTTGCTAACAAGGAAGAGCCAGGAACCATGTAGTTCCCAGGTTGTGTGCATGGATCTCTATGCAAATGACCTGGAGTTACTGAATAGCACAAATGGGTATTCGTGAATGCAGATCCCATCCGTGCAGGAAGAGAACCATGTTGGTGTCCACATAAGAGGTAGCTGACATCAAAAGGGGATGTATCCACATCCTTTTAAGCTCATTGGAGCCCAGAGACACCTGTTTGAGCAGCATGCCACTCTGCTGAGCAGGGGGTGTACACAGTGTCTGCTAAGCTTTCTTTACCTGTGGGGCACATGTTTCAGTGAGCTTGAGCGGGTCTGCACAGTGCACCACCATGCTGAGCATGACCTTTCATGGAAAAATGACTGCTGAACATTGCTTACCTTCATGACGCATGTTTGTGTGGTGAGCCGCAGTGCTGAGTGAGGAAGGCTGTTAAAAAAAAAAAATTGGTTGAGAAAGGCAATGATATCTTAATTACAGATGACCCCTGTTCCACTTAAACTAGGGCCATTAACAGTCCTTAATGATGTACTCGGCAGGTGGAATACATCATAGGTAGCCAATCACAAAGGCTGCACCTACAGCAGAGGGGTCTACATTAGAACATCGAACATTCAAAATGTCGAGTGTTCTAATATCGAACCCTAGCAATCGAAAATACAAAATATGAACATTCGGAACAGCGAATTATTTCCTAGGGAAAAAAATTTGCTGTTCCAAAACACATACACACAACACAAGCACACCAAACAAACAGCAATCCACACACATACACCTAAACTCTTACACCTAACCCTACACTAAACTATACATATACCACTAACTATCCACTTACCTTAACCCAAACTCTAACCCTAAGGTCCATCACTATCGCATAGTCACCTCACCCGCTCCCTAACCCAACTCACCTAACCTGACCTAACCCACACGTCCACACACTCGCATACTTACCTGACCTGCACCCTAACCCTAACTCACCTAACCTGCCCTAACCCACATGTCCACACAATCGCACACTTACCTGAACCCAACCCGTAACTTTCCACCAGAGCACTGAAAATACCGAAGCAACAGAAACAGACAACCAAATTCTTTCCCTAGGAAAGAATTTGGTTTCCTGTTACTTCGATATTTTCAGCGTTTGCTAAAAATGGGTCAGTATTAGAACACTCGACATTTCAAATGTTCGGTGTTCTAATACAGACCCCAGCAGAGCACTATAAAAGCTGTAGAAACCATACAATCTGATTTCACCCCCATACTCTGCACCAGTGGAATACAGACTTGGGACTTTTAACTGAAGATATGCTAGGGTCTGCTGCAGGTCTGCTACATATATATGTGCTAGATACTGGAAGTCACTATTGCTGCTGCTGCTGACCATAGGCCTAGACTGAGAAGGAGAAGAATGTTCAGGTCCAGGTTAATCTTCCAGCGGTTACATGAGCTGCAGATTGTAGAGTGCTACATAGTGGACAGGGACATACTATTCAGGGGCGGCCTGTGCTATTGGACTGCCGGACTGCAGCCCCCTCAGCTGTAAAATAAAAAAAAGAAGAAAATAAAAGAAAAAGAAAAGATAAAAACAATTTAAAAAAAACGCGGACTTTCGCGAATGCGCACTAGTCCGGACTGCTGCTGAGACAGTCTGGAGCATGCGCAGACTGTCTCAGCAGCAGTCCGGACTGGGAAACATGGAAGAACAGAGCTCCCAGAAGTCTATGCAGTTTTAACTGCATAGACTGTCGCTGGGAACAGGTCGGACCCGGACTGCAACGTCGGCAGGCAGGCTGGAGATCTCGCGGGGATGTGCTCAAACATGACAGCTATGGGATGTATGTAATGGCCCCAGGGATCTACATCGCAGACAGGGGAAGGGATTTACATCGCACTATGGAAGGTAAGAGTGTGTGTGATGTTAAGGAGTCTCGTCAGGGACGTGCTCTACATCACGGACAGTGTGTGTGTGTGTGTGTGTGTGTGTGTGTGTGTGTGTGTGTGTGTGTGTGTGTGTGTGTGTATGTGTGTGTGTGTGTGTGCCAGCCCAGTTGTCAGGTGGCTAGAACTAACTCATGGTGGTGTGGTAGGGAATACCTCAGGCTTGAACCCTGTACCTTGTATGCAGGTGTTAAGGACCTGAATTCCCTACCCACCACCATTTGTAAAATTTTTGCCTCATATTTGATCTGATCTGTTCCTCATAATATCTGTGGTTTCTAAATGTTGTAATGCTTGATATTTGATGGTGCAGTGGTAGCATTGTTGCCTCACAGCTGCAGGTTCTCAGGTTTGATTCTTGGCTGGGGTGCCTTCTGTGTGGGGTCTGCATCTTCTCCCTGTGTTTGTGTGGGTTTGCTTTTGTGTCCTCCCATGTTACAAAGACATGTCTGCATTATTTCTTCCTGGGCCTCTGCTGAAAATTGTTTTTTTGTTCCAAGTCAGACTGTCCTGATTAACAAATGTTAAATAAAACTGACAGACATTTGAATTTCAGACTTCAGGTTTCTGAATGTTTAACTCCTTACATATTTGATGGTGCAGTGGTAGCATTGTTGCCTCACAGCTATAGGTTTTCTGGTTTGATTCTTGGCCGGGGTGCCTTCTGTGTGGATTCTGCATCTCATCCCTGTGTTTGTGTGGATTTGCTCTGGTGTCCTGCCATTTTACAAAGACATGTGTCTGCAGTATTTCTCCCTGGGCCTCTGCTGAAAATTGTTTTTGTTCCGTCAGAAGTGAAATTGACAGGCATTTGAATTTCAGACTTCATATTCTTCAAAAAATACATAGTAGCACAACCTTTTATTCTAGCAATTTTGTAAGTTTATAAGATGAATATTTGAAATTTGTCCTTATTTTCGGGACTGTATTACCCCATTATTGGCTTTGTCCAGGTTTTTTGTGCTAAGGTTGACAGCTATGGCAAGAACTGAATTCACTGAATATGTTTGAGGGCTGTATTCCCTCATTGCTGGGTTTGTCCAGGTGTTTTGTGCTAAGAGGTTGACAGCTATGGTGAGAACTGAATTCATTAAATGATAGTCATTTAAGTTTCAGTCTTCCGCTCTTTCACAAAGCAGCTGATTTGGAGTAGTGGTATGTTGCTCTGACTGTTTTGCACAGGGACCTTGGCAGTAAAATGTATGGTGGTAACACAGCATTTTTCTTTCACAAAGCAGGTGATTTGGCATAGTGGTATGTTGCTCTGACTGTTTTGCACAGGGACATTGGTAGTAAAATGTATAGTGGTAACACAGCATTTTTCTTTCACAAAGCAGCTGATTTGGCATAGTGGTATGTTGCTCTGACTCTTTTGCACAGGGACCTTGGCAGTAAAATTTATGGTGGTAACACAGCATTTTATTCTAGCAACTTTCCAAGATTATACAAGGAATGTTTAATGTGTCCCTGGTTTTTGGGCTTTTGACCCCCCCCCCCCAATAAATTTGGCTTTTTCCAGATTTCTTGTGTTGCGAAGTTGAGATGCAGTTGAGTATTGAGTAGATTTTACAAGGAGCTGAGAGCTGCAGGGGAAGAGAAGTTTAGTGCTGCTTATGCTAAGTCAGCTTGCATTGTTAATAGCACAACAGGTTATGTACTTGCTTTTGATGCAGAAGGTTGTTGGTTCTACTCCCACAAGGGGTGAATGCTGCCATACTGAAAAAGTTAAGATACTAACTATGAGCCTGTTATCGGTTTGCTATCCATTTCCTATTGCAATATTACTAGCTTATCATTTTTAATGGACTATATGCAATTTATTCTTCAGGGGCATCAGACACTTTATTTTTCAATGAAACCATGAAATATAAAGGTGTTGCTAGCAGCAACCTCTTCATTAGTTACAGATTTATTTAATGTGGAATTATTTAGATGGCTTTTTTACTTCTTCAGAGATTGTGCATATTTACTGATAATGGTGGACTGTAGAATTGTGCATATTTACTGATAATGGTGGACTGTAGAATTGTGCATATTTACTGATAATGGTGGACTGTAGAAGTTTGAGTAGACTTTTATGATGGAAATGTTCTGAACTGGGCAGTTTTTTAATTATGGGCGCATGCATTTTGTTTCATTGTTTACTGGAACGATGTTCTGAATTGAGCAGTTCTGTCACTGGTAAAATGTATTTTTCTTTGAATGTGGGTTTCAATGCTGTTTCAATGAATGTGAGTTTCAAGGGCAGAGAAGTTTTAATGCTAAGTTTGTTTAGCAGATGTCTTAGTGTTTGTGCTGTAAAATGCAAAATAAAGCTTTCAAATGAAGTCCAAATCATCATAGAAGTAAATCAGTATGCACATTAGTGTTTGTGGTAAATGGAGTGAAATAGCCAAGTAATGGATCATTGGAATGGCTGCAGGGGGAGGCTCCATTCGACCATGATTTTGTGAGGTGGAAGGGCGGAAAACTTAAAGACAGCCCCAGCTGAACTATACCTCCCAACTGTCCAGATTTTCAAAGAATGAATAGATTTTTGCTTCTTAATTTTGGTTTGTTCCTCATAAAATTTGTGGTTTTCTGGCAAATCATTTAGGAATTAAGTCACTAAATAATGGCACACTGAGTTTCAGACTTCATAACCTTCAGAAAAATGCATGCTAAAGTAAGACCTGTTCTATCAACTGTCTCAGTTTATACAAGAGCAATTTTTAGTACTGTTTATATGTTCCCCCAATATATTTGGCCTTGTCCAGATTTATTGCATTAACAGGTTGAGAGGTACATGCAAATAAATTGCTTTATAGAATTAGGCATAGCCAAACCTCTCAACTGTCCCTGATTTTGGCTCAAAATGTTGCTCTTCCCCCTAATAATCCCTCCGCAAAATAACAATTTTGGAAGAAAACATGGAGAGTTTACAATTAAGAAATAACTGTAATAATCAGAGTTATAGATTACTTTTATTTCAGAAATGCATGTAGATTCTTTTATTTTGTCAGCTGCTCAAGTTAGCAGTACTAATATTAAAATGTCCCTTCTTTGACAGGTTCCCAGCTGTATTGTGTGGCTCTTTTATATTTTTACATCACATTGTTGGTCCATTTTTCATAAAATTGTGCTTTTTTTGGCAAAATTGTGTTTTTTTTGGCAAATTAGTGGCAAATCATTAAAGGGCAGCCACGGTGGTGCAGCGGTTAGCGTTGCTGCCTCACAGCAAGAGGTTCTCTGGTTCAATCCTCGGCTGGGGTGCCTTCTGTGCAGAGTCTGCATGTCCTCCCTGTGGTTGCGTGGGTTTACTCTGGGTGCTCCGGTTTCCTCCCACATCCCAAAGACATGCTGTAGGTGGATTGGACACTCTAAATTGGCCCTAGGTGTGAGTGTGTGCATGTGTGTGCCTTCTGTGGAAGGTTGGGCGCTGGGCTGGCAACTTGACACTGTAAAACTCCACTGCCAATCATGAGCAGACAGGTGATCCGCTGTGGCGACCCCTAACCATGAAAAGCTGAAAGAAGAAGAAGGAGTGACAAATCATTAAAGACTGAAGTTAGAAAATAATGACAGACAGTTGAGTTTCAGATTTCATACCATTCAGAAAATTCATACTAATGCAAGACCTATTCTATTATCTTTCTAAGTTTATAAGAGCAATATTTAAAAATTGTCCTTATTTTTGGGCCTTTGTCCCACTTCTTTGTATGGCTTTGTCCAGATTTCTTGCTCTGAGGTTGAGAGGTATGACAAATGTGTCAGGACCATCACAGTCAGCTAGAGACATTTCAAATTGTGACATACTTCTTGCACCCCACTCCCCCATGTAGTGACTCTGGATGTGTCAAAGCAAGGCAAGGAGTAGTTATGCAGTGTAAATGTGCAGAGTATCCCCCCCCATCCAAGGTAGACACAAGTACTAGAGTGGCTTTTCATCTGTCCTTGATTTTTGCAGAATGGTCTGGTTTCTGTCATATTTTTTGTACTGTTGATTTATGCTTATTACTCAAAGTGCCTGTTGCTCTGTGTTTAAGTAGCAATACTTTAATGACCATCAGGTAAGCTTGGCTGAGATCGTAAGATGCAAGTAAGCTTTAATAAGCATACTGTTAAACAATTGCCAACACTGAAAGCCTTTCTGTTGTTGCCATGTAGAGAATACTTAACTAGATAATGTATAAGCCTTGGGTATTGAAATGCATATGACAGTATTTGCAATAAAGGACAGATTACATTATTTTAAGAAGCTCATTACACTTGGAGACTTCCAGTCATCTCTACAGGCTTTACCCGTAACCTAAACAGAATGCCAATTGTGTGGTCCATAACCTGTACAGTAATCCTTTACTATTAGAACTCACTGAGCTCAGCTGACCTCAACTCAGACCCAGAGCCAACAGAGAGGAACCCATCCCAGTGGAAACAAAGGTATGTGGAGCTGTTAGGATACTAGCTATGGGTATATTCCAAAGACCAACTGGGGACATGATGGGGTTCTCCTAGGCATCAGTATTCAGGGTACTCCACCAGTTCCTGGATGCCATGCTACGTCATGCCAGTGAGCACATTTATTTTTCCCTCATCCCTGAGGCAAGGGCCAGCAGTATGCAACACTTCTACTGTGTAGCACACTACCCTGAGGTACTGGGTGCCATAGATTACACTCATGTACACATCAAGCCAAAACCTGGTGAGGAGGGTAGAATCTACATCAACTGCATGGGGTACCACTCCATCAACTACCAGGTTGTGTGCAATGCCCAGGGCATAATCATGAATGTGTGTGCTGTCAGCCCTGGCAGTTATCACAACTCCCATATCTGGCATGCATCACGGCTGTACCAGATGTTTGCTAGGCGTGACATCCCCCATGGCCATTTACTGGGGGATGCTGGCTGTGCACTGGAACTGTGGATGATGACAGCCATTAGAAATCCACACATCCATTGAAGAACACCATAATGAGGCACACACACAAACTAGGAGCATCCCAGAGTGTGTATTTCGACTGCTGAAATCACAGTTCCAGTGCCACGATATATCTGGTAGAGCCCTGCAGTACTCTCCTGCCACATGTACATACATGTTCACAGTATGTGCCATGCTACATAATATGATCCTGCAGAAACAGCTGCAGTAGGATCAGCGAAGAGAAGGGATAAACAGCCCCCTACCATTGCCTAGGTTACCAAGCCACACCCACAGGTGGACTGCGAGGAGGAAAGCCTTGAGGTTGTCCCTGTAGGCAGATGTAGGCATGCCCAGTATGCCCTGGCCTTGGCCAAGAGACAATGCATAGCACATGCACTGACAACCTAGGGCCCTAGAGATTGACACCTTAAACCGACTTGCATACATATTAGTAAAAATGATACCAGCCAACCCACACAACCTGTACCTCACCATGTATTGGCTGTGGACTGCATGCATCAGACAGAGTCAGCCCTGAACTACAGGTCTGTTATCTGCTGCATTCACAAGGTAAGTCACACAACTAATCACCACTTGTAAGTGGTACTAGAATATAGTAGCATATGTATGGACCTGCTGCATGTATGCAAGGGAATATAGTCGGCTACTGCGCTACTTACAGAGCTCTAGCAGCCACTTGGGATAACAGGTACTCTGTCCAATAGCATGTGTCCCATAATATTCACTAAGGCACATGGCTGGAAATCCCACTACATTATTCAACGGAGATGCCAAACAGTGGGGTCACAGAACAGTAGCATCGCTGTGTATGCCAGCAGAGAATGGGCTGGTCATCCCCCACCCCCAACTCATCAGTGTACCCATACAACTCCTGTAGTAGTTTATCTGTAATGATATATCAGCAGACCACCCAATTCCAGGGCTGTGACATAGAACCTGACCAAACATTCTATGTCTCAAGTAATGCAGGGTTGACAATGCATGTCTGTATGCTGTTGATTGTGTGATGAATGACACATCCCAGTCTAGCAGCCTGTGTGGCTCAGTAATCTAGGGACATTAACATGGGTGATAGTGCTGATGGTTTTAATCTGGCAGTAGCCACATCTTTTGCATTTGAGGTAGTCGTATGGTGCTATTCCCACAGACTGTCATGACCCCTCAATCTGTTACCACAAGAAAGCTGGACAAAGCCAGAGTGAATTGGGGGGGGGGGGCAAAGGTTCAACCCTACAGACAGACATTATACATGCTCTGAGTAACCTAGATGGTAGCTAGTATAACAGCAGGTTGCAACAGGTCAGATTAGCAGCAAGGTGTAAAGGCCATCACTTAAATGCTTCAGTAGTTACAACAATTCAGTGACTGCATTTTACAGTATATTACCAGAAAAGCACAAATGTATGAGGAACAGAGCAGACATATTGGACAAAATGCTGGACATTCTGCAAAATCATGTACAGGGAGAGGTATGCAGACTGTCAACATCTATGTGGTGTTACATTATGTACACCAGTCACATCATACCTCTCAAACTCTTAGAGGAAGAAGTTTGGCCAAAGCCATGAATAAAAGTGGGACAAAGGCCCACAAATAGGGACAAGTTATAAATACTGCTCTTATAAACATAGAAAGTTGATAGAATAACAGGTCTTGCATTAGCATGAATCAGTTGATGTATATGGAGTCTGAAACTCAAATGTATTTCATTATTTCTTAACTGCAGTCTTCAATACTTTGTCATTAATTTGCCAGAAAACCACAATGTTATGTAAAACGGACAAAAAATATAAGGCAAAAATCTGGACATTCTGTGAAGCTCTGTACAGTTGAGATATATGAGTCACATATTAAGGTCAGCAAACAGCCGGGGAATGCCTTCGACAATATCAAGGAAGTGCCGTACTGTGGTAACAAGTGCAGCAGCCAATGGCCTGTAGCACACATAATCCCAGACTGTAGTACAGGTAGCTCTGGCCTGGAGTCACCTTGTAAGTACTGACAATCACAATGGGCATGTTCCTACACTTAGCTAACTTGTGCCCAATTCTGTTGCCTCTTCTGCCCAATGACCTGCTATGTGGAAATATGTCTGTGCATACATAGATACAGCTACGTATACATATCTGTCTTTCCATATCCCCTCACGCTTGATTAGTGTATCTATCAGTATGTGGTATACACACACACACACACACACACACACACAGATATATATATATATATATATATATATATATATATATATATATATATATAAAAATAACATGATATACATATATATAGCTATATAAAGTACAATGATACATAGACTCTCCGCATATATCTAAAAAACACATTTATATAATGTACACACACAACAGTTAAGGAGACATCCGTGTTATACACATTTATATAGATATATGTGGGGATGTACAAATGTTCCCACATACCCGGAATGCTGGGGTTATCTGCACTTACACAACACAACAGTTGTCTGATGGAAACAGACCAAGGCTGCAACAGCACATAATCCATAGGTTCATAGGTTGGGACTAGGCTATCAGCCCTAGGGCCTATACAAGCCTAGCCATAACAATTCCCTGGCTATTTCTTCCCACACTATTTATTTCCCTGGACCCCTGTCTAGCAGTGCAACTGACGTGATCCCCAGGGTGAATTTCCTTTCTCCCATCCAATCGTCAAGGTTCCCTTTGAAGAAGGCCAAAGATGCGCTCTGCTTGACATGTATGGCCAGTCTATACCAGAGTCTGGGGAGTCTCTGGGTCAGGAGCCTAGCCCTCCATCATGTTTTGTTTATTGTGATGACAAGGTTTAGATCCCTGGAGCATGTTGCTCTGAGGGATTGGGATTTCTTTAAGTGTAGCATGTCCAACAGCTCTGGGTTTGACATGGCCTTGTATGTTAAACAGAGATCGCCTCTGAGTAGACGATATGCAACAGAGTATAGCTGGAGTTTTTTAAGGCGGTCAGCATAGGGCATCTGCTTTAGGCCTGTGATTCTTTTAGTAAGGTATTTCTGCAGCCTTTCCATTTGTTGTAGATGTCTTGAGAGGTACATACCACATACCACTCACCCACAGACTCCTGTGCCTGCGGAATGTCATCCTGTAGATAGACACAGGTGAGCTGGTGGTGTAATATGCAATGGTTGCAATGCATGCCTTGGAGAGGCCATATTGTCCCTGGCCACATCTTTGCCTATCAAATGGCAAACAGCCACATATAGCCATACCGGAAACTATACACACATAGCAGGGATATTACTAGGCATCCCACACCTAGGACACTACATTCAATAACAGTACCAAGCAGTATCACTCTGCAGGCCACACATGCTTTCTAACACAAGTCCACTTTGGGTACTACACAAGTACTGTGCCTGCATCCACATATGCAAAAGACATAACCTGTGGCTTGTGCGATAAGTACTGTGGGTTACAGTGTGCAATACTAGATAGGTACAGGGTTTAATCTCACATCAACCGTGTGTGTGTGTGTGTGTGTGTGTGTGTGTGTGTGTGTGTGTGTGTGTGTGTGTGTGTGTGTATGTGTGTAAATATATCCCCTTGCAGCACTACAGACACTGTGTGTGTATGTGTGTGTGTGTGTGTGTGTGTGTGTGTGTGTGTGTGTGTGTGTGTATAAACATATTCCCTTGCAGCACTACAGACATGCCCATCTGGCCTATGTGTGTGTATGGGTTTACTATTGAAATTACGAAATTTAAAATAAATTTCGTACTAAATGTTGACAATTAATGTCAAAACTGCAGATTTACAACTGTTTGTAAATCTGCAGTAATTGCCAAAAAAGTAAAATTCAACATTTTATGGCAATTAATAACAATGCCAAATTTGCCGTAAATCTCGAACTCTTACAAATAACATCCTATTTTTGCAGGGGGGCAAGACTCCCTGCCCCACTTGTGGGGGGATGTAGCCCCCACCCCAACTATATATTCCAACTCCGAGATCGCACTACAGTGAAGAAAGAGATGTATTTCCCTAACTGCACTGTACAGCAATCTCTATACATCCTTTTAAATGTTTATATTTGCGAATGCACAGTACATTCGCAAATATACCATTCGAACATTTGGACTGTACACATATGAACTATTCAAGCATCTGTAGTTCGAATAATTCATAGGTGTACATTCTGACATTGACATTTCAATAGTAAACCATGTGTATGTGTGTGTGTGTGTGTGTGTGTGTGTGTGTATGTGTGTGTGTGTGTGTGTGTGTGTGTGTGTGTGTGTGTGTGTGTGTGTGTGTGTGTGTGTGTGTGTGCATGTGTGTGATTGTGTAAATATATCCCTTTGCAGCACTACAGACATGCCCATCTGGCCTATCTCTTTGCAATGATTATGCATTTTAAGGCCCTGTGACTAGCTGCTGTCCTCTACATTGTCCTCCTTTACAAGGCCTGCTGATGTCATCCACCTTAAGGGTGCTGGCTGACAGTCTAATATCAGGTAAACTCCATGGTGCATGTGATAATTACTGTGAACTGTAGTGTGTAAAAGTAGATAGGTAGGGCTTTTAATTTGACATCAGCCAACTCTTTGTGTTTGTATAAATATATACCCTTACAGCACTATGGACATGCCCATATGGTCTATCTCCGTGCAATGGTTATTCATTTTATGAGCATGTGACTAGCTGATGGCCTCTAAATTGCCCTCCTCCACATAAGCATAACTGATGTCCACAACCTTCTAGATCTTTATGTTCAGAAAACCCAGGTGACATGTATCGAGTGTAACAGACCTTAGCAAAAAGTATGAATGCATGATTACGCTGACTGCCCCCATTGTCCCTGAAACATTGTTATGCACATATGCACTTATGGAGCCATGCAAATACATTGCCTTACCTTGCTGACATCATATTTCTGCTGTCCTACCCTACCATCCTGTGCCACTGTATTGCCACCATGTGTCCATTGCTTAACCCCCTCAGACACCTGGAATGGACACATACACAGGTCCTTGACACACCTGTCATTCTGTAACACTACCACCAGTCTAACATCATGCAACAAAGGTATAGAAAGTTTGATGTGTAGTCATGACACATGCCAGCATAGAATACCTTTAGAGGCCTACATCAAGCGCCATGGCAAAATAAGTTTGCACTCCACAAGTACATGTAAAGTAATATAGTCGCCCTGTGCATCAGACACATATTTGCATTTCCCTGCATTGATGGCATGGATGGCAGGGATGTGGCACAGGTATCGTCACATGCACAGGATGTGGTGTGTGGGTGCCAGAGGCTTAGGCTGTGCCAAACATGTGACAGCATGTGTGTGAGTCAGAAATGGGTGCAGGTTAGATGGGACAGGGAGAGGTTCTGTGTGTGTGTCTGTTGGTGAGCTGCATGCGACAGTGGTGTTTGAGTGTGTGCGTGCACATAGTCAAGCCCAGTGCTAGCCCTACATGTGTGTAAGTTGGACAGCTGTGGCCCATACCTGGTTGAGTGGACAGTTTACCATCTCCGGCCATGAACATGTGAACTGACTCTGCCAGGTGTAGCACTTTCACCACCATGCTCAAGGTCAGATGTGGTGCTAGTACCTGATGGTGACTGCAAAATGCTGGGACTATGTCCCCCACAGGACCACCTAAGACCACATGCCCATGGCTTGCCATGTCATGATGTGGACAGCACACTTCTCTCTGTAGTGCTGTAGGTACTGCCACTATGGGAGCTTTACTGTGCATGGCCATGTGGACTCCCAGCAGATGGTGTTGCTGACCTTCATCCACGTGTCTGATGCTCAACTCCGACCAGACGTTCTAGCACAGACATTGCGCGGTCAAAGACAGACACTGTCTCAGCCCACTGTCTTTCCATGACTGCAGTAAACTGATCCAGGGTATTCCCCAATGTGGTGGATGTAGTCATGGATGTCAGACTGTGCTGCATCCATAACACTAAGCATTGGTCTGGTGTTGCGTTCAGCATGTGCCTCCATGATGGACCAAAACATGGGGCGAATGACCTGTGATGTGACACCTGCAACACGTGGTGGATGGACAGCAGTCTTCCTATGAGCAACCCTGACAATCTGCCTGTGTTGGACCGTTCCAGCTCTCTGGCTGTGGCCAGTGTCTACACTCACTGATGCCATAGTTGTCGCACTGCCTTGTTCAATGTTTCCACCCTCTGACAGCCCAACATATGTGGCTTCTGGGGACTAGGTATATGTGGGCATGCTGACTGTGTGAGGTGACAATGGGGCAAGAAGAGGGATGTCAACCTCTGGGACAGATTCAGCCATGGACAACCCTGCCTGTGCCTCACTATGGCATCAGCATCTGATGAGACACTGATATTAGGTTATGAGGGGGACAGACTCCAAGCCCCCCGTCACCTGTGAGAAACAAAACAACAGCAGTACATTACTACCTACACTATTATGTTTGCTAATCCAAACAGACTCATACAGATGAGGATCCAGAACTGCATTACAAGTCCCACATCTTCACATCTCTGCTCCCATGCACAACAGACAAACTCACAACAACACACACAGAGAAGTCAGGCCCGTTATAACATGCAATTCAGCTGCATCCAGTTAATGTTGCCAGTACAACACACCTGTAAGGTATGCCATATGACAGTGTATGTGATAGAACTAAACATAAAACCCAGTACACCTATACTGAGAATGATATGCCAGAAGTAGTATCACTGCCTCAGGTATATACCATCTCCCTGTTGTGTTTGAACAGGCATCTTGGAGTACTTGGTTCATTTATAGCAGGCTGCATAGTCACTCATAACTATAAGTGCAAATGTGTTAATGTTTGTACAATTATACACGTGATTACCCAGTCTATGCACTGTAGTTAACTGTTCCAGAATGGAACATACAATTATCCTACTCTGGCCAAGCACAACAGTTGTACATAGGACAAAATGGGAGCCCTTAACTTTTGTAGGGTATATATGATCCCTAAAACAGCAATATCACACTTATCAGGTACAGGACCACGGAGCTGGGACACACCTGATGGACCTATAAACAGGTGAGGAAGAGGTATTGTCACACCACCAACTGTTGCAGCATTACAAGGTAATTTGTGCAACTATCCAAATGTGCAGTACCTACTGTGATAATGGCTATATTGCTGACATTCTGAGTATGTTTGCACAACTGAACATAAAACCCAACACCCCAGTGCATATAGACCTGACATCAATGTACTGGCATGTACAGCCTGCCAGAATGACTGATACAGTATTACACTGTTGAAAACTTACCTGGACAATCCTCTCCTGTGGGCACTGTGGCACCCACCTCCATGATGTATGGCATGATGGATGCCTGGGAACTGTAGGTTGTTCCTAGGTTATCCAGGAATTCCTCTGTTGCCAAGAGTGGTTGTTCAATCACCGGCCCTCCACTGGTGGTGGCACGATTCCTGGCAACAGCATCTGCCCTTTGTCATGCAGCATGTACCATATCTGTGGCCCGGTGTTGGACCTGCTCATAGGTCCTGTCCAGTTGGCCAATCTGATTGACAGCCTGCACAAGGTCTGTCCACAATGCCGTCTGCTGCTCCCAATTGTGCCTAGCCCTGGACAGCCATATCTGATGGTGGTGTCTCTGTCCATCCAGTATAATGTCATTCACCACAGTTGAGAATGATGTGTATCTCCTGTGGTACATGGCACCTGAAAGACAACAAGAGGGGAACACATTACAGGACCAGATACATGGACATCCACTATGTACAAATCCAGCACACCCATAATGACCTGCACTATCCACTGCTACCTCACACATTATACCCCACAGTCTAGCAACACATTACGTGTGTGGTTATCACCAACATAGTAGCAATACTGTCCCTGTGGACCATGACAGATTCTTCTGTATTTCCTATACCCATCACTGCAGTCTACTGTGGTGAGTCCCCTATGGGCAAACTCCAACTAATATGTCATGTAGCCACTGCCGGACAAATAGTGTAATATTACAATGACTATATGGGGACAGTCCAGCAACACCAGTGTGCCACAATGACAGACAGCAATGTAAACCTTCTGTAGTATATGTTCCCTGTAGGCATCATACCTCTCATCTATACAGGTGTTTGCAGACTGTTAAGATGTTTGCCCATAGTCTTGGTCTTTATCATACAAACTTGTGGATTTCTGACAAATGGTTCGCTAATCATTGATGGCTGATATCAGAAAATAAAGACAGACATTTGAGTTTCACACATCATACCCTTCAGAACACAGTTATGCCCCAGTAATATCAGTTTAGTCTATTCACATTCTTACTTTGTACGAGAAATACATAAACACTGTCACTGAGTTTCGGCCTTTGCCCCTACATTAATTATGGTTTTGTCCTAAGTTCATGCTGTAGGAGGTTGACGGGTATATTAGGCATAGCTCCCAACCAAACACGGACAAATGTCAACAGAAACAGGGACTTAGCCAGAGTACATCAGGGACATTCAGGGTCAATTTTACGATGTTAGAACTAATTATGTGAGACATGGACAGAATGAGAGGAGGTGAATTACAGTACATCATTTGACATTACAGGGGTGTACACTCTCCCTTATTGTTACTATGCACTATGTGTAATCCATTAGCTTTCCTACAACAGCCGACCATTGTAGGTGGGGTTGACAGGGTCAGAGCTGAGATGTGATTGAAATCAGGGACAGTTGAGAGGCATGCGTGTAGGTGTAGGGCAGCAGAGTATCAATAACATGTCATCACCATAGATCTAAGACTGGCTTACTGCTGTAATCCCTAGTCCCTATACCTCCATCTTCACATCTGCATCCCGCTATATGGAGAAATCTATTACATACCTTGTGGAGTGCAGTACTCCTTTGTTGAACCTTGCTTCCAGTCATCATTTGATAATACACTCTGTCTGTGTGTTCAGTCTCATACAGGCCTGTTCCCCATAACCATAACCATATGCTTGCCTTTTTAAGGTGCTGCTCATTAACAGGTAATTGTCTCTGCACAAGTCTGTGGCTCAGAATTGCTAATTTTAGCCAAAACAGCTATATTGCACTATCATTAGCCAATGGCATGCCAACACAGTGCAATATATAAGGCCTTTATGTAGGCATTGGCCCCCATCTTAGTTTTTGAGATGGACATTACTGAGGTGTGGAGACTACAGCATCACAGAGGGTAGGTACAGACACCATGCACTGTAGAGATTTATGAAGTATGTCCACAGTTTTGCCTCACATGTGTGGTCAGTGTCCTATACCATTGTGGTCATCTGGCAGTGCACTGGCAATCATTGTAGGCTGAGGTCAGTAAGGGAGGCGACACATGTGTAGGTCACACTTCAAACCCATCAGACTATGCATGCTACTGCAAAAGCTGTTATTCTATCAACTTACTAGCTTTGTAGGGGCAAACTATTAAACATGTTCCTATCTCTGGGACTTTGCCCCACCCCCTTAGTTAAGTAAGGCTGTGTCTGCATCCCTTGTTATAGGGGTTTGAGAGGTATGGTAGGTCTGTAGCAGCTACCTTTAAATACAGCTGTGTATGCTACAAGCTGCAGCTGCTGCTGCTGCAGCCTACAGCACATAGGGGGAGTGTGAACAGTTTGGTGGACAGCAAGCTGCACATGTAGCTGTGTCAGCTGTGTCAGGCCTGTCATTACAGCATAGCCAGGGCAAGGGTATTCTAACCAGGGCAATTGGGGCACATGCTTAAGGTACATCTGTTACGTAACAGTGCAACTAACAGAGTAGTAGGCAACATATAGTTAGGCTATATGGATATGTGCATTGTGTCCGTGCATGCAGCCTTTGTCTTGCAAAACTGGATAGCAATTAATTATGTAGCAGTAACCTGTAGGGGTAAGATTGCATGACTCAGTCATTACTTGCTGTCTGTTTTGCAGATGAATTTGGACTCTCAAACCCCAGAGAGAGGGGTGAAGACAACATAAATGTGTTGTCAAGCCAATTGGACCAAATTAGTTTTGCCCAGTGGACATGTGCATAAAATGGAGAGCTATGTATGAGGCGATATATATATTTTTTTCTGGGATATGTGCCCATTTTTTTAAGGAGAGAGTGGAATGTTGGGGAAGGGACATAGGTACATGTGGGGAGGTAAGTTGGGTAGGAGAAGATGCAATAGCAGACAGACAAGACAGACAAGACAGCAGACAGGGGTGGTGTGTGACACATAAGGGGAGTAAACACCTTGGATGGGGAGGTTGTTGTGGAATCATAGTCACATGTGCCTCCAGACTGCAGCAACATGACTGACATCCCCACCCATGGGCAGTCAACACTGCTCCTTCACTGTCCCGAAGGTGGCTGTGCTGGTAGCTTGGTGGCTGGGCCAGCCTGCCCCACCAGGTTGACCAATGTGCCTTCAATCTGGTGCAGGCAACGTTCATAGGTCCAATGAATGATCCTGCATGCCATGACTGGTAGTTCATGTTGGATGACTGCAGCCCCTCCACCACCACTTTCAGTGGAGGATGGGCCCTATCCCCTGAAGTGGTTCCACCGAACACTGCAGGTGGTGCAGGGGCAGCAGGTGGGGCACAACCAGCCTTGGTTCCAGATGTGCTAGGACCTAGTGCCATGGCCGGTTGAGGCAAGGTAGGCAGATCACTGGGAACCAGCCTAACTTGACGTGCTGTGGTGATGGAGGTATAGCAATAAGTATATTTTAGTTATAAACAAAACATAGTAATAACAGCATGACAGAACAGTGGAAATAACCCAAGTACATAACAATGCATATTATGTGACACACAACAATAAATAGCAGAACAGTCAGTATGTTAACAGCATGCCAGTAACAGTTACAGCATAACACCAACAAAACAGGTAATGTAACAAGATATGTTAATATGCAACCATTATCATACATAACAATAATAATACACATGCCCCAAAATACAGGTAATTTTAAAACATATGTGAATATTAAACCATAACCAATGGATAATAATAACAAACAAATGGAGATAAGGGGTGTGGAGAGAAAGAGATAAACAGTCTATTAGTACCATTATAGGCTATTTACTTGACAACAGTACTACTATCTACTCTACAAGTCTGTCTTTTCTTTATATGTACAAGTCCCCTATAGGGGATAGAACCAAATAACAGTGACTGCAGATTACATATGCATGGAATGTATGAATTGGTTGCAACAACTAGCAACTGTGAACAGACACACCAAGATTACATGTGATTTATTTTATTATTATTATATTTATTTCTTTTATGTTATGCTGTACTTTCACATTCTTGCTAATGATTTTAATTGTCTGTGACATCTAAACACATATTGGCTACCTCAACCATTTACCTGTAGTTCCTGTGGAGAAAGAATCTATAAACATTACGTGACTGATACTGTAATATTTAGTGCTACATAGCACTGGATTCAAACCCTGGTCTGTGTGTGGCAAAATGTACTACAGACAGAGCATGTAACAAACTGAGTTTCTGCTGACTATTAACTGATATTTGCCTAGAGCTCACCTAGAAACCATATATGACCTGGTAGTAGTACTACAGTTGTATACTAGACTGCAGTGACAGTAGAACACACATGCATGAAATACAAGCATGACAGAGATAGTAGGTAATCTATACATTAGTATATATAGAATGCAGATGTACACAATATATTGTTATTGGTCTGAAATATCTGTGAAATCAACAAACAATATCAGATCATGGAGTGGGCTACCTCACCCATATACCTTGTTTAACTGCTGTTTATGGATGAACAAGCATTATGTGAACAATATTGGCCTAGAAACAGTCTTGAACAGTACTGTATGTGTTAAATAAGAAATTTGGCAGTCATTATATTTGCATTCTACAGCTATTACAGCATTATACATGACTGCAGCACCTTACCTTACAGCCTGAATGCATACAGTTGTACTGCAATTGTTAAATCAAGACAATCCTGATGTACACAGTTTATCTTGGTGTTATAAGCATTGGTTCATGTGTTATTGCAGAACAGTTGGCATTATTCATTTCTTGTCAAACAGCTCTAATTCCACACTTATTGCATTACAGACTTTATTGTATATACTTGTAAGATGTTGTCCTGTTCGATTCTCAGCTAGAGCGTTTTCTGTGTGGAGACATGTGTGAATGGGCATACCTTCATTGAAGGTTGTGCATCAGGGCCGGCAGCTCGGCACGTAAAAATCTACTGCCAATCATTAGCGGGCCAGAGTTCCGCTGTGGCGACCCCTAACCGGAAAAAGCCGAAAGACTCAACAACAACAACAACTTTAATGCAAGTAATGGTATTGTTTCATGTTATTATTGCACTACAATTGGCATTATCCATTTATAGCACTACAGCTCCAAGTTCACATTTATTGCAATACAAACTTTACTGTACGTACTTTATTGTAGTTAATGCTTTACTCTTTCTTGCTTAGTTCACTACAGTTAGCATAATGCATCCATACTCACCAGACTCATGGTGCAACCTGGCCAAGCACCCAGCATGTGCCTTGAGGTTGCAAGCCCTCTCCTCTGCAGCTGTTGGGAGAGAAGCACACCATTATGCATGCCAGTTTAGTAGACATTCAGATTAGATATTGGTGAAACAGAAATATAAGTACTTACATATATGTGAGACATTCCCTGCTCAAAATTCTTGGACAAAGGTGTCCAAGAGATCTCCCTTTTGCCTCTTCAGGTCATCATGGTGGTGACTACACTACTCACCTGGATACCAGTTGCACTGGTGACTTCCCTTGCCAGCTGGTCCCAGGCCTCCGCCTTGCACTCTGAGCCCTGGTAACTTCCCTGCAGAAGCTGGTCTTCATGGATTTTTACTAGGAGTCCGACCATGACCCTGGACTACAGAGTGCCCCAATGCTGTGCCTGGAAGCACAAACCCTCACCAACGCCTGTCATAGTATCCTTCAGAGACAGAACTCCAAAGGATTATGCTGAATTCCTGCCTATTGGGCTTAATATAGCCTGTTTTCCCATCCTTACTTGCCTTTGTGCAACTTTTAAAAATGCGGCACATTGCTTAGCAGAGTGCAAGCTAGTGCAGCTGAGCTGAGCAGTACAAAAACTCGAGGACCCATATGCTTAGCAGTGTGTAAACCAGCCAAGCAGAGCCAAGCAGTGCATAAACATTTTGAACCATTATTGTGTTTAAGTGGTGCTTAACAGGTCTTAGCAGAGCTTAGTGGAGGGCAGCGGGTAAGAATTTGAAAATAATTGGTATAATTTGTATTTCAGAAATAAATGTTTATTTCCCCTTGCATGTATTCAAACCCTACACCTACTGCTCATGAGGCCATACTTCTATCCATTTAGCTACAAGTATATGTGGAATTCTACTATACCTTTACATATACCTCTGAGCTACCTGTAAGCACTGCAGAGCACCACGCAAAGGCACACAAACCTGCTCAGCCATGCTTAAACATGACCTTTAAATAAATAATTGCATCTGGTTTCTATTTTTAGATGTCTGGCAGGTGACTCAGTGCCACTAAGCATTGCTGTGCTCCATGCTGCGCAAACATCCTTTTTTAAAAAAAAAGAAAAACAAACACTTAAAACAATAAAATAAACATTGACATAATACAATTGGACAGTGCAGTGAGTGTCTTACTCATCTGCAGACACAGTTGGTACTACACTCCCTACACTGATTCAATAACCATGTTCCATGGCTCTCCCATGGCAACGCACCATAATTAATATGCATGGCACGCTGCTGAGGGGGAACCATGCACATAGACATGGTAACAATCTGTGTATGCTCTACACTGTGCATACACAGAGTTTATTAAATCCTGTGGTAAGTCTTTTAAAATATTCCTTACTAAGTTTGTTTACATTTGTTCATATTTTATTGTTGATTCTTCATCAGTTCCCAAATATTTATACACTCCCCCTTGCTCAAGTTCTTTTATATCACATTCTTGTCCCAAACTGATGTTTTCTTGGTGCTGCAACTTTCCTGCTTTAAAGGTTGCTTTGGCACATTTATCAGTACCATGTATCTGACAAATGTTGACTACTTGCAGTTGTGCTTTCAGTTCCTCATCTGATAAGATATGCAGTTTTAAATCACTGAGTAAGAGAATATAAATAGTCTTTATACTTTCTTGCTTTCTGGAAGCCAAATTATATTCATGACCTAATCTGTTAAGCAGACAGCTTACTAGGTTAGGGGCAAGGCAAAAGAGCAATGGTGACAGAGGGTCACCCTGGCATACCCCCTTTTGATTTTTATCCCTGGAATAAAAATTTTTCCTTTATCAAGGCTTAACTGCATAGTAGTTTGCCACTGTTTCATGGTTGCTGGAATGTAGTTTATCAGTGTAGGCTGTATCTTATACATTTTAAGCACTCTTTTAGCTATGAATGTGGGATACTGTTAAACGCTTTTTTGTAGTCAATCTATGCCATACTTAGAATCTTCCCCTTTTTATAGTTCTCCACTATGACTTTATTTAACAACAAATGATCCTTTGTTCCATATGGCTTTTTTTTATTGCCCTTTTGTTCTATTGCCATAATTGCGTTTTCTTCTAAATGACTGTAAACTCTGTCAGCATCAATGCCAGTGTATAGTTTATACGTCTTTGGAAGGCAAGTTATGGGTCTATAATTTTTAGGACAGCTTGCAGGTTTACTCTTAAGTTGGAGCATTTTTTCCTGTTGTTAGCTAGGTTGATGTCTATTAGGGGTGCACATATAAATAGTTTTTACTCATGGCTAAATCTTTGTGCAAAGATTTTAGTAGTTTTAACCAGAAGTTAGGTACTACATCTGGGCCTTGGGTTTTCCAATTAGAGGCTTTTCTTAACTTTGTTTCAATCTCTCTGGCTGTTACTTCATCCCATTTCATTTCCTGCACCTTTGAATTTCTTATTCTTTCTTTTACGTCTTCTATCCATTTAGAATCTTTATTATGTCCCACAGGATCTTCATAAATACTTCTCCAAAATGTATCTATTTTTTTCTTTTTTTGGGTAATCTTCAGTTCCTTTTACCTTGTTTCCCAGTTCTCTATAAAACTTTTTTGGGTCATTAATAAATTGCTTATTTTGTACTTTTGCTTTATATTTATCTGTCTATCTTCTAAGTTTTTCTGCCTGTGCTGATATTTTTAGTTTATTATTTGTGATAGTGCATGATAAATCCTGATCCATTATAATATTGCACATTGCTTTTATCATATCTATCTTTCTAAGTATTTTTGTTGATCTGTTCCCTCTTCTATACTCTTCTAACAATTATACTTCTTGTCTTAATTGCTTTATTTTTTGTATTGTAAAGTTTTCCATGTCTGGATTACCTGCCTATATTTCTCTTCAAATATCTTTGGTGCTGCTCTTTTTGTATTGATTAGTTTTGCTTTCTCCTTTGCATAAATACTACAATACATTAAATCTCTTTTTCTTTCCCATGTCCATATTTCTTCTTCAGATGTCTTCTGATATTCCTGTTTCTCCTTACTTTGGGGACTTGTTCCATCATGCTGTGATGTAACATCTGTTAGACCTTCTACACCAAATCCTTAATTTTGCAGGCATTCCTTAACTTTGACTTCTCTTTTTTTAACTTCTACTTTAA
The DNA here is from genome assembly GCF_019279795.1 of Protopterus annectens. Taxonomy (NCBI): domain Eukaryota; kingdom Metazoa; phylum Chordata; order Ceratodontiformes; family Protopteridae; genus Protopterus; species Protopterus annectens. The sequence continues at coordinate 685,719,816 of NC_056749.1, read as the reverse complement.
TAATCTTCTTTTCTACATTTTCTCTTTGTGATATTATTTTTTTAATTGTGAAATTTTCTATATATGGATGCCGTTGCCTGTACTTCTCTTCAAATATCTTTGGAGCTGCCTATTTTGTACTGATTAACTTTGCTTTCATCTTTACACAAATATTGCACCATATCAAATCTCTCTTTCTTTCCCATGTCCAAATTTTTTTTTATACTTTTCAAAAATCTCTAGGTTCTGTTGTTCATATTTTTGTACTTCCTCAGATGCTTCTTTTTCCAAACAGATCAATGTTTCTTGGTATGTATAATGTTTTTCACAAATCTGTTGTATTAATGAACACACATTTTTATCTGAAGCTTCTGGCAGTTTTTCTTGTGGAAGTATTTTTCTTTCCTCTAATTTTTCTCTTAATCTTTTTGTATATCTTGTGTCTGGAAATTCTGGGCTTTTTGCATAATAGTAACAATATATAATTGCTTTTTTATCCTCGATAGCTCACTCTATCGTCTTTATGGGTCTTCTTTGGCCTATCAGTTTTTGTGATTTTTTTGTGGACTGCTACTTCCTTCTACAACATGGGGGACATCCTCGCCCTGGGCCTGGCCTGGCCCCATTTTAGGAATGTTTCCATATTTGAGGATTCTGCACTGTCATTTTTTCCAGTCCTGGTACTGGTGTGCCTACCAGAATTGGGGACTTTTTTTATCCTGGGTCTTGTGTACCCAGCTATCTTTTTTAATTTCTGACCTACTTCTGTCTATGATATATGCTATATAAAATGCAGTCTATATATCTGTGTCATCTTGGTGAGATTTTGTGAAAAACAGGGTCCACCTCATGAAGGTACTCACCCAGACTTGTGGATGAATTCAGTTTCAGCAATACTGCTCTCCTTTGCTTGCTGACTTGTCATCTCTCCATTCGGACCCCTTGTCACACAGTATAAGCACACTGGTGTCACCTTAGATCACAACCTATCATTTGAGGAACACATAAATGGCAAAAGGATGCAAACAAAAAAGACTTATCACCCTGTACAGATGAAAAAAGATGGGTACTTATTACCAATAACAAAGCTATTCCTGACAAATATTAGCTCTCATTCCAAAATTCTTCTACACCTCAACAGCAATAAGAAACACAATCTTTGGTAAACAACTTATAGTATACCTGCCTCAAAATAGCAACATTTAGAGCTTAAACTCTGTCTAAAACATCCCAATGGACTGTACTAAACAAACTGAAATGGATGACTATTGAAAATAAGCTTGCATACATTCATCTGACCTTTGACCACCAACTATATTAAATGGTAAGTACCTATTACTTTCCGTCATGCTCTCATGAAATACTACTGCTGTGTAAGTACCTATTACTGTCCATCCTACTCTTATGAGGTACTACCACTGTGGAAGTACCTATTACTGTCCATCCTACTCTTATGAGATACTACTACTGTGGAAGTGCCTATTACTGTCCATCCTACTCTAATGGAATACTACCAGTGTGTAAGTACCTGTTACTTTCCATACTACTATCATGAAATATTACCACTGTCTAAGTGCCTATTACTTTCCATTCTATTCAAATGGAATACTACTGCTGTGTAAGTGTCTATTATTATTCATCGTACTCTCATGGAATACTACCAGTGTGTAAGTACCTGTTACTTTCCATCCTACTGTCATGGAATACTACCACTGTCTAAATGCCTATTACTTTCCATTCTATTCTCATGGAATACTACTGCTGTGTAAGTGTCTATTATTATTCATCGTATTCTCATGGAATACTACCAGTGTGTAAGTACCTGTTACTTTCCATCCTACTGTCATGGAATACTACCACTGTCTAAGTGCCTATTACTTTCCATTCTATTCTCATGGAATACTACTGCTGTGTAAGTGTCTATTATTATTCATCGTACTCCCATGGAATACTACCACTGTCTAAGTGCCTATTACTTTCCATTCTATTCTCATGGAATACTACTACTGTGTAAGTGTCTATTATTATTCATCGTATTCTCATGGAATACTACCAGTGTGTAAGTGCATATTACTTTCCATTCTATTCTCATGGAATACTACTACTGTGTAAGTTCCTATTACTTTCCATCCTACTCTCAATGAATATTACTGCTGCATATCTTAGATCTGGAAACAATTTCCTAATTCATCCCAACCTGGCCACATGCAAAGTATTTACCCTGATAGTTTTCTGATGTGGTCAGTTCTGATGAAGTTCTTGCTTTTTTACACCATTATTGAATTATCATTTATGACATAGACAAACATACATGTATATGGTAGAAAACAAACCATGTCACCATGTTCACAGTTGCAAACATTATACATCACACATATATCTATATATATATATATATATATATATACTTCTGTAGAATTATCATGCATCCAACATTACATAAATTGCTCAGTTCCTGCCTTCCCTTAAAACTCAGTACTTCCAGTTCTTTTATCTCTGTTACAATATTCACTAGTTTACATATGGTTGGTATGGACTTTGAGTTCCATTTTCTAGTAATTGATTTATGTCTAGGCTAGGTTTACCACCTGTCCCTCTTTTAGGGACAGTCCCTCTTGGGCAGCTTTTTAAGACAAACACTTTTCCTAAGTTTTCTTTATTAATTGCATAAAACAGTAATTTTGTATCTGAAACACCTAAATGTTAAGTGAAACAGCATAAGCAACTCAAATGCTACATGAATGAGGTTTTATTTGGCAAAGAAAAGTGAAAGTTCTTCATTACCTTAGTTACAACCATTTGCTCAGCCAGTATTTTTCAAAGTACTCTCTAAGGGAAATTCAAAGTCTGCAAACTCATTATACTCACAAAATCACACCACCAACATCTGCCATCTATCTGAGGAAAATTTCTTTGGAGTCTGCGTAGGGTATAAAATACCTATCCAAAAATGTCCAAGCATATTCAGGAGCCATACATATGCCCTCCCATTGTTTCATTGTGAATTGCTTATCTTATCATGACATACTTTAAATGCTCTATTAATTATCCCTTTTTAACAACAGCTTCTATTCTAGACTAAACTATAAATTCTACAAGAACATTTTTTTCACTTAGGATTTCCCTATCCCTTGCTCTTTGCCTATATGCTGATATCAATACTTGGTAGAGAAGGTAGTCTCTAGACTGCTGTGCAAATAGCTTCTTGGTTTCTTTCCATTCTATTATCTTCACCTCTCTAATTGTTTGCTCCAGGTACCTTGGTTCCTTTTCCAGTTTTTCCAGTAAATTCATCCCCATCGTGCCTATTCTCTGTACCCTTATTTGCAGCCATATCTATTGGCAGGATCTCCTTTCTCCATTCTTGTGTTGGCTCAGTGCTTAGAATACTTTTGACTACTTTATAAATATAATATTCGGTATGGCTGTTGCTATTTTCCTTAAGGAGCCACATCCAAACTCTCACTCTCTCCTTATTTCCTGAATTTCTCCCCTGCTTCATCATCATTCCTTTCCACTTTGAATTATAGCTTTTTGCTTGAGGTATTTATATGATTTCTCCCCTGCTTCATCGTCATCACTTTCCACTTTGAATTATAGCTTTTGCTTGTGCTATTTATATGAGCTTTAACTGTCTTGCTCTAAAATATCATGTCAAACCCGGCAATCCTAAACCACCTTGTTCTACAGGAAGGATCACCTTATCCCACTTGATCATTGTTCTCTCTTCCCCTCACAGATAAAATCCTTCAGTTATTAAATATGATCCACAACTTTTTCTCTGGTTGATAAAAATATGCCTGACTTGTAAGTAAAACTAAATTGACTAAAAACATTTTCACTGCTTGTATCTTGCTATCCATATACATAAAGAATAGCTTCTAGTTTGTCAGTTTTTGTATTTTCATTTTAGTCTGTTCCCACATACCCTTAGCTGCTATAAGAGAATCCCTTTTAAACCATAGCCCTAAATACCTAATTTTATAATGTCCCCATAAATATGGGTATTACTGAACCAATTCATGTGGCTACATAGTTTACACCTATAACTTTTGTTTTACCTTTATTAATTCTGCATCCCAAAAAAGACTTGAAACCATCTTAGAATGCTACACAAGACTGAAATGTCCTTTCCTGGTTTTATCAGGTATAAAATAATATTGTTGGAAAATAAAGCCAATTTTTGTTGATAACCATACCAATTATATCCCTGAATTTCTCAGCCCTTTTTTCTTTGCCAATGGCTCTAAATATAATGCAGATAACAAAGGGTAATGAGGACATTCCTCCCTGGCTCCTCTATTCAGACACAACATAATAGAGAGTAACCCTCCTACTTCAATTTTCACTTCTGAACCCTCAAATATCCTCCTAATTAATTTTATTATTGTATCAGAGAATGCAAATGCTTCCATTGTTCTAGTCACAAAATCCCAGCTTACTCTGGCAAATGCTTTCTCTGCATCAAGACCCTCCAACAATTGCAGCTTTTTTCTCTTATATTCTACTTCCCTCTGGATTATTATTCTTCTGTTAATGTTGTCAAATGTTTGCCTCCCCTCCGCAAAACCACATTTATCCATATTTGTCAACTTTGGCAGCACATTTGCCACTCTTTTAGCTATTATAGATGTAAATATTTATAATCATGGTTTAAAATTGAAATGAGCCTATATGAAGCTGGGTCTGATGGGCCTTTACAATCTCTAGGTATTAAAGCCGCCACGGCTTTCTTCCAGGATATTGGTACTTCCTCTCCTTTTAAAATACTGTTAAATAAAACCTTCTAGATCTTTATCACTTTTTCCTTCCTAGCTTCCAAACTTCCAGAGGAATACCATATAACCCTGGAAACTTTTCTGCAGCTTGATTAAATGTTGCTGTTTTCATTTCTTCTCCTCCTATCTTAACTGCTACGTGTTAAGCCTCATCTACCTCTTCCATTGGCATACTTAAGTCTTCCATAAATATTTCCACTTGTGCTTTTTCTCGATTTCCACATTTCTCTACTTTATACAAATGTTTCATAAAATTTCTGAAATATCTTTAGCACTTCTACAGGATGTCTTGCTATTTTTCTTGTTTTAGGCTCCCTAAGTTTGGTAACAACACTTTCTACTTTCAGTTGCCTAAGTCATTGTTCTAAAAATGTTCATGCTCTGGAGTTATTATTAGAAACAGTTGCTTAATAGCAATCTTTTAACCTCCTGCATATCATGCAGAGACTCCCTCACTTCCTCTTTAGCACTATGCAGTTGTGCCACTTTTTGTACAGTGAGATTCCACTTATTTTACAATACGTTAACCTTTGACAGCCCCACTAAATACTTCTTGTTACTTCTTAATCACGTCTTTTTCTTATATTTCTACCCTATTTTTAAATTCCACTTTCATTTTATCCCACTCACTAGCTGTACCTTCTAAAGAAATGTCAGTGTCCCTAATAATTCTTGAATAATTTCCAGTATCACTTCCTTAAAATCTTCTCTTTTAACAGCTAGGTTAGGAAGCACCAGCTTCTTATTTTTGCTTCATTACCTGCATTTTTATCATTTTTATCTTGGTTGTTATTGGAGTATGATCTGAAATAGTTATTGGATGTCTGTCAAAGCTTTCAGTTGAATGCAAATGCTCCTGTGAAATATAATTTCTGTGTAGTCTAGCCCAGTTTTAGTGCACCTTGGTGAACGATAATTGAATTCTCTCTGTTCCTAGTACTGAATTCATTTCTTCCATACCAAATATTTTCATAAATTTCTTCAGAAATCTACAATCTTTTGTCATATTTCACCCCCTAGGTCCCCCAGATATATCCTCACTCTTGAAAATCAAATTCCAGTCCCCACCTATAAGTAATATTCCCTGCTGAAAGATGATCATTTCTCCCCAGATATTCCTAAGCTCCATTATAGCCATTGTAGGTGGAATATAAATACATTACAGCATGTTCCATTGCCAGTATCCTCTTACTACCAAAAATCTAGTATTATCTCTTTTCCCATCTTCTATCACTACTCAATTGCTCCTCTATCAATTAATATAAGCGTTTCCCTTTTCTTTTGTTCCTGATATTCTGCTAAATATCCATCCTGAAATCCATTCTTTATCAATATCCCATGCTCACTTCTTTCCAAGTGTGTCCTGTAGCATTGTTATTTGAATTCTGCATTTCTTAATATAACTCAATACTCTTTTCTTTTTGTCTAAAGCCATGAGACCATTCACACCCCAAAATAATATGGACAGTGTCACCACTATGAAAAGAAGTTTTTGTTTCCACCTATTATGTATGATATTTTTTAAATACCTATTTCCATCTTTTGTGTTACATACACACATTCATTTTTGGCAGGATGATCATTTATTTTCTGTCTTCTCCATTCAAAGCTATGTCACATTTTACAAGACTATAAACAAAAAAGAAAGCAGATACACGCCAGAATACCCCAAGGTGCTATTGGCTTAAATGAAATGCACAAAACTATGTACATATTCAAATAATGAAGTTTAACCCTCATTATAGGAACAGCTATCCTAAGTCAACATATGCACTCACATGCATTAACTGATCTAAGATCAAGGTTATCCATGCTACAGCCTGTGTTCCTTCATTCACTAATTGCTGTCTGTGCTTGTATTATCTTTATTTCCCTCCCTGTGAAATACAGCTTGTATGTTTACAGAAAACATTAACATTTAGCCTTAAGAAAATGTGCACTGGCTATTTTTAAATAAATATGCACTGTTCATGTAAATGCACTGAAGAATTTAGGGACCAGAAAAGCTGCTATCTCTTATTCACTTCCAAAAATGTCAGACTTTATTTTTTACTCAACTGCTTGCCCTTGTACCTTTTAATTTTGTTTCTCTCAGCAAACAATGTCCAGATGTCTCGAGATTTATTGCTTTCACCTGTAGTTAGATTTTTTCCATGGAAGCATAACAGAATGTACAGCTATACTCAGCTGCAGACTTCTCAACAAAAATGCTTATTTGCTAAATAAAAAATATTCATTACGTTCACAGTAGACTCTTGTTTTTAGAGCCCAGTTGCTTACACAAAAAATTATTAGATAAAGCCAAGGGCATTAATCCAGACATTCACCTATGCAAAAGTAAAAGAAAATATCTCAACTCTAGATATATCATATTCAATGCACGTTTACACCACATTCCCCAAGGCAATAGTCCAAGATTACAGCCTATTAACTTAAATGTGCTTTTGTCCAACCTTTCTTCTCCTTTCACACCATAATGCCTACATTTCTTAAAAATAATAAAGAAAAGCACTTGTTTATTTTAGTAGCTTTATTACATACAATAATCAGTAAAATCCTTTACTAAATAGCATGCAACTTATATCATAAAAAAATTCATACGAATTCCGTTAAGAACAAAAATTGTTTTACTTCAATTACTTTTTCCTTCCTCCTCTTTTAGTGCCTTTCAAATATTAATGACATGAAGTAGGGCATAAGCCTTTGATTCCCCTCACAAGTTTAATAAAGCCAACAAAAGTCCAATCTTTCTCAGCCACCTTTTTTGTAAAGCCATATTTCACAAATGTGACTAATACTTTTTATTCTCACATTTATTCACAAATTTTAGTGTTGTTGGTCATCTTTCTGTTCATCTCCATCTCCCAACCCCAAACTCCAGTTCAAATCCAAAGTAATCCTGATTCTTCTAGTCAATTTCTGTGCTTTTTTTCTGTCTGTCAAGCATTTTCTTTTGGAACACTGGAAAAGGTTTCACTGGCAAATTCTTTCTATCAGTTTTATTTTCAGAAGAATGAGAAGCAGAGTCCCCTTCTGTTTGGTGGCTCACTCTTTTTAGACAAACTTTTGTATTTCCTCCTTAGCCTGTCTGTATCAAAACATGACTTAGATCCCCAGGGAAAAAATATTTTAAGCCAGCTGGATACAGCAGGTAGAATTGCATACCTGCCTCCTGACAATCATTGATTGCTGGGATAAAGTTGCTTCACTTCTGCCAGATGTACAGTGAGAACTAATTTTCCACAAACACTCAATTATCTCCAATTTTTAATACTTTGCCAGTTTGCCACAGTTTTGTCAGGATCAATTATTTCTGCTGGCATGATTGCATCTTTACTAATACAGGTCTTGGCTGTTTTCTCATGCCCAGGTTTGGACCATACATAGTATGTTGCCTTTCAATTAACAAATCATGCTGTGGAATACCAGTCCAGTTATTTGTATGTGCTTTCATAAAGTTAATACAGTCTGTTCCTTCCAGTTTCTCTAGTATAGCAGAAAATCTCAGGTTTGCTCTGCCCTCTAAATCTATCATGTTTTGAAACAGTTCTTATTGAGCAGTCTCTTACTCATCCTGCCTTTTCTTCATTTTGACTTCTAATTTTTGCAATTTTGTCAGTCCATCTGAATAGCTGTTTAAAGCTTCTTCCATTTTTTTAGCTGTTTGTGATTTGAGCTGATATATTTCTTCAATGTTTCATTTATTTTACTCAGTTGTGACCACATTCAGTTTATTTTCTTCCTCTAAATTACTGAATCTATCTCTTGTGCAGTCAGTGTTTTCTCTTCACTTTTTCTAGCAGATTTTCTTTCAGGCTCTGTAAATTTCTTCTTTGCTAGTATCCAGGTAGTGCACGTACTAGTTAGTAACTCAATTTTTCTTAAACAGGAAGAATTACTGTCCCTTATTTATCATTTTTTTTTCACAATGGGAGAGCTGAAATTAAGCCATTGATCAGTTTGCAGCCATCCTGGAAAAGAAAAAGTAGAATCCTGATGAAGTTCTTGTTGAACAAAACATTAAATTGACAATACATTTTGGAGTTCTGTTTCATGGAGTTTTTTTTTATTATTATTAGTCTTTTAGTTCTCATGCACACTGTAGTGACTGTTTTTGGAGATTATCTGTTACCTTATGAGAAAGTTATGTGCTCACACTTGTATAGCATTAAAAACTGTTATGCCAACTACAAGCACTAAGTGTTGTTGCACAGAAGTTGCTTATACTAATTAAATGGTACCTTTGACATTTACAAAGTGAATTTGTACAAACTGTCTGAAAACTTTTGAAATATACACTTATTGCTGTTTTGGATTAACATGAATCTATATATCTAAAAAGGTTCTTTTAGGAAGCTGTTTATATTTAACCAACAGATACTCATGATAAACTTGCAGTTATGAAACTCAACAGAAATGCATATTCTATAAGATGTACTTACATGAACACTATCAGAACTGTACATTTTCAAGTGCATTCATGATTTTTTTTGTGAAACGTTGCAAAGCTATATGTATTTTCTAGTTTCTATGGGAAAGTACCCCAGTTTCCCTCAGAAAATGGACCTGTCCCACCAGGGTTAATCCAGCTATAATTATAAGTAAATAAGTAAGTACATAAATGAATGAATGAATTAATAATTAACTAAATAAGTAAATAAATACATAAATAAAACTATCAATCAATGAATAAAACAATTTTTGCATTTTCTGACTGAATCAAAATTACAACTGGTCTGTTTTCTTTTGCATTTTTTGCTGATGAAACTACTGGTAGGAAGTCACTTTCCTATAAAATATATATATATTTTTTTAATTGAATAAATCATTTGGAACTGAGCAATATGTGTTGTATCCATCCATCCATCCATCCATCCATCCATCCATCCATCCATCCATCTATCCATCAACCAAGGTTTACTAGTCTCATCAGACTCCTATAGCAACCCCATGAACAGCTGCTGCCATCCATGGATTTTACTGGGCAAATAAAGAACAAATGTAGACTGCTGGGCCTTTCTTCAATATTGCGTATTTATACACACACACACACACACACACACACACGCACACACGCACACACGCACACACACACACACACACTCACACACACACACACGTGCATGGAGAGATTACAGTCATCAATCATCCTATCACATGTCTTTGGGAGCTAGGAAGAAACTGGAGCACTTGGAGAAAAACTATGCAGACACAAAGAGAATATTAATTTTTTAAAATTAAAGTGTTTTCTCTTATTTTTTAACTCTACAATAACATCATCAGTTTGATGACTGAATTAAAAAAAGTCCTATGTTGCTGGCACATTCAGTAGTTGAGATCTGACATTCTCATAATTTAACTCTGTCCTGTCAGTCAAAGCTGTTCACTACAACTGTTGTGCTATTCTAATCTATTGACAATATTGCTTGGAATAATGTGTGTGTGTGTGTGTGTGTGTGTGTGTGTGTGTGTGTGTGTGTGTGTGTGTGTGTGTGTGTGTGTGTGTGTGCATATATACACTATCTATGTTTTGTGTCAGTGATTAACGGTGTGGTTTAATCTGGGTTTTTGTAACATAGAGTGAGTAAGTAATTGAAAGGTTGCAGTGGGGGTGTTTGCAGGTAGGGGGTACAGTGTTCATGGCCAGAAGCTTATACTCTGCATAGTTTTTATTTTAGGGGATAAGATATTATGATTTATTTTATTTTTTATTAAGTGTAGGCTACTAGCTTATACTTGGTGGCTTTGCAGTTGTCCATCCCTACTGTAAATTTGATCTGGGACACTCCTCCCAGTCTAGGGTCATTACCTCATTCTACCTAATACAGAGAGAACATCTGAGAAGGCCAACCCACTTAGTTTCCTTCCTTCTGTTCCTCCTTTCTCCCTTTCTTACAAAAAAAAATTGCCTGAACATCCTTGTTTTCTGACTGTGCTTCTCAAACATTTTGGAAATATAGAGTATGTTTTAGTGCATTTATTAAAACTGTATTTGCCTTAATATTGCTACAACTCAAGGGCTCTAGGTTGCATTGCATCTGAATTGTTTTAGTGTGTTTTAGCTGCTTTTCTGTATATATAGACTTTTCTGTATATGTAGACTAGCTACTTATTCTACTGTATTACTGCCTCTTAAATCATTTTTCAGTTGTGCACTTGCCTTGCTTCATTCAAAAAGTTTTAAATGGTTAATTTTGTAGAGTTTAAATTGCATTTACTGTTTAGGGCTACACACTCAAGTGTGTTAGCCTTTTTTGTGTTTATTTTCTGTATTATTGCATTGTTTAGCCTGTTTTAAACAAAAAAAAAAATACTATCTCGTTTGTTCACTTCCCACCTTTCCTAGCTAGTATAGTCCAGATCCCAGGCTTTGCTGGTTTTAGGACTTTATTTTCTGTGTTCAGAGCTATCCAGACCTTGCTGTGGTAGAGGGAAATCCTACTGCTTACCAGTGGGAGTGGTGAGCATTGTACTGCCTATCTGACAATAAAGGAGTGGTTTCCAGCTCTGAAATTGTAATTTTATTAGCTATTTTGGGCTGATCTCTACCCCTTTCAACTGTCTGGCTTAAAAACACGTGTTTGTCCATTTCACATCATGCAGCACTGCGGGGCTATGGTTAAACTATTCCATGTGCCAGAAAGTCTGCTCTTCAAATTTTCCCTTAGAACTAGCTGGTTTCTCAGTAGTAGCACTAAAATCTGAACCCCTGTGACTAGCACTTACTCTAGAACCTGATGGAAAGTACTAGGAAGCATAAAACTGATACAAGCACTCAACTCTCCTTGTTAATAAGGAGAAATTAATCGTAGGCACTAAACAGCCTATAATTGCAAGGTACTTTGCAAAAGTAAGGGAAAATAGCTCTTGTACTTTACAAAAAAAGCACCTACATAGCCAAACTGGAAGCAAAGCTCTTTCCAACCAAGATTGTGCTAGACAGTTAAGAGGAGAAGGTTAACACCTGCACTACACCTTAAGAAACACATAGCCCTTCAAAACCCACACCATCAACACCCACACATAGCAACACTAAACCCACATATGCAGAGGCCCTTAACATTAACCTGCCCAAGCAACAAGGACCTTCAAAGCTGAAATGCAAACAAACACCAGTCACAACCAAAGTGACACATAGCTCACAACACCAATGTGCCACCCAACAACAGCCCCTAAAGCAAGACAATGTACCCAACACTTTAGTCATAGGTGATTCTATAGTCAGGCACACTGACGTCCCACTCACCAGGCTGAGCAGGAATAAATTTACAGTCAGCTGCCTGTCGGGTGCCAGGATCTGCCACATAATGCATGCACTCAAGTCACTCCACAACAAGTACAAATATGACTCTGTCATTGTCCATGTTGGAGTGAATGACTTGAGACGTACCTCCCTGGACTACATGAAAAGAGACATGGAAGAGCTCTCGGATCATGTGACCCAGGCAGATATGACCTTAGCCCTGAGTAGCATCCTGCCTTTGCCCAAAATGATACCACAGTATAAGGATAAAATGATTGACTTCAACAATTGGCTAAGCCTCTGGTGTCATTCAAACGGGATCCAGCACCTGTCTGCCTGGGACGACATGATCGACAAACCACAATGCTTTGCCAGAGATGGTTTGAACCTGTCACCCCTGGGATTCAGGTTACTGGCTAAAGCTCTTGCCACCTCTATAGTGTCTTTTTAGGCAAGGTTCAAAGGACAAAACCACCACCGTAACAGATACAAGCATGCAAAATCTGAAGGTAATGCTACTCAATGCTAGATGTCTAAACCTCAAAATGCACTCTCTCGAGACACTCCTAAGAATGGAGAACATTGATATCTGTGCAGTAACTGAGACCTGGTTCAAGACTCCAGTGAGCACCCCTGCAATACCGGGCTACAACTCTTACCATACTTTTCACCCACCACACCAAGACCAAAACACTAAAGGTGGAGGAGTGTCCATATTCACCAAGGATATTCACACCTCCAGGCTAGTTGCCCAACACAATGCACCTGAAATTCTCCAGGTGCAACTAACACTAGGTAAGACTGCAATCCAAACAGTAGCTTGCTACAGAACCCCCACCATGCCCAAATATTCTCACTACACCTTTCTAAACATACTAGAAAATATTAAGATACAACCAAACACCCTAATACTGGGTGATTTCAACTACCCTGCCATTAACTGGGAAAACTATTCAGGTACCAACACCTTTTCCCAACGGTTCTTGGAATTCATAAATTCCAACTCCCTGGATCAACTAATCCATTGTCCCACCAGGGACTCCAATATCCTAGACCTGGTCATTGCCAACATGGGAGATAGATGCTCCACACCAGTGGTCACCCCTCAATGGTCAGGTCTGACCATAAGCAAATCACCTTTGACATCCACATCCTACCCCCACCCCCTAGTAAGGAAACCTCCGTAAAAAAACTTCTCCAAAGCCAACTTCATGCTACTTAAGTCAGAAGTGACAAACTTCATGCCACCCATGCAGATGGGAGCTGAAAGTTCGACTGCTGAATCCTACACTAAGGCACTGTACGAGCACATCCACTCGTGCATGAACCGTGCCATCCCAAATAGAACCAAGATGCTCTCCTCCAAAAAAAAGAAGTCAATCTGGTGGTCCCCTGCCATAAACAAATTATATAACAGAAGGAAGAAACTGCTGCAGAAAAGAGGAAAATCCCAGGATGCAAAAAAAACTCCCATACCAGCCTCAGTAAGAAGCTGAAATCCCTCATAAAATCCTCCAAAGCTAGTTACAAAAATAAAATCGCCAAAGATTCCAAAGATAACCACAAGGCATTCCATAGTTATGTCAAGAATCTAAATGGCAATGCTCAGATCTGCACTGAACAGAATGGCATTAAATATACTGATCCCAAGGATATTTCCAATATCCTGGCAGATTGATTTAGTGCCAACTTCACCCCCTCTCACCCCCTAAAGGGCCCATCTCAATACAAAAAGATTGCCAAATTCTGGTAATCACAGATACACAGGTAGAAACCACACTCTCCAAAGCTAAGAATACAGCATCTATGGGACCAGATGACATCCTGGGCTGTGTACTACATGAAATGCAAAATGAACTGGCACCTCACCTAAGTGTCATGTTTAATCATAGCCTCACCTCAGGCTTTGTGCCCACTGAGTGGTGCACAGCTACAGTTATCCCAGTCCACAAGGGGGGATCCACCTTGGATCCCAGGAACTACCGTCCCATCAGTCTGATGAGCCTGATCTGCAAGGGCATGGAACGCATTATCATGGAACTTATAAACAAAGACATCGGCAATCTTCAAACACTGGACCCCACCCAGTTTGGGTTCGTGAAGGGCCAATCTTGTCTCCTGAACCTGACTGACTTCTTCAAATCAGTCTCCAGAGCTGTGGATTAGGGTAAGGCAGTCCACACAGCATATCTGGACCTCGCCAAGGGTTTTGACACCATCCCCCACTCTGGAATCATAGATAAACTTACTAAGCTGGGCATAAATCTCTATGTCACTTGATGGGTTGCCAACTGGCTTACTGACAGAATCCAGACTGTAAAAGTAGCCAACTCCAAATCCAGCTCCAGACAAGTGACAAGTGGAGTACCTCAGGGTTCAGTCCTGGAACTGCTCTTGTTTGGCATCTACTTCTCTGAAGTACAAGCCAACACTAAGGGACTCTGGTTAACAAAGTTTGCAGATGACTGCAAACTGGGAGCCATTATTGAATCCCCAAACAATGTGGATATTCTACAAAAGGGCCTTATTGAAATAGATGCTTGGTGCCAGAGCCATGGGCTCAAGCTTAATGCCAAGAAATGCAATGCAAATCCCCTTTGGGAAAAACAATGTACCCATGAATTACCACATGGGTGGCAGTACACTAAACACTGAAAGTGTGATGAGAGACTTAGGGACACAGGTGGACACTGGTCTCACCTTTGATAACCACATCACCACAACAGTCAGGAAATCCTTCTATGTGGCATACCTCATCACTAAGGGCTTTTCATCCAGAAAAAAGAGGCTATTGTCCCACTGTACTCATCCCTCATTAGACCCATTATAGAGTACAATGCCCTGTTTGGTATGTACCTCACAAGACATCTGCAACAGCTGGAAAGGCCACAGAAATACCTCACTGAAAGAATCACGGGCCTAAAGCAGATGCCCTATGCTGACTGTCTAAAAAAAATCCAGCTATACTCTGTGGCATATCATCTACTCAGAGGCGATCTCTGCTTAACATACAAGGCCATGTCAAACCCTGAGTTGTTGGACATACTCCACTTAAAGAAATCCCAATCCCTCAGAGCCAAACACTCCAGGGATCTAAGCCTTGTCATCACAATGAACGAAACATGCTGCAGGGATAGGTTCCTGACCCAGAGACTCCCCATACTCTGGAATAGACTGCCCATACATGTCAAGCAGAGTGCCTCCTCAAAGGGAACCTTGACAATTGGATGGGAGATAGGAAATTCACCCCAAGGATCACGTCAGTTGCCCTGCTAGACAGGGGTCCAGGGAAGTAAATATTGTGGGAAGAAATATCCGAGGAATTGTTTGTCTAGGCTTGTATCAGCTTATAGGGTCAATAGCCTAGTACCAACTTATGAACCTATTTCTTGACTGGGTTAGGCTGACTAGACTACTGGCATATTTTTGAGGGAGGTCTGATGTGGTATTCTGTTGGGTAGAAGAGATATGGACAAGATCTTTTAAATCTACCTGAGTTAGAACCAGTGTAGGCAGATGGAACCTCAGTTTAATGTCTCACCTGAAGGATGACACACTCAACAGTGCAGTATCTCTTAATGATGTACTACAATAATGGAAAAAATAATGCAGTCATTTGTAGTGAGAGTAGAAACCATAACCATCTACTTTCTAGCACTGAAGGAAATGTACTATCTGTTCAACCACTGGCACTCTAACTGCATTGTTTATTTTTTATTCTGTAAGAATATAACATGTTTGAAAAAAACAGTACCTACAAAATACAGCAAAATGAAAACAAGTTTTTTCATATCTTTGACCAGTTTCTCAGAAAAGTACAGGCTGAACAATTTCTGTACTTGCAGAACCCTGCTGTTGTATTTTTTAAAGTAGTTTATTTTAGTTTATTAAGAAATGATAACAAAGCCCTGCTTACATGTGTTAAACTGGTTTGCTATCACATAGTCGATCGCACTTTGTGTGATCGACATATGTGCAAAACTAAATTTGTATAACCATAAATGCGAGTGCCACACTGTCAAAGCTTACAATAGCGAGCATTTGCTGTTGTAAGGTTCGACATTACAGTGAGATCGCACTATAGTGGTGATCTAGAAATGTACCCTTCCCCTCACTGTAGTGCAATCTCTGAGTTTGTATGGTGGGTGCAGGGTGGCTTGCCCCTCTACAAAAAGTGTTTTTCAATGTTTCGCGGATGTGAGCACTTCAGCAAAGTCGACATTTTCGACATTCGACTTTACTGAAATGCTCACTTCAGCATTTACTGTGTTCAGTGTTCTGATTTCCGAACATTTTGTTTGGACATCTTCACATTTGAACACAGTGCAATCGAGTATGTGATAGTAAACAGTTAACCTATCAATAGAAAAGCTGAATATTTATGTAAGAAACAATATTCAGTTTATAGAAACCGAGATCCTGAACATCTTTTAAATTCAGAATGCCATATTACCTTGAATTATTTAAAGTTATTCATCATTTGTCAGTTATGAAATAATATGTTTCTATTTTTGTTTGCCAAAATGCAGTGATCACATATAAAGTTGCTGTGGAAGCTTTTGTGCCAAATAACAAGATGTCAGCTATGGATTTTCTGTCATTGGACTTTGAATACAGTAAGTACTAATGCTACAATCAATGAGACTATGGAATGTGCCACTGCTGTAACTGCACATATTTACAGTACCTGAGTTTCAGAACCTGATGATATCAGTAGAGTGTTGTTACTTTTTATGATTATAGTGGTTCTTTAAGCAAAGTCTTATGCAATCACAGGCACTCAGTAGAGTCAGCAAAGGCCAACACAGCAGATGCATACCGTTGGAAGGGCCCATCTTGTAAATAAAATCATGCCTGGCAGCCTCATGAGGCTGGAATGCTAAAAGTAAAGTCAAAACAAGAAAAATGGAAGATACCAAAAGATTTGCCTCAAAGGTTGCTGGTAACAGCACAAGATTATCTAAAGTCATACATAACTACACATATGCCAGCATATCAGCAGTCCAAAAAGCAATAACATTATTTCTGATGCATCTGTCAGGCAAATTACAATGAGAGATTTGCTGGTGCTATGTAACTTTACTTCAAACCAAACCAATTAAAAATTATATCATGGGAATTAATGTGTATTTTCTATAATTTTCCATATTATGAAATATTTATGTGCATTTTGTAAGAAAATAATTAGTAGTCAGAGGAAAAGTATGAAATAATGCTTGATGTCTGGAAAAATTTTTTTACATTACACAATGCTGCCTCTGTGTTGAATTTGTGCATTCTTCACCTTTCAATAAGAGGTTTCTCTGAATAACATAGTTTCCTCATTTTTCCCTTAAACTAATTTGTTGACATTACTTTAAACTC
Source organism: Protopterus annectens (assembly GCF_019279795.1). Classification (NCBI taxonomy): domain Eukaryota; kingdom Metazoa; phylum Chordata; order Ceratodontiformes; family Protopteridae; genus Protopterus; species Protopterus annectens. The sequence continues at coordinate 685,702,452 of NC_056749.1, read as the reverse complement.
TCCACTCATATTATGTTTATTCTTCCTTTTGTAACCTTGGTTATGACTGACAAGGATTGAATAAAAGTTAATTTATTTCCTAGTTATTAAAAACATAAGCCTGTTAACAAATAAATAAAATAATAAAACATCACTTTGCAAATAGAAAGAATTATACCAAACTAAGTTTTGTTATTTTTAATTTTTGTTTTTTTCTTAGGTGGCGAAAGCCTGGGAACCTTTTTGGCTAGGCTTATATAGGCCCCAGGGCCGATAGCCTAGTACCTACCTATGAACCTATGAGCCTATGAACCTAAATGTTTTTCAAGAGAATATGTTCTAATTATTGTACAGTTTTGTTATTTGTTTACATCAAGGTCAAATAATTAGATTGACTAGAAAGAGATATGTTTTTTTTTTAAACATGTTTATTGATTTTAACATATAATCAGTAAAACATAGTAATTCATACAAGCAGTTAACAGGTAAGGAATTTTAACATTCATAAAACAACTAAAGTATTTACAAAGACATCCACAATTTAATTACATTATCTAACATAACTATAATGGGTACATATTAGATGACCAAAGACGCATTCTATCAAATGCGTCTTGGCCGAACTTAAAACAATGAAAAGGCAAAATAGCAAAGCAACTTTTAAGCAAATTCTTTCCCAGGGAAAGAATTTGCTTGGCCGCTTCCGTTACTTTGCCATTTTCGGCACTGTAGTGCAATCTCAGAGTTGGTATATATAAGTAGGGAGGCGTGGAGTCCATTATTCATCGTTCGCTTTTTTAAGCATTCGATGATAAAATATAGACCCACTATAACACATTACAAAGGTTCTAAGTCTTTTTTTAACAAACTTTGTAGAGTATCCCACATATTATAGATGGTTGTTTTTCTAGAAGTTCTTGATTTAATGGTCATTAGTTCCATTTGACATACCTCAATCAAAACATTTTTAAACTCATTAAAAGAAGGAGGGGTATCTGAGATCCAATTTCTAGTTATAATCTTCCTAGCCACTGCTAGAATTTACCATAATAAGGGAAGTTTAACGTTTTTAACATGTTTGCATATGGGGGTATTGAAGAGGATTAGTGATTTAGATATTGTAAAATTATCTGTAAAAAGTGCCTGTAGAAAATTACTAATTGATGTCCAATATTCCTTCAGCTTTATACAATCATGGAACATATGTGGCCAGTTAGCATTTATCTCTGAAGTACATTTCTTAGTTATATTATCTTTTTTATTAATTTTGCTTATTATTAGAGTAGTATTGAAGGACCTGTGTAAGAATTTCCAGGTATAAAGTTTCCATTTAATTGAGGAAGTTGTTTTAGAAGCTGATTCCAGTATATGATTCTTATCTTGTTGTTTTGGTGGTTCTATATTAATGGAGTTGAAATAATTCCAGTAATTTTCTGAACAGATGAAGGTTTCATCTCTAATAATTTTGTGTATGTGAGAGAGTTTGCCTTTATCTGAAACCTTCTGTTGTAAGTTTAGTATCATGTAATCTATCAGTATTGGGACAGATTCTTTAGTTATCGGTGATATTAAAGCTAGTTTATTAGAGCGATATTGTCTGAAAGCCTGAATCTCTAACCAACAAGTTTCATCCAAATCAAATTCTTGAATTAAAAAAAATCTAGGTTCTTAACTTTATTATCCTGCAGCATCTGATGCCAGTACATTAATTTATTCTGCCTGAATAGTAAAGTTTTATCAGGGTTAGATGATAAGAGTTTACCTTCTGTATATGTTATGGGAAATAAAATGAAGATCCATTCCTTATATTTGGGATGTTTATATATAAAGTTACGGAAAGTAATAATAATATTTATTGGATAATTTGATGTGTGTCTCGGTGTTATAGGAACAGTACAAAATTCTTTGAGTATCCATAATATGGGATTAGTTATAATAATATGTTTGTGTGTTAGTGGTATATTGGTTAGTCCCATACCAATTAATTCCCAATATTTTTTCTGTTTCTTGACATATGAATTATCAATTAGTAGAGATATAGTTTTGATAATAGAGGAGACAGAGTATAAATCAAATTCAGGAAAGGCTATACCTCCTTGGGACCAATTATTGATGTGTGTTTTTAATGCCACTCTAGGTCTATGAGATGCCCAGAATAATTTCATCATTAGTGAGTTTAATTTTTTTAATGATTATCTTAGTAGGTGTGAGTAATATTGATTGTATTATATATATAGTATCTTCAGAAATATAATCATTTTTATAAGTATATGTCTTTCCTCCATGGAAAAAAAAGAATATTATTCCAACTTTTAAACAGAGTTTGCATGTTTTCAAGACATTTACTGTAGTTATGTTGAATGATAGATTTAATATCTCTTGCTAATATAATTCCTAGATACATTATATGATCTGAATTAGGTATATATTTATGATAAGCTTTTTTAAGAATATGTTTCCCTGAGTGTATTGGCAAAATCTTTGTATTTTCTTTGTTAAATATCAGACCTGAGATTTTCTTAAAGTCTACCATTGTGTTAAATAATGACTGTATAGAAGAGTTGTTTCCTGCTGATGTAATTAGTCTTTAGTTGAGTTAGGTAGGCTGGAATTCTTCTAATCTGAATATTATGTATTACATTTACAGTAAGTTCAAAAGTGATTGAATTATGGCCCGATATTGGGCAGGAAATGGCCATAGATTTAGATGAATCTTTTACAAGTTGGTTAGAGATCAGAACTCTATCTATTCCAGAGTAAGACTTGTGTCTATTTGAAAAAAAAAATGTATATGGTAGTGACTTAGGATCAGCTTGGTTATTAATGTCATTCAAATTATATGTTAATAAAGTCTTTTAGATGTTTTGTGCTAGCTATAATTTTCCTCTTCCCAAGGTAGTAGTATCATTATCATGTAGAGTACAATGGAAATGACCTGCTAATATGATGTCTCCTTTAGCGTGGAGTACTATTTGATTGAAATGTTGTTTCACTGTGCTAATACCTATGCTTGGTATCCAATATACATTGATAAATGTAAAAATCTTCTATTGATCTGTACTGTAACCATGCAGAACATTCCCTTGTCATCTTTGTATGTCCTAATAATTTTGGGAATGGGTATAGATTTGTTCTGCAGGATAGCTACCCCTCTTTTTTTCAGTGTATGTTCCAAGCTGACTAAAGTTATGTACTTGTTGGTTTCTAGCTTATCTATGTCTTTTTTAAGGAGATGAGCTTCTTGAAGAAATATTAGGTTAGATCTATGCAAGTTAAGATATCTGAATAAACTTCTCCTCTTACATGGGTTGTTTAACCCATTAATATTTAGAGAGATCCCTCTTAAGGTTACCATTTGACATGTATAGCGTAAAGTAAAATATCTTTAGTTTATCATTTTTTATATGGATTAGTAATCTATTCCCTCCTATAGATGTTAAATTAATCAAGGCTTTGACTTGTGAAGTTTCTGTATGGACATGTGGGTCTTTAATTTTTATTAGAAATGAAAACGTGATTGTAAGATATGATGTGGATGTCAGAACTGTAATCATACTATAACAATAATCAAATAAAATAGTGTTAGGATTGAACTTCATACCCAGCCTGGAGTTATAAACTCCGAATTCAAGTAGTTTCAACTACTCGAGTTACCTCTCTAACTATAACAGCAGAACTCTAGCTACCACCTAATGTCTATAAAGACTAAAACTTTCAAAACCAAAGTTAAACTCATTTGTTTTAATATGTATTGTAAAATAACTCATTCAGTTTATACACTTATTTCTTAATATGTGTCAGGATTTCATTAAGGACTTCTTGATATTATACCTTTAGAACTAGAAAGAATAGTTTAAGCTAACATGAAGAATGTATAAATCAGAATGATAAATCATTGAAACTTTTCATTGGCTTGTTTGTATAAACATATATAGGTATTTGAAATAGAGATTTTAACTAATATAGTTTATATAGATCGTAAAAATTCAACTTAGATATTCCAAATACTGTAAAGGTTATGTATTTATATCTAGAAGAGCTTGTTAACAATATAAACATTACAAAGTAAATTACACATTTTGAAACATTTTAAAGGGATTGGAATATAACAGGAGATCCTTTTCTTAAGAATGTAAATAAATCAAGTCATGTGTATGAGCATAACCAATTTAACCAACTAATAAGCACAATTAAACCTTTTTAACAAGATAAAAGAGCATCTTTATATATAACTCTTTTATTTAACAACCTAGTAATAACTGCAACACAACTAGGAAGGGGAGTAAAAAATGTAGGTGCTTTGTGTATATTTAACTGCCCTGAGCTTAGAAATATCTGTTTACTAATGCTTCTGTGACATAATATATTACTCAGATCGAATTATTCATTACATTTGTTATGATAATAGTAATCTTACTGATATAAACATATGCAGCTATAGAAAGATACATAAATTTATTATTTGCTTGTTCATAGAACTAAGATGAGAGAATTAATTATCAAACAAAGGCAGAATAGTAAAAACATTGTATTAATCAAAGGGAAGGCATGACATTATGCAGAAAATAGTATGCAAAAGCTTCATATGATCTATATACTGCATACTAGCTTAAGAATATATCAAATATCTCTACTTCTGAATTAAAAAGTTCAATATATAAGATTATCTAACAGTGCTAGAAAGCAAAAGCATAATCTAGTATGTGCATTGAAACAGCAACTGCAGTCCTACATTTGAGTAAAGCACCTTTAAGAACATCCTAACTAATGTATTTCTGACTTCAGCTTTTACACATTTCTAAATTTCAGCATGTGGTTTAAATAATAAAACAATACTTTAATATGTGCTGTAGCCTTACTAAACACAAATTATATCAATAAAATGCTATTATATTGATTAAAACTCACATTTTGTGTTAAAAAGTCCGTTTTCATCATATTTCCATGTTTGTGACTGTTTTGCTTACTGGAACTGGTTTACTTTGCAGATTTACATCATAGATGAGTGACATCAGAGGTCAAAGTTCATGATGGCTGCTTTCTACGTGAGCACTATTCTCGAGGTTGCCAGTGTCTGAATTTGTCTCCTGAGAGATTTCAGCAGGAAATTTGATGAAAGTAAGTAAAAACAACACATTTTTAATGTAATAAGGCTCTGTGTAGTGTGGAGACAGCTCAAGGTATTCCACAAGCCTTAGGAATCAAAGCCTCAATAATATCAGGCCATAGGGAACCATTATATGTCTATTTACAACACATATGAATCCCATATCATTCTCTAAGCTACACAATGTCAGAAGCACATATCAAAGCTGTAAGAATATAACTGCTTCCCAAAACAAAATACATATACTATATCATTCATCTACTACTATATCAAGGTATAAAATAGCGTATATATATATATATATAAATCATTCAGCTATTATTCTATCTAGGCATAAAATACTGAATTTATAATTATTTTGTTTAATCAGATGCTTATGCATCATAGCACGTTAGTTGTTGTAAAGAGTTTAGACTGTCTCAATTTTATGATGCTAAGCAGTTATAACTAAACAGTAAGAGACTCCAAGACCAAGAAACAAAAACACAATAATAAAAAAAAAAAGTTTCTTTATATTTAGATAAAATGATAAAAATCCAAAGGTTAAAAAAGTGAGAAACAGCAAGACAAGCTTTTAGCTTTGGGTAATATAATATTTTTATCAAGTCAAAAACCTTTTGTCTTCATTTGACGGTCTTGGAGTCTCTTCCTGGTTTTGTGTGACTTACATTTGGTTTTCCATAACTAAACAGTACTAAAAATAGCAATATTTTTGAATAGATTAAAGAAGAAAAAAAGAAAATATTTTTGGTAAGATTAAATGAATATAACATATTACTAACCAACAAATATAATGTGTATCAGATTACTTGTTCCTTAGTGAGAGAAATTATTAGTAAAACAAGTTGCATATTTTGAGAATTTGAGAAGCTTTGTGGTGATCTTATGTTATTTGTGGAGGTTTACTATCATAAAATCGAATATTTAAAAAAAAAACTGTATTCATTTTTGAGTTTTAACACTGAAAATGTAAAAATCCATTTTACAGTAAGGTTGTAAAGCAGAGGGAAATGTTGAAAATGTCGAATCACGACATTTGAGTCCAATTTGCGGTAAAACACCGACAATATGTGATCCTGGTTTAAATGACAGTTTCCTGGTTTAAATGACAGTTTCCTTGTGTATGTGCATATTAATTCCACAGCAAACACATTTCCAGTGCTAAAAAAGTGATTTCCATGAAGTGAAAGTGCTCTGTAATACATAATAAGAAGTCCACGTCCCAATATATATCAGAATGAGCAATGGTGTGCCATTAATTGTACAAATCCTAAAGGTGTCAGTTCATCCCGTTTAGCCAGCCGGCATTGTATCATATGTTCTTTGTTTGTTTCTTCGGAGATGCTGGCAGACAACACAGAAACTTCTGTTTAACATCTGGCAAATGGTTTTGCTCCAAACAAATGGCATGCAGCACATCTGTGATGTACAGGTCCTTTTTAACCAAGAGAGACCTCAGCCTATGGTGCCATCCTTCTACTGTGTTCTGGCTCCTAGGGTAGCCCATGGTACATGTTTCAGCTTAATTCCAAAAAGGGACATCAAATAGTGGCAGCTGTCTCTCTGATGTGGAACCCCTCATGCCATACCATCTTGGCCTCCCTAAAATGTAGTTATTTTTGAAGAACTTACATAGAGGAGCACCCCTTTCCCCCAACACCTCCTCAATAGAAGTGAAAGTGTCCATAATATGTTCCATGCGTATGAAAGCAAGTGAAGGTATTTGTTTACATAACAGTGCAAATTGAGTATCTGTGCCATATACCTGCATCAGGTTAAGCTTCTGGATCTGCCTCTATATAATTTGACACAAATGAAACCAACATCCCTTTGCCATACTGTTAGGTAGATGCTTAATTATGCTGTTCACTGCCCCCTTCTCAAAGTCACTGAGTACCATCCTTGGCTGGAAATTCAGATGAAAGTCCCCACATAATGCCATCATGGTTGCCCAGAACTGATCATAGCACTCCTCGCATTTGGATGGTAGGATGGCATACACTACAGGTACTATCTTGCTGTTGCTGGAACCATCCAAGCTGCAGTGAACAGAGTATACCTGTTTACACTCCCTGGTGCTAATGAGAAATGTCCCATCAACAAGAATGTACTCAGAACTGCAGAGCAGGCCTAGATTACCCTCTGTAGTGAGAAGCACAGCATCATAGGTATGGCTGCGGAGTGCACTGTGTTTAATGATGAAGTGTCCCTGCTTCAATGGTATCATCTCCGGGCTTAAATCTTTCAGACTTGCTAAGTCTACTCTGGGATTCGTGCTGTTCCTACGCCTTACCCTACACACACTCTGCTTCAGCGCATCAGTATTAGTCATGGTGGTCACAACGTCAGTGGACGTGGTTGTCAGGACCTCAGACACAATCCTGCATGGATCCTCAAGAGTCTGTTCAGCACACCTTTTAATGGCTTCACGTACCCTAGTCTGCTCTACCCTGACCACATCTGGTGCGTGAAAATGGCCAATGCTTTTCAGTAGCCTCTCCTCACCAGCACACTTCTCAGTTATACAATGGCCCTTACACCTCTGCCTTGCCTTCTGAATGCAACACCAGTAATTCTTCTCAGGGTTACTCTTTTCAAGGTAGTATTGATAACCATCAATACAAAGAATTGGGCAACCTTTCTGTGATTTCACAGTGCCATACAATGAGCCAATAACACCAGGATAACTCACGGTTGGTTGGTCTGACATTGTACCTGAGCTCACCTACAAATAAACAACAGTAACTTGATTACTAACAATGAATGGTATTACTGCTATGTAATACAGGCCTGTATCACTTGTATATATCACAAGTCACACGAATACAACCCATGACAAAGGGATTGCATTGCCAATGGAAGACATCTCCTAATGGACAAACATTTTTAAAATGCACTGACTACACATATACCCTTTCCAAATACTATCTATACAGCTATACAGATAGACACCTAAGCTGATAGACATTTCCTACCAACTAAAGCCTGCTGGTAATCACTACATAGAACAGTATACAGCTATAATTTATACCTGCACAGGTACACAACATCATGCAGTATTCTTTTCTGTTGTGCATTTCACAACGTAATAACAATCACTGTCAGCTCTATCACTGCTTCATTCAACAAAGGGAATAATGCTTATAGCCCAAAGGACTTGTCCTACTACTATGCAATTAACCTTAAACATGACTATGCAAACAGCTGTCACAGCACACATTGACTATATGCTCATGTATCTACTGCCAATGTCAAATACTGACTACAATACACAACAACTCATACAATTTGGAAAACATATGCAGACTTTGTAAAACCATTACAGCAAGATGCTTTTCCATTTTAGTGAAATCTAATATATTACTCCTTTTAGATGTCACGGTTCAATGAACAATTAATACTTACAGCAATATATATTCACATAATACTGCTCATAATGAGCTGTACAAACATTATATGTTATAACTTTTGTTAATAAAACCATTACAGCAAGATGCTTTTCCATTTTAGTGAAATCTAATATATTACTCCTTTTAGATGTCATGGTTCAATGAACAATTAATACTTACAGCAATATGTATTCACATAATACTGCTCATAATGAGCTGTACAAACATTATATGTTATAACTTTTGTTAATATACTGTTATTTACATTACACATTTAAACTACCTACTCACATATCAGTTTTACTCACCCTTCCACACTCAGAAAGTAATCTCCTTAGTTCTTCAGGTTATGCATACGGTTTACAGAAATAAATCCACCTGTTGTGCAATGTAATCTATTTAAATGAAAGTCTTCATGACCGGTTGCTCTTTAATCGTGTCATCTTGTAGTTCTGCCCTTTTTCTCCGTTTTATTTACTGCGACTAGCAGATCTTCGTTGCATATTCATTTTCATCATCAGTGGACGTCGCATTAATTTGTGTGCCATTCGGTAGTTCGAAATAAGGTCCTCGGCGGATTTATGGATCCGATCTTTTTTAGATGCAGATTTTTCCCTTTTCGACATTATGACTGACGATCGGAGGACTGGGAGGTATGTGAACGTTGATTTTATGATAGCAAACCATTTATGGATTACTTGAGGGAATAAGGAAGTTTACACAAAATAATCAGAATACTGTAAAGCAAGTCATTTATTTTTTAGTCTCTTTTGTTTATCTGTTGACTTCCAAGTTGTGCCAGATACTAGTCTTTTTAATGAAGGACTAGCCCATTCCATTTCTTCTATCTTGTCCAATATTTTATGTTTTTTAATATAAGCCAAGGCAGTGTCTAAATCCTCAAACATTTTAGGACCATCAGGTAAGAAGATTTTTAGTCTGGCAGGGAATAAAAGATGAGTTTTCAGTTGTGCTTTTTTTAGTTCTCTTATCAATGGCAAGAAGGTTTTCCTTTTAGATATCACCAGAGTGGAATAATCATTATCAAAGCACACTACTGGATTATTGACTTGTATAGATGCTTTTGCCCATGTTGATTTTAACACCATCTCTTTATCAAATGAAGATAGAAATGTTACTATAACTGACCTAGGAATGTTCTTGTTAGTGGCAGAGGATGATAAAGATCTATGGGCTCTTTCTATACTGAAAGAAAATGCCTCAGATAAATCTAGAGTTTTTGGTAGCCATATGTTTAAAAAAGTTATAATATTATTACCTTCTATGCCTTCTGGCAGCCCAAAACATCGAGATCTGTTTTCCAAATCATCCAATTTAGACTGGAGATGAGTGTTTTGTTTGAGTAGAAATTCAATGTTCATTTCCCCTTATTTAATTCTACCATCCATCTCATTGAGAGCATCCTCTATACCTGAAATCTGTGGGTATTTTTGCTGTTGTAAGTCTTCATGTAATATATCCATTTGTTTGGTAGTTTTTTCTTTGAAGCTATTATTTTACAATCAGTTCTGTCTATTTTAGTTGTTAGTTCCTGCATATTTAGTAGTAATGCCTGAAGTTCTTTCTTAGGGGTAGAATCCTTGTTGTTAGCTTTACTGAAGCTCATTCTGAGGAGTTGAGATGAGTTAGAAATTTACAAGAAGATTTCTGACAGGAAAATCAGTCAAGATTTCTTTCTTTTATGGATATTATTGTAGAAAATGATATTCCAAATTATTTTAGGGAAACATATATTCCATTGGATGAGTTTTTATGATAAATTTCCGTTTATGATATTATCTTGGTGGAGCTAAAAAAATCTGCTGCTATCCTGTGCTCATCCTTGGCCACATCCCCCCAAAGAGATATGTTTTGAAGATATATGGGCCAATATTCATAGTCTGGGATTATCGCTTCAGTAATCCAAGAAGAGTGGCACTATGTGAATATGCAAATCATGGACTTTCAGGATGAATATGTAAATACTGAACCTTTTTATAAACATGCCTCCCTATTACAAAAGTGTAATATGTGTAAGCCATAAGTGACAGGGCATCTAATACACAGATAAGGGGTGTTACATGTTTCTGTATCAGTAGGATTCATGGAGATGAATCCATATTGAGTTCATTTGCATACCAAACAAGTAAATGGCCAGTCAGCAGCAACTTGACAGAAAAATAGAGACATAAGGGGAAGGGAAAAGGTTTAATTTGGTGTCAGGGACATGCCTATGCATACATGGGCACACTACTGAAGGGGTCATTGTGGAAAATGTTTCATTTGGTGTCAAGAACGTGACTGTGCATACATAGGCAGACAACTAAAGGGGTCGTTCAAGAAAATGTTTCATTGTGATGTCAGGGACATGCTTGTGCATATATGGACAGACCACTGAAGGAGTAGTTGGGGGAAATCTTTAATTTTGATGTCAGGGACATGCTTGGGCAAATGTGGGTAGATTTATTTTGATGCTTGTGCATACTTGGACATACTGCTGAAGGGATCGATGGGGAAAGTATTTCATTTTGGTGCTTGTACATGCTAGGACTTTTTGCTAAAGGGATCAATGGAAAAATGTATCACACTGGTGCTTGTACATACTTGGACATATTGCTAAAAGGATCTGTGGATAAGGTGTTTTCATTTTGTGCTTGTGTTTACTTAGATATAATAATGAAGGGATCCAGTTAGGAAATGCTTCATTTTGGTGCTTGTACATACTTGGGCAAACTACTGAAAGGATGGCTGGGGCATGTTTATGGACTGCAAATCAGCTATCAAACAGTAAAGCACCCCATTTAACAAAGGAAGTGTATAAACATGTAGATACCAGACTATGAATTGCAAGAACACCACATTAGCATATGCTGCTTTTCAAAATTTCTCATTTCCATCTCATTATATGCCACCATAGACTTGTACTCCCCAGATATAGTCATCCTGACAGAAACCTGGCTAAAACCTCACATTACCAGTGAGCAAATACTCCCTACCGGTTACGGCATACTAAGAGTAGACCGGCTAAACAAGAAAGGAGGCAGTGTAGCTATAATATTTAAACAGCATCTAAACATCCAGATCTTAAAATCATCAGCTCCACAAATAGGCAATGAAGAAATAATATATACCAACCTTAAAATAAACCAATATAAAACCATCAACATAATTGGATGCTACTTCCCACCTGGCCAAAACATCCCTCCACTAGAAAACCTCCTCAGCTGGTCTACCCACCATCTCCCCCAAGAAACTATAATTTTAGGTGATTTCAATATTGACTGGCAATCCTGTTCTGGCAACCATCCAACCCATCATTTAAACCTTCATGACTTCACCCAACTAGTCCAGTCGCCAACCAGGACAAATAAAAACTCCAGCAAGCACACTACCCTGGATTGGATACTAGTCAGTAAGAGCCCTCAGTCATATATAACAGCCTGCTTATCAGATAGCCTCAGTGATCACTCCTCAACATTCCTACTCAAAAAATACCTATACCAATCTAAACCTGTCATCTACCATCAAATACATAAAAAAACTAAACTTTAACCCACTCACATTCATCTCATCCCTCAAAGAATGCAACTGGCATCCTCTAAAGTACCTCAGTCTTGATGACGCTGTTGAATTTTTTAATACTACCTTCCTGAGCATCCTTAATTACCATGCCCACATAAGACTTTCCAGAACCAAAGCATAACCCTCCCCATGGCTACAGAAAACCAAGTCAGAAATAAAAAACAGGGATAAAGCCTGGGAGCACTGGCGCAAAACCAAAACCCCCTCAACTAGACAGAAATTCCTAGAACTACGCAATAGAGTCAAAAAGCTAATAAAACAGGACAAATTCCAATACTACTAGTCTTCCCTAGACTCCTGCCAACACAGCCCCAAACAATTCTCGTCCTCCATAAACTCCATCCTCCACCCAGGTAAAGTCAGTACCCCTCCTCTTAACATCCCTCACTCCTTCGAAAATATTGCTACCTCATTCAACACACACTTCACACAAAGCATACTATCACTAGTTAAACAATGGGTTCAGGTACCTAGGCAGCAAGACATTTCCCTGTGGTACATTTGACTGGGGACACATGGCAGAAGTAACAGTCAGCTGCAGAGAAATATGGCTGTTTGCAAACTCCCTGTGGGCAAAGAGAAGAATGTGTTGCCATGCCCACAACTTCAAGAACCAAAGTCACAGGGGAAAAATAATGTCCCTGGTCCCCAAGGGAACCAGAGACAGCAGGCAATATGGCAGGCATCAGCAGCAGGCTGTGCTGAGGGCATGTGAGTGGCAGTACAAATGCAGTGCACAATGTGCAGTACCTTTATAATCGGTGTGTGTGTGAACCATTACCCCCTTTACATTGTCTAGGGAACATTGCCTAAAATGCATACTGGAGCATAAATGTGACTACAGTAGCTTGTAGGATATCCTCCATGCTGTAGCACACTTCTACATGTTGTAGTTACATAAGTATGTACTCTACACTGAGCACAACACTCATTACTTCTTCTGGCTCCATGCATTTGGTTATTAAAGCTGTGAGCATGGCAGGATGTGCTTCTCTTTGCCTACAGGGAATATGCAAACAGCCATATTTCTCTGCAGCTGACTGTCACTTCTGCCATGTGTCGCCAGTCAAATGTACCACAGGGAAATGTCTCACTGCCTAGGTGCCTGAACCCTAAACAACACAACCCCCCTCCCCTCCAACCCACACCTTTAACTAGTAATCTCCACACTGCCTTCTCTTTTTCTCTTGTACCTACCACCAACATAAAAAAACTCTTAACTAAACTTAAGCCCACCAAATTAGCAGCAGACAACATCCCAAGTGAATACCTACAAATCACAGCTGATGCTCTGGCCTACCCAGTATCCATCTTGATTAACCGATCTCTGTCAGAATGTTACGTTCCCACACTGTGGAAAGTATCACATATAATTCCCCTCCACAAAGGCGGCCCTTCCACAGAACTAACCAGTTACCGCCCCATAGTTATTCTCTCCACTCTCCAAAATACTAGAGAGATGCATACACTCTCAGGTCTCAGACTACCTCCTTACTAATAACCACCTTTCCAGTACTCAGCATGGTTTCTGACCAAACCATAGCACCACCACTGCATTACTCTCCTTTATTAACACTATCCTTCAGCATAAAAACAATGGCTATCTCTCCTCTGCTACTTTCCTAGACCTATCTAAAGAATTTGACATGGTCCCAAACAAACAACTCATCTCTGTCCTCAATAAACTATCCTTCTCTCAATCAGTCACCAGCTGGTTTCAGAGTTACCTGTCTGACTGTCAACAATCTGTTGTATGGCAGAATGACATATCTCCCCAACTACCTGTCTCCATAGGGGTTTAGTTTCATAGTTTCATAGTAGTGTACTAGGCTATCTGCCCGGGGGCATTTATAAGCCTAGCTAACAGTGATGTGGCTTTACACCACCCCAAGGATCCATCCTTGGACCCTTACTCTTTTATGTTTTTACCAATAACCTAGCCTCTGCCACCAAACATGGCACACTCATACAATACCCAGATGACTCAACCATCATCTGCTCAGCCCAGTCCCTACCCAAACTGCAAAAAGTCACACAGGAAGCCTTTTCCTCTGTTGAAACTTGGTTATCCAATGCCCAATTAATACTCAACCCAAACAAAACTAAACTATTCATCTTCCAACCCACCAAACATACTCAAAAAAACTCTCACTTTAACATCACAGCAAAAGACAACACCACTATATACCAACTGAACACACCAAATTGCTAGGAGTGGAAATAGACAATAAACAAAAATTTGACATTCACATATCCATGACCATAAAAAAAGTCCACAAAAAAACTTGGAGCTTTATACAGAAATAAGCAACTTCTCACCAAAGCAGCAAAGATTTCAATAGCAAATTCCCACCTTATCTCCACCCTACTTTATGCCTCTTCAATATATACCAACCTAAGGCAATGCGATCTAAACAAGCTAGAGACATGCTACAACAAAATCACCAAATTCGCCACAGGGGCATCCTACCGTAGTCACCACTGTCTCTCACTTGCTGAACTGGGCTGGCTTGAACTCCCTCACCTCCTTCAATGGTATCAACTCCTACTTGCCCACAAACTAGTAAACCATCCACTAAATGTCCTATCCCTCCAGAATCTACTCCAACCCTATCGCACCACCAGATCACTAAGATCCAGCAACAAAAATCACTTGCAGATCACTAAAGCCAATAAACCTGCTGGTGAAGCACTATTCTCTTGTGCCATAGCCAAATTATGGAACTCCCTCCCACCCACAATTACTTCCGTACCATCATGCACACACTTCATAACTTTACTAAAAGCACACCTAAAAACATGCTGGCTATGCCCTTGCAACTCCCACTCTAATATCACCCACCCCATCCAACCACTACCTTTCTTTCCACCCCACTAACTTCCTTGATTACAATAAGCTCAGATGCTCATAAGCCTAGTACTTATTATACAGCAGGAACTTCTTATTGCAACATTTGTTAATGTCTGTTATGTACTTTGCAAATAAAGATTCTAGTTGTCTACTGATGTACTATGTTCTTCATCTGTAAATATGTTTGTAATTAATTGCGAAGTTAATCAAATTGTTAATCACTATGTAATCCAATGTAACTACTGTCTGTTTATTTTAACTGTGGAGCTTTTCTCCCCGGGCCTCCGCTGAAAATGGACCTACGTCCAGTCGGACACTCCCAGTCAACAAATGTAAATAAAATAAAAATAAAATAATAAATTATACTTAAAACATTTCACATTAGCTTAAATGGCTTCTATGAATCTCACCTTAGCTATGCTCATTCGTAAATATCAAGGATATCCCTATCACATTTGCACAAATGACTATGAATACCGGACATTATATTGGTTATCATGGATAGAAATTGCTTGTATTTAGTTCATGCATGTGCATGTCTGTGTATACATGCACCTATGTTTATATAAATATATACAATGCACATATAAGTGGCTGTATAATGTAAGTACATTCTTGTGTATCTATCTGTTGTGTATGATGAAAGATAATAGATAAAACTAAACTCATAAAAAAACACCACTTAAACATCAGCCTTGAACAAACACTTTTTTACATGAGGTCTTTGCCCCCCATCCCAGTAACTTTTATATATTCTAACTCCATGGTTACACAACTGTAAAGCAGGTGAAGTTTTTCAGATTTATGCTATAGTCATTTTACAGTAAGTAACACAAATGACTCTAATCACAAATGTTTGTGATAAAATGAATCAGGAATCCAATGTATGTCATATATATATATATATATATATATATATATATATATATATATATATATATAAATATATATATATATATATATATATATATATATATATATATATATATATATATATATTATATATATATATATATATATATATATATATATATATATATATATATATAGTGAGAGAGAGAGAGAGAGAGAGAAAGAGAGATGTACCTGTATCTATATAGTTCTCTAGGCAGATAGATAACGTTGGGCAGTACGATGCTAGTGCACTTCCATGGGCTAGGCTTGTAAAGGCTCCAGGGCCATTAGCCTAGTACACACCTATGAACCTATGAACATATTGGTATGTTGCTTAGAAAACGTGTAAGAAGGTTTTAGTAGTTGCAGTAAGGTGCAAGGAAATATTATCACAGCAGTTAGGTAGCTAATAAGGTTTTAATTGATTGTGAAATGTGTACATTAGGAGGTTGCCCTACAAGTAACAAATCAGAGACCTTAGATGCATGGAGTGTGAGATTCCTGTTGGAGCTAATCTGTGGAATGTACCCTGTGTGAAAGTACGTGCGTACAGAACTGGATAAATGCAATGATACTATTTCAGTTCAGTGTCCTCCATTATCGTCGAGCAATCAAGGCAGTAACAGTCACATAAAGGTTCAGAATGAAAACCAAGAGAGGGTAGTTGGCATAAAAACTATAAAGGTGGCCTAATTTGGTTCTGATTAGACAATAAAAAGGATCATATCAGTTATCAGAAGCACAAATCAATAACAGAGCAACATAACCCTAAAACCTTAAACAATATTAGTACAGAAACTGAAAATGAACCAATAGGAAACTCTGAAGAGAAAATCAATTTGAGACAGAAGTACACAGAGGAATTTATATTAATTATTATTATTATTATGACTATTATTATTATTAATATTATATTATTATATTATGTTAATTATATTAAATGTTTGTAGAAAAACAGAGAGGATAAAAATAGAAAAAGAGACTCGAATGGGAATCCTCTGAATAAAGTGAGTACAGAAAGTTAGATAAGCAAAATAAAGCATACTTCTGAGCATAGTTCTACTAGTGCAAAGCAAAGAATGCAGTTGAAGATTGATTCTAAGCAGCAGAAATCTGTAAATCAAGAAAAAGATGATACATTTTCTTCTGACATAATCTTTGTAGTAAGGGAACCACATAAAGAAGGAAAAGAAAGTGAAAGGGAAGAATTCACTTATGCTAAGATTGAGGGAAAACAACCTAAAAGAAAAAAGAACACTTAAGAGACCTGTGCTGATAACAGAGGAAGTAAATCAGAAAATGATCTTTGCTTAAAACTGACCTTTGTAGAGAAAGATATAGCAGAGGTTGCAGTACCACTGATTTTTTTCATAGAAGACCCTATACCTTCTACCTCAAGACAAATTACTGAAGACAGTAAACTTGAGTTAGTAGACTTTCAGATAAGCCACTTAACCCTTAAAAAAGGCACAATGAGAAGATAATACTTTAAGTAAGGCAAAAGAGAATATAAGCAGGCTATATGGTAAAATAATGAAAAATTATATTCCTCTTACTTCCTACCCCTATTTTGACCTAACAGGTGATCTCTTATATAGAGTGAGTAAAGAAAGGGAAGAAATTCTGCATCAGTTATTACTACCAAAACCTTATGAAACACTAATAATGAGACCATAGTAATGTGTTAGGAGGTCACCTAGAGATGTACAAATTTAATGCATGAGTATTAGCCAGATTTTACTTGCCTGTTATAATGAAAGAGGTGTAGAATGGGTCTATATTATATCACTGAACACATAAAAAAGCGAATGATGAATAATCAACCGCATGTAAGTGAAAGCTTACAATCTCAAAAGCTCAGAACAGCGATTTTTTTTCCAAGGGAAAAAAAATCGCTGTTCTAAAAAAAAAAAAAAAATTCAAAGAATGCATAAAGTGGGGGGATTTGCCCCCCACCCCCCGATGTGGGGGTCTGTGACCGACACACAGACACCCCCTACTTAAATATATCAACTCCGAGATTGCACTACAGTGCTGAACACGGCAAAGTAACACAAGTGGCCAAGCAAATTTTTTTCCCTGGGAAAGAATTTGCTTAAAAGCTGCTTCGCTATTTTGCCTTTTCATTGTTTTAAGTTCGACCAAGACACATTTGATAGAATGCGTCTTCGGTCATCTAACAGGAACCCATAGAATGTCTGTGCTTCTTATCCAAAATGAAAGAAAACTGCACTTTCATGGATATAAAAGTCCCATAATCTAAATTTCTTATGCAAATAATCTTTGAATGCATTAATATGGAAATCTTTAGGCTATTAGTAAAACCTAGCTATTGGCATCATTACATACTAGTCATAATGGGCTGTGTTACCAAATTTTATGAAGCAGTGCCATTATGTAAAGCTAATGTTAAAGCTATTACCAGGGGAATGGTGGTGGTATTATTTTCCAAAGCAGGTATCCTAGATATTTACTGACCAAGGTAAATCCCTTTTTTGTCAAGGGTATTGCACCAGTTATGTCAGTGCTTTAAGTCAAACAATTGCAGACATTAGCCTACCATACTCATATTAATAGAAAGGTTTAATAAAACACTGACATCCATGCTGAGAAAAGCTGTTTATCTGATTGATTAAAACTAGGATTGGTTGTTACCCTACATACTGTTTGCAGTTAGAGAGCTACCATAGCTTCAGAAGAGATTACCCCATTTGAACTTGTGCATGTCAACCATCTGAGAGAGCTACTTGACATTACTAAAGAAACTTTAGAAGAGGATATTACATCATTTAAAACTGCAATAATGCACTTGGTTTTCAGAATAGTTAAAAGCTAGTGATGCCCATAGTAAGGAACATGTGCAGAGAACCCAGGAAATGCAGCAGTGATCTTCTAATAGGAATGCCTGACTCAGAGAATTTAACCCAAGAGATCAGGTAGTACTGTTAGTGTTCTTTGCAGGAAACAAATTTCTGGCCAAATGACAGGTGACATGTGAGGTGATGTTAAGAATAAATACAGTTAAGTATAAGGTTAGAAAGTCTGGAAAGTTAAATATAGAGTGAATATACTACTATGTTAATGTATTAAAGTCATGGAAAGGCATAGACAATTCTGCAGTGAGAGTTTACAAGCTGAAGTTTATACAAGAGACGCTAACAAATCTCTAACCAAACAACACATAGAGCAATATTTGGTAAAAGTATAAAAGCAGGAGGTGAGAGCATTTTTGTTAAGAAATAAAGGGATGTTTTTACAGATACCCGAGACAACTAAACTAAAAGAACATACTATAGTCTGCCCCTGGAATGAAGTTTAGACTCAGACCTTGGAAATCATCAGAGTTATAAAAATCAATAACAGAAGCTCAAAAAATACTCATACTAGGTACCTCAGAAGAAGGATCGTCGGTTGAGTAACCCAGTGGTACTTGTCTCTAAACCTGGAAATTATAAATTCTGACTGTAATGACTTAGGAAACAGAATAACATTTCAAAGTCTGATAGTTATCCCATGCTTAGAATTGACGAGTTCAAAGAGAACTTAGGGAAGGTCAGATACTTGACAACACTACAGTTTACAAAGTGATTTGGGAGATACCAGTTACCCCATATGTCAAATAAATCACAAACAGGTTTTATAGTCCCCTGATGCTATGTTTCAGTACACAGTGTTACAGTTTAGCCTATAAAGAGTCCAGCTAACTTTCTTGAAGCCTCGCCTACAGCATGCTGCACATATCTAGATGATGTAGTCATTCATTCAGGAGATGGGGGGGGGCATTCTTGCTTACTGAAAGCGCAGACTGTGTTAGAATACATCAGGCAGGCAGGCTTGACTGTAAATGCTAAAAAATGTAAACTGGGTATGGACACAAACAGAAAAGTATAGGCCTTAAAAATGGCTTGTCCTCTCTACTAAGAGTCCAGTGAGGGCTGTTCTTGGACTAGATGGGCACCACACTATAGAAAGCTTGAACCAACTTTTGTGGCTATTCCCTGTCTTTTGACAGATGCTACAACAGATAAAGCTCCTGTTAAGGGGCAGTGGTCTCTTGAGGTAGACAGAGAGCAGTTACTGAGCTAAAAATGATCCCAAATTCTGAACCGGTATTAATGACTCCTGATTATACTAAAGAGTTTGCTTTATATACTGCTACATCAGCATTAGGTGTTGGGGCAGTGCTATAGCAAGACATTCTAGAGAAGGAATACCCAGTGTGTAGATACACGGGAGTGTCCAACAATAAAATGCGATGTTTAGGCCTTGCAATACTGTTTGCTAGACAGGCACATCAGTTTGATACCAGATCATGGCCTTTAGCATTGTTAAGTAGACAAACTGATAGCAATACAAAGTTGTGTTGGTGGACATTATTTCTTGAACCCTTTCAGTATTCAGTGACCCTCACACATTGCCTGGCCTACAGAATGCTGAATGGTGTCTAGGGATTGCAACCCATTGTTACGATTTCTTAAACCCTGGTTTTGTGCTTTGACAGGGCAGTCATAACATGTCACCTTAGTGTACTGCAGTGCTGAACATGGCAATGTTCTTACAGCAGTTAGCAGGCTAAGTAGGTTTTAACTGACACTCAAAGCTGTGCATATTAAGGCTACTTGAAAGCAGCAAACCATGAAGTTATTAGTTCCTCACCTGAAGGACCACTGTGAAGGAAAATATTGGAAGCTTGCAGTGAAAAAGAACAGGCAGGGATACACTGTGGAATGTACTTAAGGGATGTTCCGTATGTGGCTGTACTAGTTTACAGAGCTGAAATCATGACCATGGAGGTCTGCAGCCTTGGACTTCTGTTTAAAAATAGTATCTATCCTGGAGGTGCTATATAGACAGTGCATACTGCTTGAAATAAACATAAGGTACTTTTTAATTTTGTTTGAGACTGCAAAAACCAAGTGAGCTATTGTTTTGTTTTTTTTTATTTTTCTGACTAGTGAAAATAAACCTGCGTTTTCTATAGGTCCTGCCTCTAGTGCCTCTGTGGACTTATGTGCACATAGATATATATGTGTATACATATATATATATATATATATATACCTGTGTGTGTAGGGTATCACACAATTATCTACCTATGTATCTGTGTTAAATGTACCATAGTGTGGTAGTTCCAACTTCCCACCCTGGCATGCATAGAATTGATGTTGGGTAGATTATATTTTAAATAGTACTGTGATACGATATGATGTATTAAAATTATGTCTTATAAATAATGCTGTAAATACTGCTGTACAGAAAAAAATGTGTCCCTCTAGAAATGACAGTAATGCCTCTGTATAATGTAGTGAGGTTCCTTTTAAACAGTACTGATAACAGGCAATTCACTAGTTTAGTTTAATGCATAAAAAGAGGGCTGTGGCTCTGGAAATCAAAGACTTTAGCCTCTCACTGTAGCATGAATTGTGCACCTGTAATGAGTAATGGGAGGTGTTCAGTGAAAAAGGAAGGACAACATGAAGGAAACTGAGGAAGTCTGAAGATACTCTTTTGAGAACTGCCTGAAGAAAGTAGCCTGAAATTATTATATTTTTAAATGTTTATTGAATTATTACTTAAGACATAGGCAAACCTACATTTGTAAAAGAAAACAAACATTAAGATCTTCACAGTTATAAACAGTATGCATCATATACATTCTTTTATACAATTATCATCAATCTAGCATTACATAAATTGTTCAATTCTTGCCCTCCCTTAAACCTCACTCCTCTTCCAAAACACTATTCAACACGTATTGTTCCCACAATTTTCATTTATGTAATGTGATCTTACCCTTTTCTAAAAATCCCACTTCCAGTTCTTTTACATCTCTTCAAATATTCACTATTTCAAATATAGTTGCTTTAGACTTTGATTTTGGCAACCACCAGAATTAAACTTAATAAGGTTTAATTACATCTATACAATTCAGATCCAGTATCTCAACTCAAAAAAAAAAACATTTCCTTAGTTACATCCATTTAATTCACTCAATATTCCTAACAGAGTACTCTGTAGGGAACTTTTAAAATTTGCCAGCTCATCACTCTCCAAAAACATATGTTCCCAGGTACTTTTTTCTTCCCTATCACACCTCCAATTTAACTGAGGAGAAATTCCTTACAGTCTTTTTGGGGTATAAAATACCTTTGCAAACACTTCCAAGCAAAAACCATAAATCTTATAGATTTTATTGCATATATGGGAGCCATAAATATATTCTCCCACTGTTTCCTTCTGAATTGCTTATCCAGTCTCTTTCCCCAAATTTTTCTAACCTCGTCTGATTGATTCCTGTAGTTATCATGCAATCATTTATATACCTTACTAATTATCCCCTTTTAACAGCAGCTTCTGTTCTAGATTCAACTAAAAACTCTACCAGAGCAGGTTTCTCACTTAGGATTCTCTGATTCCTTTTTCTTTGCCTGCACTCTGATATTAATCCCTAAAAGGGAAGGCAGTCTCTAGCCTACAGTCTAAATGTCTTCTTGGCCTCTTCCCACTATATTACCTTTCCCTCTCTAGTTATTTGTTTCCAGTACCTTGGTTCTTTTGCCAGTTTTCTCCAGTAAATTTCAGTTGATTCAATGGGCAAAACTGGAAAACAATTTTCTATGCCAACAGTGATCCAGAGTTTACATTTCTATGATTGAATTTGGAGCATTTTTTTTTCTCTAGCTGAATAGATGACAGAATCATGGCATTGATTTGGTGTTCTGTTTTCTATGTGGAGTACACAAATGAACAGATGAAAGAATCATGGTATTGATTATGAGTTTTGTTTTCTGTGTGAAGTATACAGCTGAACAGATGTCAAAATCATGGTATTGATTAAGGAGTCTTGCTTTCTGCGAGGAGTATATCTATGTTGTGCTGAGATGATAAGACTATTGCTGCTGCAGCAGAAGGAAGGTAGTAGTAGTCAAATCCATGGTCGTGTCAATGGGAGGAAGACTGCAAGGCATACCTCATGACCCTCAAATGGATTACTCGCCAGCAATGGGACTCAATTAAATGAGCAAAAATTCTCTTAGCTCAGATAACAGGTAAACTATTAAATGCCTTCACGGACATGGAAGTCACTGAAATTAAGGCTTGACATTTTCCCCTAACAATGGCAGGATTTCAATTATGTGATTTAAAGCATGTATATAAGCTATAAGTCTTGGAGGCCAACATATGAAAAGTAAAATGACAAGCATATTAGCTACTGATTCATTTAAAAGGCCTTTGTCTGCTACTTTAAGAATGTGGGCACTCAAGCATGAATCATGTCTGCCAGAATACTTAAATTAATCTTTTGCTATGGCAATTCCCTCCCACAGTTCATCCTAACAACCCCTAACTTGCCCAACTTCAAGAAACTACTCAAACACCACCTTATCAAAACTGGATCTATGTATGCAGCACATCAGACTATCTTTTCCTTAGTCTTTACTTGTATCTCTTCCGTAAACAACCTTCCATTCTCTCAAAATAGTAAAACCAACCCACACGCAAAACAAACAAACCTCCTCAACCACCTCCTACCTATTCATTCCCCCTCTCCTCCCGACACACTATTTTGTTTAGTCAGCCATGTTTGTTTAACAAACGCTTCCTCTCTTTAATCTTACTGCAAAAAAATACAAATGTCTGTAAATTTGCCAACAAGCTCAAACATTATTTTACCTTGTATCTTTCTGTAAAATTGTACTAAAGTAATGTCTGAAAATTGTCCATAATCTTTTAATGTATGTAATTTTATACTGTCATATTCTTTTTCTGTATGAAATTTTTGTAACAGTTGTGAAGATTTTCTCCCCGGGCCTCCACTGAAGATAGGCTTCAGTCCCAGTCAGACTCTCCCAGTAAACAAATGTAAAATAAAATAAAATAAATAAATAAAATGACTTAAATTCAGGGTCCTAACTGATGTCAGGGAGCTGCAAGGACTACTAAACCCCTGCAGTATGTATATAAAAAGAAGGTTCCTCCTAAGAAAGCAGTGGAAAAAAGTCTGTATTCATGGATATAGAAAAAATATTCTATTACTCAAGCAGAAATACAAACTATGTTTGGAAAGCTAGTTCATCCAGTTTCTGGTGTCCTCAGTTTGACAGTTTAATATAAGATATGATCATGAGGAAGGACCTTTCCTTACTTTAGATTTGTAGAGGCAGTGTTAAGACAGTATTTTTTTACCAGGCCATCTTATGAGAGTGGGGAGGTGAACAAACATGCAAATAAGACTACAACTCTAACCATGCCTAATCTAAAGACAGGGGTGAGCAAACATCAGACACATATACAGCAGTGTATGAATCTGAAAAAGATCAAGATATAGTGTTAGAAATCCATAAAATGACAAAAGCTGGCTAACAACAGAGACAGAGAGAGAGTGATAAGAAGAATTCACAACATTTAAGAAGATATTTTAGCAATAACCATTGACTGAGTATGGATACCACAGGAATAACCCACAGCTGGTGTGATTTGATCAGAGGGCAAAGCCCAAGTGATTAAACAAAGCCTACTGTGAATTAATCCTGTGATACCCATATCTAGGAGTGGGTTATTGCTATTATATAATGGCATTATTTAAGAAGAAATGTGCTTATCTTTCTTTAATATGTCTTTGTATAATGGATCTTTAGTGCTCTTCCTTATGCCTCACTTTTGTTTTTGATGTGCTGCAATCCATATGAGGCATATATCTCCATGCTCGCACAGAACATCAGAGCAGTGCTAATGGACTTCAGGAGAAGAGAACATTCCAGTACCAGTAATAATATGCTCCTCTTTCTGTATTTTGCTTTGTTTGGGGTGTTTCCTCAAAAAACTTCAGCAAAGTTTAAATATTTGGAAGGACAGAAAAATATTCAAAGAAAATGAGGAATGCTCTGCAACATTCTGGTCAGTTTAGAGGTAAGAGCATTATGATAGATCATACTATCAGTAAATATACCTTTTAACTGTCCAGAATTTTCAGTGCCCTGATTTATTTTTCCCATTTTGCTTTATCCCTCATGAAATATTGAAATATTTTCTTTTAGTAATCATATCCTAATAGAATGGCCAACTGCTCAATAATAGTTTAGTGGATAGACTCTTTTTTTATTGGTATATGTGTGATTTATCAATGGGCATGCTGGTTAAGCTGTCCAACCAGCATGCTCATTTGTGAATAGTAATGAACCTTTATTATATAATTAGGCATATACCTATGGCAGAACACCCTACAAATCAGAACTAGTAGAAGGAAGTAAACAGTGCAGCACAGTAAACTATTACAGACTGAAAGTGTTACAAGGCAGTCAGCAGAAGTCTCACAGCAACTTGAAAGTTTGCAGAGCAGGGAACAGAAAAGACTAGCAGAACTAAAGAGAGGGAATTAATCACCGAAATGGTCCATTCCAGGGGAAAGAAGTTAAAAAGTACAGAAAATGTACAACCTGTAAAGAATTCTAAATTTTCTGTCAAGCTAAAAAAAAAGAAAAGCAAAAAGAAATGGAGTGTGCAAAACAACAGATGTGTGCTGAAAAAGAGAAATCTTCCAATGACACAATGATAAAGACTTCACTAACATAATTAAAGAGGAAGAAGCAGTACCTGCTCAGAGTTAAACCCACTTCTTCCACTATAAGACAAAAACTTCAAATAAGGAAAGCCTGTAGGCATCACGTATCTGTAAGTAAGGAAAAAAAGTAAAGCTGAAAATAAATCCTTTCCAAAGGCAGAGCAACATAAAAAAGAAAAAGGATCAAAGATGGTGGTGCTCAGTCAGATTGTGAAACAGAAAGAAGGCATAAGGCAGATGAGATAAAGGAGAAGATAATGTATACTGAAAGACAAGATATTCCTTTTGAGTCATAATACATCAACCTCAAACAAAAGCAGGATGTTCTATGCATCATGTAAATAAAGGAATGGAAGAAGAAAAAATGAATAAGATAAAGACAGCAACTAGCACTAAAATGTATTGCTATGCATTATCTTTCTTAGAAGAATATTTAGATACTGAAACCCAAGTGTCAGTATTGGTAGCAAAGGATGCAGTGCCTTCTACCTCACAATAGATTGACCATGAGAATGCTGAAAACTTGCCTAACCTAGAGGAAAGAAGGCTAAATTTAAAAAGGTGCAACAGGTAGATGATACACTGGGGAGAGCAAGGGAAAATATAACTAGAGTTTTAGGTAGAGAAGATTACCAAAATGTTCCCACTTCTTAGTAAGTATAGAGAGGGGAAGTGATATAGGTTCATAGGTTTTTAGGTGTGTACTAGGTTAATGACCCTGGAGCCTTTACAAACCTAGCCCATAAGATTACCCTGACATTGTGCCACCCAACCTTAGTTCCCAGTGCCTCAGTTGAGTAGAGCCACTGGAGTGATCTCCGGGGTGAATTTTCTGTCTCCCATCCACTCATCAAGGTTTCTCTTGAAGAGGGCCAGTGAGGTGCTCTGCTTGACATGTATGAGAAGTCTATTCCATAGCAAGGGCAGTCTCTGGGTTGTGAACCTCTCCCTCCTGCACATTCTGTTGATTGTGGTAATGAGGTTGAGATCACTGAAGTGTGTGGTGTGGAGGGAATGTGACTTCTTTAGCTGTAGCATTTCTAACAGAGCTGGATCAGACATGGCTTTGTATGTCAAGCAGAGATTGCCTCTAAGTTGGCGATATGAGACAGAGAATAGTTGGAGCTTTTTTAGTCTGTCCATATAGGACAAGTGTTTAAGACCTAGGATCCTCATTGTGAGGTACTTTTGCGGCCTCTCCAGTTGTTGCAGGTGTCTAGTGAGGTACATGCCAGATGGGGCATTGTTCTCGATGATTGGCCTAATGAGGGAAGAGTAGAGGAAGACAATGACCTCTTTCTTCCTGGATGCAAAACCATTAGTAATGAGATGTGCCACATAGAAGGACTTTCTGAGCACAGTGGCAATGTGGTGGTCAAAAGAGAGGCTGCTGTCAACCTGTGTTCCCAGATCTCTTATAACACCATCTGTGTTTAGTGGACTACCATCGATGTGGTAATTCATGGGAACCGGGTTTTTCCCAAAGGGGATGATGACACATTTTTGGCACTGAGCTTAAGGCCATGGTTCTGGCACCAAATGTTGGTCTCAGTGAGGCCTTTCTGTAGGATGTCAACATCACTTGGGGAGTTAACAATATCTCCCAACTTACAATCGTTTGTGAAATTTGTCAGCCAGAGACCCTTTGTGTTGGCCTGAAGTTCAGAGAAGTAGATACCAACAGGAGATGACCCAGGACTGAACCCTGTGGGACCCCACTCATGACTGGTTGGCAGTCTGACTTGGAGTCCACTACTTTCACACTATGGGTTCTATCTGTGAGCCAGTTTGCAACACACCTAGTGATATAGGGGTTGATGCCTAGCTTAGTGAGTTTTTCTATGATTCCTGAAAGGGGAATAGTATTAAACGATTTGGCCAGATCAAGGTAGGCTGTATGAACCACCTTGCCTTCATCCACGCCTCTGGTGATTGACTCAAAGAAGTCGACCAAGTTGAGCAGGCATTATCTACCCTTCACATAACCAAACTGTGTGGGATCCAGAGTTTGGAGATTCCCTATATTCTTGTTTATTAGGTCCATGATGATGCATTCCATAGCTTTGCATATCAAACTCGTCAGGCTAATGGGGCGATAGTTCCCAGGGTCTGTAGTCGTTCCTCCTTTGTGGAGAGGGATGACTGGAGCAGTGTGCCATTTGGTAGGGACAAAGCCTGAAGTGAGGCTGTGATTGAACAGGGCACACAGGTGAGGTGCAAGTTCACTCTGTAGTTCATGTAGAACACAGCCAGGGATATTGTCAGGTCCCATGGAAGCTGTATTCTTCGCCTTGGACAGTGCTGTTTTAACCTGTGCAGCAGTAATACTGTGTGCCTGGCAATCCACTGGTATTGTGATTGGTCCTTTGGGGGGACAGAAGGGTAAAGTTGGCACTGAATCTGTCAGACAGTATATTGACAATATCTGTTGGCTCGGAATAGGATGTATCATTGTGCAGTAGCTCAGAGCAAATCTGGGTATTGCCATGGAGATTCTTTACATAACGATAGAAGGCCTTGTGGTTGTCTTTACTATCTGCTGCAATTCTGCTTTCATAACTAGCTTTAGAGGATTTGATGAGGGATCTCAACTTTTTGTTGAGGCTGATAAGGGAGTTTTTCCAATCTTGGGACTTCACTTTATTCTACATCAGTTTCCTCCTTCTGTTGTAGAGTTTGTTTGTTGCAGGGGACCACCAGATTGGCTTCCTTTTTTGGAGGAGAGCATCTTGGCTCTATTGGGTATGACGAGATCCATGCATTTGTGTATGTGTTTGTACAGTGCATTGGTGTATCAGTCAGTGGTCATGCAACTATTCTGCATTTGCATGGGTGCCATGAAGTTTGCCACCTCTGTTTTTAGGATCCCAAAGTTAGCTTTGGAGAAGTTTTTCATGGTGATTACCTTTCTGGGGGGGGTGGATTTCCAGGGTTATTCGTTTGTGATCAGATCTAACTAGGGAGGAGTTAACTACTGGTGTAGAGCAATGGTGTCCCATGTTAGTAATGACCAGGTCAAGGATGTTGCTACCTCTAGTGGGGGTAAGAACGAGCTGGTCCAGGGCATTTGAATTAATGAATTCCAGCAAATGTTGGGCAAGTGTATTGGTACATAAGTAGTTTTCCCAGTTAATGGAGGGGTAGTTGAAGTTGCCCAGTATGAGAGTGTTAGGTTGGACCCTAATATCCTCCAATGTGCTAAGGAATGTGAAGTGTGAGTCTTGGGACATTGTTAGGGACCAATAGCAGGCTACAACCTGAATTGCTGTCTTACCCAATGTTAGCTGCACCTGAAGTATCTCTGATGCATTATGTTGGGCTACCAGTCTGGAGGTGTGCTCATCCTTTATGAATATGGAAACACCACCGCCTTTGGAGCTTTGGTCCAAGTTCTGGGGCCGAAAGGTGTGGAATGAGTTATAGCCTCGTAGTGCAGAGGTGCTTTCTGCTGTCTAGAACCAGGTCTCTGTTACAGCACAAATGCCGATGTTCTCCATTTTAAGGAGTGCTTTGAGTGAGTGCATTTTCAGATTTAGACTTCTAGCATTGAGCAGCATGACCCTCAGAATGCATTTGTTTGCAGCTGTTATGGTGGTAATTTGGTCTTTGGAACACTATAGGGGTGGCAAGAGCCTTGTCCAGTATCTGAAAGCCTGGGATGACAGATGCAGGCCATCTCTAGCAAAGCATCAAGGTCTGTTAATCATGTCATCCCAGGCAGACAGATACGGGATCCCCTTAGAATGACACCAGAAACTTAGCCAATTGTTGAAATCAATCATTTTATGCTTGTACTCTGGTATCATTCTGGGTGATGGTAGGATGCTGCTCAGGGCTAGGGTCATACCCGCCTGGGCTACATAATCCGAGAGCTTCTCCATGTCTCTTTTCATGTAGTCCAGGGAGGTATGTCTCAGGTCATTCACACCCATATGTACAATGACAGAGTCATATTTGTACCTGTTGTTGACATCTATTTGTGCCCTAGTCTTTCCAAAACCTGGTAATGAGGTTAGCACAAAGTAATGAATTAGAATATCTAGGAATAGACAAGACTAAAGCATAAACTCTAGTAAGGTTTTACTCCCCACATCTAATGAAAGACGTTGAGAACTTGTGGGCTGGATACCTTGAATGCCAAAAGACAGACCCTGGATCAAGTCTTTAAAAACCTTTGATGTCAGTGCCTGTCATATAAGTGCCATTTGAATATACTGCTATTGTCCTCATTGGGTCATTGGTAAAATCATGCAGTGGGTTTTAATACATCTTGATTTTTTTGGACTATGCAATCAAGTGCCCTACCATTATATTCCTATGTAAGGTTAATGCAAATTTTAAGGTTAAGGAGATAGTGCTATTATTTTAAAGCATGAGGGAAATACTTCTTGAGACCATGGGCCTCCATTTATGTACAGAATAATGCAACAGCTATGCCAGTGTTTTAAGGTCAAACAAATAAATAACTCAGTGTACTATCCTCAGACTGATGGGTTAGCGGAATGTTTTAATCCAAAATTAACATTCATGCTGAGAAAAGTTATTGAGGATGATGTTAAAAACTGGGACCATTTAATCCCATGCCAACTGTTTACCATTAGGAAAGGTTCAGTCCTGAATTATTATATGAGAAGCACCCTTGTGGACTCTGAGATATTGCCAAGAAAACGTAGGTGGAACAAAAAAAAAACATTTAAAATTGTCATGGAACCCTATATCAACTTCCATGATAGGCTGAAGGGGGTGATGCCCATTGCGTGAGAACATATGAAAAGAACCCAGGCCGCACAACAAGAAGTGTATAATAGAAATTCAGTGACTAGGGGCTTCAAAACTGGAGATCATTTGTTAGTTTTGTTCCTCTCTGCATAAAACAAGTTTTTGGCTAAATGGCAGGGTTAATTTGAAAGAGTGAAACTATGTTAACTACAGACGAAGAGAAGGCAAGAACAGATATACCATAGCAACATTCTGAAGCTAGAGAAAGAAGTGTAGACTTTTGTAGTTAGCTAATGTTACAAAGTAATGGACTGAAGGAGAGAGAAAACTGGTCATTGTGCCTGCAAACAGTTAGATGACAAACCATCCGGCCCACAGAAACAAGAAATAAGGGAGTTGCAGTTAACAAACAAGGAAATGTTGACAGAAACAATAAATAAAGGAATTGCTGTTTAGAAACAAGGAAATGTTTTCTAAACTACCAAGCAAAACAAACATGATTCAAAACCACAGTGAGACCAGTCCAGGATAAAGGTTAGGTTAAAACCTTACAGAATACTAGAGTCACAGAGAACAGCTGTGTAAGAGGACGTACAAACAAAGGCTTAAGATAAACATGTCAGAAACCAAATTATAGTATTAGTCCCAAAGCCTGATGGCACAATCAAGTCCTGTAATGATTCTTAAATGTTGACAAACATTTCAGAGTTTGAGAGACAGTCAATGCCTAGGGTAGATGAACTCACAGAAAGGGTGTGAAGGAAAGATTCTTAACCACAATGATCTGACCAAAAGGGTACTGATGAATCCCTTTAATAACTGAAGACAGGGAAAAGACAGCCTTTTCAGTCCCAGAGGGATGTTACAGTATACTGCCCTTCATTCTGGGCTACATAGTGATCATGTGACCTTTCATAAATTAATGGACAAGGACCTAAAGCCCAACTTCAAATATTGTGTCCCTTAGATGATGTCATAATAATCTCTGAGGATTGCAACCCCCATAAAGGTAAGGTGGAAGGCTATATTAGACTCGCTAATGTGAGCCAGGTTGACAGTAAATGCTTCCAAAAGCAAGACAGGCATGGCAGAGGTAAAATAATTAGGATATGTAACAGGAAGGGGAATTATCAGGTTCCAGAAGAAAAAACTTGAAGCAGTCAGTATTCCATGTACTGAAGAACAATGGCATGCATTCTTGGAGTTAGCTGGGTAGCGGTTCCCCAGTAGCTCAGTGTATTGAGAAATAGATAGAAATAAATAGGACCAAAAATGTGTACTCCATTTTGCATCTATAGCATGCCCTCTTATAGATCTGATATAGAGAAAGGTGCCTATTTAAGCAAAACAAATAATCATAGTGGAAAATGTTTTTAAATAGTCTGTTATGTTCAGAACATGTCTTAGCATCCCCATATTCCACTGTTTTAGAGGATTTTGGGGGAGCACCCTACATGTTTGTAAAGTCACAAAGTAAACACAGTTTAGACCAGGTGTTACACAACTGAGAGTGAATGCCTCTCTTTTTGAAGTACATATTTTCATCACTTAAGTATTATGTCCTGGGCTAGGACTTTATTGGTTACACACCATGCTCCCCTAGTGTGGCTACACAAGTAACAGGATGGGAATTCTAATCTTTTCTGGTGGATGCTTTCATTAAATCCTATCATGTCCACTATTAAACTTTTGTCAAGTTTGATACACTACAGTGCTGATGCCCATAGCCCATGTTGTGAGCCTGAAACTGAGTTTCATGTCAATGGGGGTATTAATGTGGCAAACTGTGGTGGGTGTCACCCTATGATGTCTCAAAATCTATGCGTGAATAATGCCGTAAATAGTACTGTGATAAGGTGTGTTAAGATTATGTCTAGTAAATGTTATAAATAATGTTGCACATAAAATGTGTTGTACTTTAAAATAATGTTTGTCTCTGTATTAGGTAGAGAGGTTGCTTTAAATAAAACGTGTAGTAAGCAATTGCCTGGTTAAATTTAATAAATAAATAAAGGAGGGATGTACATCTGGAAATATAAGTTGACCTCTCACTGTAGAGAGAGTTTTGTGCCTGGAACAGTGTTCTAGAAAGCATATTGTGCAAGAGAAGTGACAACCTGAAGCACTCTGAGACAGATTAAAGATAGTCCATAGGGACTCCACCCAGGTGGGCACCACCTGAATTTATTTTGGGACTAAATGCTTTTGATACCAAGATATGTATTTACACCTTCATAGCTATCTATCTATCAATATATATATATATATATATATATATATATATATATATATATATATATATATATATATATATATATGGTTCCACCTCATAATATCAAATTACTGAATGCTTGAAATTCAGTAACTCGAAATTATAAAGTCGAACTAACAAAAATCCCAAAACCCACAAGCACGAAAACAAAAAACCCCAAACATACAGAACACATACACCGCACAACACGCACACCATACAACCCACATAACATAAACTACAAGCCCTACACTATATGTACACAGGGGGCAAGCCCCCATGCATTCCCCCCACTACCCTACTTATATATTCTAACTTCGAGATCGAACTAATACACAAAAAATATACACCAGACATTTTAAACTCCTTCGCACATACACAAACACATAATACATACACAGACACATCCAACACTCACACTCATACTCCCACCTCCCTACCCTAACCCACACGCACAACTTACAAAACACACACATACACTCACTTACCTTCACTTCCGTAAAACATCCCAAGTCACACACTTCCCGTCCCGTAGCTGACATGCATAAGCGTGAATTCGAGATATTTGAATTTGTGCTTATGCAGATTCGCGCTTCTGAATTTTCGACTTTACAGTCTCGAGTTACTGAATTTCGAGCATTCAGTAATTCAGGATTGTGAAGGGGAACTCTACATATATATATATATATATATATATATATATATATATATATATATATATATATAGGGTCTTTATTAGAACATCGAAGTTTCAAAACTCCGAATGTTCTAAATTTGACCCCTATTCAGCGAAAGCTGAAAATATCAAAGCTACAGAAAACCAAATTTTTTCCTAGGGAAAGAATCCGGTTGTCCATTTCTGTTGCTTTGGTATTTTCAGCGATGTGGCAGAAAGTTACGGGTCGAGTTCAGGTAAGTGTGCGATTGTGTGGATGTGAGGGTTAGGGCGGGTTAGGTGAGTTAGGGTTAGGGCGCAGGTTAGGTATGTGTGCGATTGTTTGGACGTGAAGGTTACGGCGGGTTAGGGCGCAGGTCACATAAGTGTGCAATTGTGTGGACGTGAGGGTTAGGGCAGGGTAGGTGAGTTAAGGTTAGGGCACGGGTGAGGTAAGTGTGAGATAGTGATGGACCTTAGGGTTAGGCTTTGGGTTAAGGTAAATGGATAGTTAGTGGTGTATGTATAGTTTAGTGTAGGGTTAGGTGTAAGATTTTAGGTGTATGTGTGTGGATTGCTGTTTGTTTGGTGAGCTTGTGTTGTGTGTATGTGTTTTGGAACAGCAATTTTTTTCCCTAGGAAAAAATTCACTGTTCTGTATGATCGATGTTTTCAGCTTTCGCTGAATAGGGGTTGACCCTATATATATATATATATATATGTGTGTGTGTGTGTGTGTGTGTGTGTGTGTGTGTGTGTGTGTGTGTGTGTGTGTGTGTGTGTGTGTGTATGTATATGAATGTGCATGCATGTATGTCTCCATATCAGGAAAAAAATCAAGCTCCAATGCTTGATCACAAGTTCAGTTTAAAACTAGCAAAGCATTTAAAAAAGCCCTCCTGCTCACACCCAGAACCCCCTGATAAATGTATATACCATCACTGAGATCACATTATAGTGGGGAAAGGGCAAATTCCCCAATCTCCACTGTTCCACAATCTTGCACAGAAAAAAAAGACAGTGTGTATGATAATCTCATTATCGATCAAACGCGCCAGCTTTTTTCTTGCTCGACCAAAAAAAAAGTTTGACCAAAGAATGTAAACTAGATAGATAGATAGATATATAGACGTCGGTATATTTTGTTTTGACATATCAAAGCTAACCTGTTCAAGCACAAGTGCCTGAAAATAAACACATGAAAAAAAATACTGAAACAACTTTTTTGGCAAGGTGGCAAGTCCTTAGGAGGCTGCCCCTTATTCACCTTGCTAATTTTAAATATATACGTGAGTGTGTGTGTGTGTGTATATATATATATATATATATATATATATATATATATATATATATATATATATATATACATACATATATATATATATATATATATATATATATATATATATATATATATACACACATACACACACACACACACACACACACACACACACAGACATATAGATCTTCTTTTTCTTCTGGCTGCCCCAGTTAGGAATCACCACACAGTGGAACATCTGTTTCCATTCCTTCCTGTCCTCTGCATCTTGTTCTATCACACCAACTACCTGCATGTCCTCTCTCACCACATCCATAAACCTAATCTTAGGCCTTTCTCTTTTCATCTTACCTGGCAGCTCCATCCTCAGCATCCTTCTCTCAATATACCCAGCATCCCTCCTCAGCACATGTCCAAAAAAAAAAAACCACAATTTTGCCTCTCTGATTTTGTTTCCAAACTGTCCAACCTGAGTTGACCCTCTAATAAAGTGATTTTTAATTCTGTCCATCCTCGTCACACCCAGTGTAAATCTTAACATTTGTAACTTTGCTACCTGCAGCTTTGACTCTTGTCTTTTCAACAGTGCCACCATCTCCAACCCATATAACACAGCTGGTCTTACTACTATCTTGTAGACCTTATTCACTCTTACTGGTGCTCGTCTGTCACAAATCACTCCTGAGACTCTTCTCCACCCACTCCACCCTGCTTATAGTCTCTTCTTCACCTCTCTTCCACACTCACCATTACTCTGAACTATTGATCCCAAGTATTTAAACTTATTCACCTTAGCCAGCTCTACTCCCTGCTTCCTCACAATTCCTCTGTCTTCCCTCTAATTCACATACATATATTCTGTCTTAGTCCTACTGACCTTCATTCCTGTCCTCTCTGGAGCATGTCTCCACCTCTCCCAGGCCTCCTCAACCTGTTCCCTACTTTCACTACAAATCACAATGTCATCCACAAACATCATAGTCCATGGGGACTCCTGTCTAATTTCATCAGTCAACCTGTCCATCACCATTGCGAATAAGAAAGGGCTCAGTGCTGGTCCTTGATGTAATCTCACATCCACCATGAACGCATCTGTCACTTCTACCACAGACCTTAGCACTGCCCTCGTACATATCCTGTACCACTCTTACATACTTCTCTGCCACTCCTGACTTCCTCATGCAGTACCCCAACTCCTCTCTAGCATCCTATCATATGTTTTCTCTAAGTCCAGAAAGACATAATGCAACTCCTTCTGACCTTCTCTGTACTTCTCCATCAACACTCTCAGAGCAAACATCGCATCTGTAGTGCTCTTTCTTGGCATGAAACCATACTGCTGATCACTAATCATCACCTCCCTTCTTAACCTAGCTTCCACTACTCTTTCCCATAACTTCATGCTGTGGCTGATCAGTTTTATCCCTCTGTAGTTCCTACAGCTCTCCACATCACCCTTATTCTTAAAAATCAATACCAATTCACTTCTTCTCCACTCCTCAGACATCTTTTCACATTCCAAGATTTTGTTAAACAGCCTGGTTAAAAACCTCACTGCCATGTCTCCTTACCACCTCCATGCTTCCACAGGTATGTCATCTAGACCAACAGCCTTTCTATTCTTCATCCTCTTCATAGCTGTCTTTACTTCCTCCTTGCTAATCCGTTGCACTTTTGATTCACTATCCCCACATCATTCAACCTTCTCTCTCTCTTATTCTCTTCATTCATCAGCTCCACAAAGTACACTTTCCATGTGGTCAGCACAATCTCCTTGCTTGTGGGCAGTTTTGCTTATTATCATTTATCATCCTAACCTCCCACCTCTTCCTCTGTATACTCTCCTGTACTTCCTCATTCCACCAACAGGCCTCCTTGTCCTACAATCTCTGTCCAGATGTCAGCCCAAGCACCTTTCCTTGTTGTCTCCCTTACCACCTCTAGTGTGGTTGCCCAGCTACCTGGTAACTCTTCACTGCCACCCAGTGCCTCTCTTAACTCTTCCCTGAACTCCATCTTACAGTTATCCTTTTTCACCTTCCACCACTTGATCCATGGCACCACCCTCACTCTCCTCCTCTTCTTCTTGATCACCAACATCATCTTACAGACCACCATCCAATGCTGCCTAACTACGCTTTCCTCGTCACCACTTTGCAGTTGTCAATCTCCTTCAGACTGGCCCTCCTGCATAGCATAAAATCTACCTGTGTGCATCTTCCTCTACTCTTGTATGTCACCCTATGCTCCTCCCATTTTTAAAATATGTATTCACCACAGCTATGCCCATCCTTTTTGCAAAATCCACTACCATCTGACCTTCTACATTACTCTCCTTAGCACCATACCTACCCATCACCCCCTCATCCCCATTGTTCCATTCACCAACATGCTATTGAAATCCACTCCAGTCACCACTCTCTCACCCTTGTGTACACTCACCACCACTTCATCCAACTCACTCCAAAATTTTTCTTTCTCATCCATCACACACCCAACTTGTGGAGCATATGCACTAACAACATTCATCATCACACCATCAATTTCCAGCTTCATAAACATCACATTATCTGACGCTCCTTTCACTCCAAAACATTCATGACATAATGTTCCATCAGGATAACCCCTATTCCATTTCTCCTCCCATCCACGCCATGGTTGAAGAAATTGAACCCTCCTCTGATACACCTGGCCTTACTCCCCTCCCATCTTGTCTCTTGCATGCACAATATATCAACCTTCCTTCTCTCCATTATGTCAGCTAGATCTCTCCCTTTACCAGTCATACTGAAACATTCAAAGTTCCAACCCTTACTTCCACACTCCTAGCACTTTCTCCCAAATGCAGTTGACATTGTCAGACACTCACACTTTAGTACATCATTATATACCATTGCATGCATTTAACGCAAAGCTGTGAACAATGCAGTTAGAAAAGAAACATTTAGCTGGCCAATCACAGAGGACCACCTTGTGCAGGTCTACAAGCTTTTGGCGGCACCTGCTGATCTTTTCCAAGATAGAAGAATGGCATACTCTAGTAGGACCCCTGATGACATTTTAAATGCTCTGAAATATCTGAAGAAATGTGAAAGCCTTCAGTGGGATGGTCTGTTCCTAAAAACTAGTGGAAATGCAAAAGGAGTCTCCAGAGCACTGATAATTTCCATATTCTGTACTGACCACAGCATGGACACTGACCCTCTAATGCAATGGAAAGCTATAAATAAAGACACAGGTTTATCACAGTTAAAATCTTGATGGAAAAAACAGGAGGACATTTGTACAAATACAGATTGGTTTAGAGAAATATAAGTAACTGGTAAAGAGCAATGTGTTCTTCTCTAAAGCACAGGGCCAACTTGTCAGAGTGTATTACTGCATAGAGAAATATAGCCATAGGCTTGGGCTGAGAGAAAACCAAGCAATTTATGAGAGACATTGAAGATTATACTGGTAAATGTATGATGATCCACCATAATAAAAACAATGGCATGCTTTTCCAAGTAGCAACAACAGGCGCCGGATTAATTAATTTATGTGAATAAACTAAAACTGAATGTGGCCACACACATTTGTTTCCAGTTTTCTCCATGAAAACCTGCAGCTACATCTGTGTAAATGCCTTTCACATGAAGAAGAAAGTATGCTATTCTTGGGTCTGCTTTTCTTCTAGTGTAAGAATGGGGTTATCAATTTTAGGCATTTTTCCAACCCTGTTTATAGTATTACACTGGCCATGGGGGTAGGGAGTTTTGAATGGCCAGCTAAATGTTTATCTTCTGATTGTACTGTTTTCAGGTTTGCTGTAATAGTAAAATATGTATGTACATGTGGCTGATGGCATCCAATGCACTGTATGAAAGTAGTAAAACTAGTTTTCAGCCTCACTAAACAGTGATAGTTTGCAGTCCATCCAAAATGGGTCCAATTTTGCCATGTTTTTTTAGCAGTTTAATTACACAAAGCGGTCGACTCTAAGCTGCAGTCTAGTCTGATTTTGATCAGTGAACAGCATGATTCTTAGCAGGGCAGTTCATGAACAACTGAGAAGCCTCACAACCAGCTTTGCTTTTAATGTTTACTGTCATTACCTGAAGACCAGAAACTGCACCAGAACATGCCAGATGAATAGTAGCTTTTGCAATGTGCAGAGATTTACACAGCTGGAAGGCTATACCATTACTAGTTTTGAGAGACGTGATATAAAGGTTGCTAAGCAATACTTTCCCTCACTGGAACCTATGGTCACATTTTATTTTTCCTTTGGCAAAGTGTGTAGTGACAGCTGCAGTGTAGTGGGCTTATGCAAAAGTATTCTTCCTGCACTAGTAGAAATAAAATGAATGGAGAGTTTGGCATTCTTGGTGTGCTTCTTTAACACTATTTATGCTGCACAGAAGCATGTCATCCCATTCTGATTTGAGCACAGATAAATTTCAGGAAAGCCCAGATGTACATGATACATTCCAGAATGATTTAATGAGTACTGCTTCTATTCTTGCCCATTTTGAGGCATTTTTTAATTAACCTATGACAGTGTGCACTACATGTAGAATATACTTACGGTATGCTACTGGAAGGATATAGCCTACAGATAGTTTGCATTTCTGGCAGAATATACTGAAAACATAGCACCGGAGGATCTGTAAGATATGACAGCGTGTATTGCATTTAGAATGTATTGGAGACGTGGCACAGGAGGGTCTGTAACCTATTGACAGTACTCATTGCATGTGGACTATGCTGAAATAACACTTTATGGATATGGATAGCAAGATGCAAGCAGTGAAAATGATTATAGGTTATTTAGTTTTAAACACAGGTCTGGCATATTTTTATGTACCAGAGGAGAAGTTGCAGATAGCAATTAATAAAGAGCTGAAGGATTTTATCTGGAAAGGAAGATATGAGATTCTGATGATAGGGATGATTGCAATTAGGGGTGCAGAGAAATGGCAAGAGGGTCTGCAATTTATTGGAGGAAACTGGCAAAGGAACCAAGGCACTGGGAGCAAATAATTAGAGAGAGAAAAGTAACAGAATGGGAAGAGGCCAAGAGTACATTTAGACTGCAGGCTAGAGATTGTCTTCCCTATCAAGGATTGATATCAGACTATGAGCAATAAGAAAGGAATAGGGGGATCCTAAGTAAAAGACCAGCACTGATAGAGTTTTAGCAGAATCGAGAACAGAAACTGCTTTTAAAAAGGGATAATTAGTAGGGCATATAAAATATTGCATAATAAATAAAGCACTCAATAAGAGGAGATTAGAAAAGATTGGGAAGAAAGACTGGATAGGCATTTCACAAAGAAATAATGGGGAATATAAATATAAATAATGGGGAATATAAATATAAATAATGGGGAATATATATATATAAATAATGGGGAATATAAATATAAATAATGGGGAATATATATATAAATAATGGGGAATATATATATAAATAATGGGGGAATATAAATATAAATAATGGGGAATATATATATAAATAATGGGGAATATATATATAAATAATGGTGAATATATATATAAATAATGGGGAATATAAATATAAATAATGGGGAATATATATATAAATAATGGGGAATATAAATATAAATAATGGGGAATATATATATAAATAATGGGGAATATAAATATAAATAATGGGGAATATATATATAAATAATGGGGAATATAAATATAAATAATGGGGAATATATATATATAAATAATGGGGAATATATATATAAATAATGGGGAATATAAATATAAATAATAGGGAATATATATATAAATAATGGGGAATATATATATATAAATAATGGGGAATATAAATATAAATAATGGGGAATATATATATAAATAATGGGGAATATAAATATGGTTCCCATATATGCAGCAAAGTCTAAAAGATTCATGATTTTTGCTTGGAAGTATTTGTAAGGTATTTTTATACCTCAAGCAGACTCCACAGAATTTTTCCTCAGGTAGATGGCAAATGTTGGAGGTGTGATAGGGAAGAAAGAGATAATTGGGAACATATTTTTTGAGAGTGTACTGAGTTGGAAGACTTTAAAAATGCCCTGCAGAGTAATCTGTCAGAAACGTTAGGCGAGCAAATGACTTTCTGAGGTGTGATACAGAATGGGTAATATCTAGACATTGTAAGGCCTTGCTCAGTTTAATTTTGGTGGCTGCCAAAAAAAGCAATTACTAGAAAGTTAAAATCCAAGTCTAAACCAAAAGTACTGGAAGTATTGAATATAGTAACAGAGATAAAAATAACTGGAAATGGGAACTTTAGGAAAGAGTAGGAGCAAATTACATAGGAAAAATGGGAATTGTGGGAGTGCTACATGAAGAATAATGTTTTGGATGAGGAATGAGGTTTAAGGGAAGGCAGCAATTGAATGAGCTATGTAATTTTCTGTACAGAAGATGAAATGTGATATATAATGCTTGCAACTGAAAATATGTTAGTATGGTATATTTTCATTTATAGAAATGTGTGACTGCCTATGTCATAAGTGATAATTCAGTAAAAATGTTTCTTGTTTAAAGCATTTTGGAGCTCCACAAACCTGCAGTTTGAAACTTCCTAGTCTTGTCTGGAAAAAAGGATTTGGAATCAGCAAAAACAAAAGTCCATTGGGCATATCCTTGCCAGCAGGGAAACTAGCAGAGTCTTGGAATACCTTAAAATTATTTTTACACAACATTCCTTTTTTTTTTGATGAATTTGCCCTGATGTCACTATATTTTTTGTTGCTGATTACTGCATGACTCATTAAAGGTTACAGCCTGTGCTAGGCTGTGCTTGTTTTTATATAGAATTGCTTTCACATTCAGGCTGATGTATTCAAGGCTATGTTCTCTTTTGCTTCTGTCCTATCAGTCTCCCTCATGGATTTTTTCTTTATCATGATCCTCTGTCCTCCAGCATCACAGTATAGAATGCTACAGAGCTGCAACCCCTCCCGCAACACACACACACATACACATGCACACTCACACACACATATGCATGCACATGCACACACACACACACACACACACACACACACATGCACGCGCGCACACACACACACACACACACACACACACACACACACACACACACACGCACGCACGCATGCACACACACACACACACACACACACAAAGTATGGCAAACAGAGTGGAGCCAGGGAATTACTTTTTCTTTTTCAGAAAACCCAGTAGGTAAGACAGGCTGTCAATGCCTCATGCTCTGTACTTTGACTACTGTTTTGAACAAATCATATCATTTTAATAATCATTTAACTTTGACTCCAATTAATTACTTCAGCTGCAAATAGTGTGGGTGTACTGCAGCTCTTGGAGATAATAAGTATAGATGCTGTACTTGCTTGAGAAGTAAGTATATGCATCAACTTTATTATGCTTTTGCCCTCCCTTTCAGTGAGCATGGATTTAATATTTGTGTTACTTGTCAGTTTGTGAGTTCCATACTCCACAACTTAACCTCTAGCCTGTATCTTATGGCTTTAGTTATTATTTGTTCACCATGTTAGTGGGCTAGTCTATTGACCCTTTCCAGCTATGACCTGAGCTCAAAGAAAATACATCACGGTCTTTCAATCAACAATATTATATACAAAATCAGTACACGACAAAATTCAGAACATAGTGTGATTGAATGCAGATAGAGTAACATAAAAAGATCTAGTCAGAGTGCATTGAAAAAAAGACATATAAAAAATGCAAGCTAAGATGTGCATAAAATACAGTGCAGTCATGCTTATTATAAACTCCTGTATACATGTGAAATATTTGAGTATAAGATGCCACATTAAGAGACTGAGAAAAGTTTATGAAATGTAGTCTAGTATTCATGGTAAGGGTTGATAAGTTACCTAACCACTGTCAGGGTAGCAGATGCATGTAGATTCCATAAAGAGATGATCTTTAAGTGCATCTTGGAAGCTTTTCATGGTTCCTAGATTTTTGATGTCTGTAGGCAGGTGGCTCCAGGTAGTAGGTCCCAGTCTAGAGAAGCCTCTGTCACCTACATCAGTTTTAAATTGAGGGTGTACTAGAGTGAAACTGTTATCCTGTGTACATAAGAGTACATAAGAGTTGTCTTACAAAGGTAAGCTTCACTTTTAAAGGGGACGGTGATAATGTTGTAGCATCTTGTAAATTAGAGTACTTAGAAGTAAAGTGGCCCTATGAGACACTGAAAGCCTTTTGGAATTTTTTAGCAAATTGCAGTGGTGTTTCTGGGGATCTGCAGTGGTGTATCTGGGGATCTGCTAATAGAATGAAAAAAATATATTCTAAGCTTGTTTCCTGCTTTTCATGTAACTAGTCTAGTCCAGATACAGATTTGCTGAATCCAGAACTGTTTGTAAGCTTTTGAGCCTCCCAAACCTTTCTGTGTTGGAGGGAAGCCTTCTAGCTTATCAGTGAGAGTGGTGAACACTAGATAGCCTATCTACCACAATAGGAGTGGTTTCTGGCCCAACAATTGTGGTTTATTGGTTGTTTGGACAGTTTTTTCCATCTCTTTCAACTTTATGATTTAAAAGTCCATTTTTTTGCACTTGTTTTCCCCCTTGCCTGTAACTAGTCTAGTCCAGATACAGATTTGCTGAATCCAGAACTGTTTGTAAGCTTCTGAGCCCCCCCCCCACACCTTTCTGTGTTGGAGGGAAGCCTTCTATCGTATCAGTGGGAGTGGTAAGCACTAGGTAGCCTATCTACCACAAGAGGAGTGGTTTCTGGCTGAGAAATTGTAGTATATTGGCCATTTGGGCAGTTTTTCCATCTCTCTCAATTTTATGGTTTAAAAGTCTGCATTTGCACTTGTTTCCCACCTTTCTGGTAACTACTTTAGTCCAGACACAGACTTGCTGTATCCAGGACTGCTTGTAAGCTCCTGAGTGGTGCCAAAGTCTGCTCTTTAATTTGCCCTTTAGATCTACTAGTTCTCTCCTCTCCTGCACTTATACTAGCTTATTAGTCTAGCACTTTACCAGACTTCTTGTAGAAATTATTGTAGCACACAAAAGTGCTACCAGCACTAAATGTTGTACAAGGAATCAGATCCAGTACTTATTATCAATGTCCACCCCTCCAGACATGTCTAAAGGTCAGTTCCTTGTGTTTTCTCCTATTAACCTGGTGAACTTGGGCACCCTGAGGCAATGTAGCAACTGTCTCATGTACACCGACAACCCTATCCTCTTACCTCCCAACACTTATATATCCAAATTGGAAGCCACACACTCTCCAGCCAAGACACGGAATAGCTGGTCAAAAGGAGAAGGTCAACACTTGCACAACACCACATGGAACACATAGCCCTCCAGAACACACACCAGCACTGCCTTCAAATAAAAACGCAAACCACACACCCACATTTGCAGAGACTCTCAATAAAAATCTACCCAAGCAGCAGAGATCTCCAAGGCAGAAATGCACTTGGACACCACAACACAACACTAATCATGAGGCACATAACTCTCCTAAACAGTGTGCCACTCAACCAAAGCCCCTAAGGGAAAACAGCATGCCCAACACACTAGTTATAGGTGTCTCAGTAGTGAGGCACACTGATGTCTCACTCACTACATTGAATAAGGAGAAAGTAACTGTCAGCTGCCAGGATCCATCACATAATGCATGCACATAGGTCCCTCAACAATAGGTACAAATATGACTCTGTCATTGTACATGTGGGTGTGAATGACCTGAAATGTACCTCCCTGGACTACATGAAAAAAGACATGGAGGAGCTCTCAGATTATGTAGCCCAGGTGGGTATGACCCTAGCCCTGAGCAGCATCCTACCATCACCCAGATTTATACCACAGTACAAGCAGAAAATGGTGTCATTCTAAGGGGATCCAGTATTTGTCTGTCTGGGATGACATGATTGACAAACCTCGATGCTTTGCCTGAGATGACCTGCATCTGTCACCACTATGCTTCCTGATACTGGCCAAGGCTCTTGCCAAACCTATAGTGCCTTTTTTAGGTGGTGTTCCAAACACCAAATTACCACTGTAACAGCTACAAACAAATGCAATCTGAGGGTCATGCTGCTCAATGCTAGAAGTCTAAATCTCAAAATGCACTTGCCCGAAGCACTCCTTAAAATGGAGAACATCGACATTTGTGCTGTAACAGAGACCTGGTTCAAGGCAGCTGAAAGCACCCCTGCACTACCAGGCTATAACTCATTCCACATCGTTCGGCCCCAGAACTTGTACTGAAGATCCAAAAGCAGCGGTGTTTCCATAATCATAAAGGATGCGCACACCTCCAGACTGGTAGCCCAACATAACACATCAGAGATACTTCAGGTGCAGCTAACATTGAGTAAGACAGCGATTC
This sequence comes from Protopterus annectens, assembly GCF_019279795.1. Classification (NCBI taxonomy): domain Eukaryota; kingdom Metazoa; phylum Chordata; order Ceratodontiformes; family Protopteridae; genus Protopterus; species Protopterus annectens. Next base: position 685,657,810 of record NC_056749.1, on the reverse strand, counting down.
AGGTCGCAGCCTGCTATAGGTCCCCAACCATCCCAAGACTCACACTCCACGTTCCTAAGCACCCTGGAGAATATTAGGGTCCAACCTAACACTCTCTTACTAGGAAACTTCAACTACCCTTCATTAACTGGGAAAAATACTCATGTACCAATACACTTGTCCAACGTTTCCTGCAGTTCATTAATTCCAGTGCCCTGGACCAGCTCGTTCTTACCCCCACTAGAGGTAGCAACATCCTTGACCTGGCCATTACTAACATGGGTGACCATTGCTCTACACCAATAGTCAGCTCCTCCCTGGTTAGATCCGACCACAAACTAATCACCTTGAAAATACCCATCCCTCCCCACCCCCACCCCCTGCAAAGGTAACCACCATGAAAAAGTTCTCCAAAGCTAACTTTGGGCTCCTAAAAACAGAGGTGGCTAACTTCACAGCACCCATGCAAATGGAGAATAGTTGTATGACCACCGAATCATACACCAATGCACTGTACAAACACGTAGACAAATGCATGGATCTCACCATACCCAATAGAACCAAGACACAGTCCTCCAAAAAAAGGAAGCCAATCTGGTGGTCCCCTGCCATAAACAAACTCTACAACAGAAGGAGGAAACTGATGTAACATAAGGTGAAGCCTCAACTAAAAGTTGGAATCCCTCATTAAATCCTCTAAAGCTAGCTATGAAAACAGAATTGCAGCATATAAAAGACAACCACAAGGCCATTTATAGTTATGTAAAGAATCTCCACGCCAACACCCAGATTTGCTCTGAGCTACTGCACAATGGTACCTCCTATACCGAGCCAACAGATATTGCCAGTATACTGGCCAACAGATTCAGCGCCAACTTTACCCCAATCTCCCCCCCCAAAGGACCAATCAAAATACCAGTATATTGCCAGGCACCCAGCAATACTGCTGAACAGGTTAAAACAGCACTGTCCAAGGCCAAGAATACAGCTTCTATTGGAACTGACAATATCCCTGGCTGTGTTGTGTATAAACTACAGAGTGAACTGGCCCCTCATCTGTGTGCCCTGTTCAATCACAGCCGCACCTCAGGCTTTGTCCCAACTGAATGGTGCACTGCTACAATCATCCCTCTTCACAAAGGAGGAGTGACTACAGACCCTGGGAACTATTGCCCCATTAGCCTGACGAGCCTGATATGCATCATTGTGGACCTAATAAACAAGGATATAGGGAATCTCCAATCTCTGGATCCCACACAGTTTGGTTTTGTGAAGGGTAGATCATGCCTGCTCAAATTGATCAACTTCTTTGAGATAGTCACCAGAGCTGTGGATGAAGGCAAGGTGGTTCATACAGCCTACCTTGATTTGGCCAAGGCTTTTGATACCATTCCCCACTCAAGAATCATAGAAAAACTCACTAAGCTAGGCATTAACCCCTAAATCACTAGGTGGGTTGCAAACTGGCTCACTGATAGAACCCACAGTGTGAAAGTAGCTGACTCCAAGTCAGACTGCCGACTAGTCACAAGTGGAGTTCCACAGGGTTCGGTCCTGGGTCCTCTCCTGTTTGGTATCTACTTCTCTGAAGTCAAGGCCAACATGAAGGGGATCTGGCTGACAAAGTTTGCATTTGATTGCAAGTTGGGAACTATTGTTAACTCTCCATGTGATGTTGGCATCCTGCAGAATGGCCTCACTGAGACTGACTGGTGTCAGAACCATGGGCTTAAGTTCAATGCCAAAAAATCTGTCATCATCCCCTTTGGGAAAAATCCGGTTCCCATGAATTACCACATTGATGGTAGTCCACTGAACAGAGAAGGTGTTATAAGAGATCTGGAAACATTTTCTTTTGATCACCACATTGCCACTGTGGTCAGAAAGTCCTTCTATGTGGCACATCTCATTACTAAGGGTTTTGCATCCAGGAAGAAATAGGTCTTTGTCTCCCTCTACTCTTCCCTCATTAGGCCAATCTTCGAGTACAATGACCCATTTGGCATGTACCTCACTAGACAGCTGCAACAACTGGAGAGACCACAAAATTACCTCACAAAGAGGATCCTAGGCCTTAAACACTTGTCTTATATGGACAGACTCAAAAAGCTCCAACTATTCTCTGTCTCATATCACCTACTTAGAGGCAATCTCTGCTTGACTTACAAAGCCATGTCTGACCCAGCTCTGTTAGAAATGCTACATCTAAAGAAATATCAATCCCTCTGCACCACATGCTCCAGAGACCTCAACCTCATTACCCCAATTAACAGAACATGCTGGACTGACAGGTTCATAACTCGGAGACTGCCCATGCTATGGAATAGACTTTCCATACATGTCAAGGAGAGCACCTCACTGACCCTCTTCAAGGGAAATCTTGATGAGTGGATGGGAAACAGAAAATTCACCCCGGGGATAACTCCAGTGGTTCTTTTCAACAGAGGCACTGGGAACTAAGGTCGGGTGGCACTATGCCAGGGAAATCCTATGGCTAGTCTTAGAAAGGCCCCAAGGCCATTAGCCAAGAACATACCTATGAAAGGGTCTATATCATAACATTGAAGTCTTACAACTTTGAATGTTATAATATCGAACGCAGTAGAGTGAAACACCAGGATACCGAACAGTCAGAATAGCAAATTTTTTCCCAGGGAAAAAATTGTTCTTCCGACAAATATACACACAACACACGCACACCAAAATAAATAATCCACACACACACACTTCACAAAACCCTACACTAAACCATACATACACCACTAGCTATCCACTTACCTTAACCCAACCCTAACCCTAACGTCTGTCACTATTGCACACTCACCTTACCCACTCCCTAACCCTAACTCACCTACCCCACCCTAACCTTCACGTCCACACAATTGCACACTGACCTGACCCACGCCTTAACCCTAACTCACCTAACCCACACCCAATTGCACATTCACCTTCATTCGCACACTTACTTTAACCCGGTCCGTAACCTTCGCTCCACAGTTGAGGAAATAGCGAAGCTGCAGAAACGGCCCACTGAATACTTTCCCTAGGAAAGTATTCGGTGTTCTGCAGCTTCACTATTTCCAGCATTTGCTCTACTGGGTTTGATATTATAACATTCGAAGTTGTAAGACTTCGATGTTATAATATAGACCCCCTATGAACACACCTATGAACCTACTGCAATAGAATGAAGCTGTGGATTTTATTCTCAGCAGTCTGCACTCTGAGCATTGCGGGTTGAATGCATAATGAAGTTTCTTTTGAAATGAATGCATAATGAAGTTTCTTTTTTATATATGTACCTGTCAGAATCCTGATTTTGTTTGCAAATATTTCTAATGTGACACTGATAAAGGAGGCTTGGATGATTTATGTTTATGGTACACTGCAACCAAATGGTCTTCACATTGAATAAGTCATGATCTATTTGGTACAATTATAGATTAATAATGAAAGCCTGTTTTTTGTACTGTGAATGTTTCTTGCAAACAACAGTTTATTTTTTCCTTATGGCTGTCTGCAGCTGTTTTCTGACTGGTTCTGTGAAACCTGCAGTAGTATAAAAGAATGCAACTTGCATTATGGGATTAGAACATTTGATGGTGTATTTTGCCGAGGCACCAGTTTGTTGTCTTTAGCAAGTTTTTATAATAAAGTTAATGTTTTAAGTACCAGTGGGGGGGTGCCAATGTGTTTATAAGATCTAGCTTGTAATTTTTCTTATGATGTAAACTGCCCTGTAAAGTAGACATTGCTTTTACATACTATTTCCTTGTATCATTATAGCTTCATAGATGTATACTAGGCTAACCTAGTTAAGCCTAGCCAATAACTCTTGGTAAAAACAAAACTCTATACCTTGTGTCTATGAGATAACCATTGAAGACCTTAAGCATTAGGCCACCCCTCCCCCCTCCCAGAATCATGTTTTATCTGATTTGCACCACATGAACATGTACAAAGCTCAAACAGAAGGTCTAACAAGAATCTGAAATAATCACACAATTAAATAGCTTCTCCTATGACTCCCTGAGTTACAAATCCCCGCGGAACCAACTTGCTGAGCACATCTGGCCACACAATTAACCCCACAAAATAGTAAATGTGAGCACACCCCTAAACTTACATATGCATCTCCACAGTTACACAGTTCCCAAAACAATAAGAAACCTTCAAAAGGAAAGGAATCACTGCCCATACAAACATAGAAACCAAGCCTGCAGTGATTTCTTGGTGAGTTTGACTTCACCAAGTTAAGCTTGGTAAGTTTGTTCTTGGAGAGATGTAAATTACAGAGCAGTACAGGAGCTGAATAAACATATCAAATCAAATAAATACAAACTGAAACAAACTACTTACAGATATTTTCAGCAATAGGAGACTGTTTCATATTATTAATTCCTTTAAGATTTTAGTGATTTAGACGTTAATGATACAGTTGATGTCTAATAATTTGGAGGACATTTTAACAGTACTAGGTTATTCCTACATCAAAAGCAAATAGCACAAGATTACATAACATCTGCACACATACTCTGTAGGAGTATTGCATATTCATTGTCATCAGTGACTTGTGCTCACACATATAAGGACACTGTGTCAGGAGCTACAGACTCACCTTGTTATCTGGATCACATATGCACTGTTTACATTTATTAACTGTTTCTGTGTTCCTTATTCATTCCAAGCCTCTGCATGATAAGAACCCAGCTTCTTACTCTATTTATTAACCTAGCTTTTCTATTGTATCTTCAGTGCCATCCATTTCTCACATGCAACATTGTGCTGCTAGGTATGGTGAGTCAGGTAAATGAAAAAAAAAGAAAAAAATATTGTTTCTGTAGGCAACACCATCTACACTTACAAAGTACTGCACAGTTACAGGAAAACATAGCACGTAAGCTACTGTTCTCACAACATAACACATTTTAACTGTGAAGTAATTTTACAGATTTAGTAAGTAGTAAACATAAATGCACAGCACTCACACACACACACACACACACACACACACACACACACACACACACACGCGTATGCGCACACACACACACACACACACACACACACACACACACACACACACACACACACACACACACACACACACACACACACACAAACATTTGAAGATGTATTGATTTTGAGCACATTAATATACTATGCACATTAATATACTATATACACAAAGTTCTACATGTTTTTTATGATTCCTTCACTACAGTTATTGTAATGCTGCAGATACTTTGCAATAAAGTGCAGATATATCCTGTTCACCAACCTGCAGATGGAATGGTGCCACTGATAGAATTTAAAGGAGTTTGTGCCATTTCTTTTATATACAAGTCCTGATGTCCTTTTTATCTAGCTTTTACAAAGCTTACCAACATTTGGTAGACATTTCCATGCATTGAAAGTGATAGATAAAAACTATTGTGGCAGTGGTTTACCATGTCTAGTAGTCATTTTCTTGACAATGTTTCAGAGCTAATGTGTCAATAGGAAAGAAAGACCAGACCATTGAAATTCATTAGTGTTACAGCTTGTTTTTGTTTATAGTAAAGTCCTACCTGCATGGCTGGAGGTACTTGCTGGCAGTGCCCTTCTGATGTCACAACAGCCGTACTCCCTTAGATGTAAGGATAGTGTTTAACCATACATGGAGTAGACAGATGAAATAAGATGTCACCTGGTTCATAGGTTCACAGATTAGTACTAAGCTGACTGCCCTTACGAGACATTTTAAGCCTATCCAATTATCCCTTGTGAGACTCAAACCCTGCACCTTGTGTTTGTAAGGCAAACACCTTAACCATTAGGCCACCTTCCCAAGCCTAAGGTCACCTGGTATAACTGAGAATGGTGAAAATTCAGGAAACTTTGCTCCATCACTCACGCTGGGATGGTTTTGAAGGAAGCATGAACATTCTTTCTTGCCCAGGGGATGCTATACTAGGAGTTGTGCAGTTTTTGTTTTGCGTTTTAATAGCATTTCCTAGTATAAGATTATATTCTACTTCATTAAATGAGAGATGCATTACTGATGCATGTGTCCCGGACTTCATACACTCCAATATCTTCATCTATACAGACAAAAATAATACAGTCCAGTCCAGCAGTGCCTGTAAAGGTAAATGTGTATACATTGTTGAAAATTGCTAGGCTACAAAGAGCAGACAAATTATATAACTGAAACTGTGCTAAATCAGTTATTGTTTTCTTAAAACACCTTGTGTATTTAAATATATTCCATAAAAGAAATGATGATATGAAGCAATTCTCTATAAATCTATCAGAATGAATGATAGCCACAGACATTTATATACCAGAATGCTGATATTTGACTATGAAAAACAATACTGGGCACCGCAATTATCGATTATAAATAAAGCAGTATATAATGAACAAATTCTATTTAATGTATTTTATATGAGGCAGGTCTGAGTACAGATAGTTAAGCTATTTAAGAGATAGTGAATATTTAATTTTGAATGTGCTTTCATTACTGAGTCCATTATAGTTTGTATTCTATTAACTTGAGCCTCATTTTTCAGATGCAATCAGAAACATTTGAGAAAAATCAGGATTATGACAGATATACATAAAAAAAGAAACATAAAGCCCCGAAATTTTGATTATAAATAAGACATTGCTTAATCCAGAACAGTAACAAAATAAAGAAAGGAAAACATGAAAAATGTCTCTTACGAGACTGATATTTTACCTTGCAAGAACAAAATGTGATTGATCTGCGTATGATTAAAAAAACTACTAGAAATGACTGTCTACAAACCATTTAGGATGCTAATGTTGGATCAGCATTTGTACTTAAGAAATAGATTTCACATTTTTATTATATCCAATATGACTTCTGTTTAAATACAATCCACTTTGCCTTGTTGGCATCTCTTTTGCAACATGCAGATGTAAACCATGAGGGAATACTGTTAGTTTCATTCTTTATCTGTAGAAGAAAATTATTAGATTAATTTGTGTAGAATGTTCATTCAAAAATCTTCAGTTGCATTCTTTATCACTGTTAAAATGTTACATATTTTAAGCTAAGCATAATACTGTTTTGCTCTTGCTCAGATGCCAAAAAATGAAAATAAAACCCAGTGCAACAGACTTTGCATTGTTTTTTTGTCTTAATTTTCATCAAACTAATCAGAACTGGTCACTCATATCTGGAGTAAGGCTGACACGTTTGAGTAACAGTGCTCAAACAATATCTTTCAGTTTTCATTGTATAGTCATTACACAATGGGGATTTTCTGGTCCTGTAAAAGATATTCAATAAGCTGAAAACCAAGGACTACTTGCTTCTTAAGTATTTTTATTCATTGTTCGCCACTCCTAGGTAGTTAATGATTTAAACGTTGCACATTCAACATCATATAATAATTATAGCGTCTTGCCCATCATACGCTATCTTAAAATAACAGTATCCTTTTTGCTAAATATTTTAATATTTAAACATATTTGTTAGTGCAACATAGACAACAACCCAGTGTAAAAAATGAAAACCTATATTTCACATTTTGCAAGTTGCATCAGAAACAATAAATAATACTATGACTTATAGTGACCTTGTGGTTAATATTTTAAAACTGACATTCTCACACTTAAGGTACACATTTCTTTCTTGTACATTTTACATATGAAGTGCTTCTTTTAAATTTCACATGAACACACTATCAATGTAGTCTGCAATACTATTGCTTCTAAAAATGTGTATGCACTATTTTAGAATTGAGAAAATGGTCGAAAAGAAAAAAATATGTCTTTATTCTTAAAGACTATGGACTACTTTTCACTATTCCTACAATATTTTTCTATATAATTTGTATTTATTTTTGAAAATAAGATTGCTATAATTTCCTTATATAGATACACGATTATTGCAACTGTTGCATTTTATGTTATTTATTTGTTAGTATATACAGATTTATAGATATGTATTCTATACAAACAATAGTTCACATTTCCTGTATTGGCAAATATGCTTATATTTTTCAAATCTACAATTTGATATTGCAGATATTACTGCTAAATTTGCTTGATATGAATAGTTTTCATCCAAATACACACGGAGAGTTAACACTGATATAAATCCTTAAAATTTAATATAATAGAAATATATTTAACATTGCTTACGCAATATAGTATGCTGCAATATTAAACTTTTTCCTTGAAGAAATGTATTTAATTGCAAGCTTTTTTTAATTAACAACACATGCATGTTTCTTTCTATTGGTCATCATCTATAAGCAATAGAGAATATTGAAAGCCCAATAGGAAGCTCATACTGAGAGTAATTCAGTCCAGACATTTACAAAAAGTGTTCATTAGGCTTTAGTCTGGTTTCATACAGGTGGAGAGGTTACAAGGCCTATACAAAGAATGGTTCTGACTGTGTTCAGCACAAAACACCATCTGTTTTAGAAGCAGTAAGAGAAAGAAACATATCTTTCAGCATCTATTTGCCCTCATGGAAATCTATCTTTTTGTAGCTAGCTGCCCAACAGAAAACAAAAGATGGTGTAAGTAGAAATAAAGCTGGATAGGTAAAAGTACTGAATAAATGCAGCAGTGTATTAAGGAAATAGCATTTGTGCATCTTATGTAATGAACAAAGTATATATTTCCTTAAAAATGTCTACTATCATTCAAAATATTACAGACGTCTGTTATTTTCAAACATGAACTGCATTCTGAAGCATTTATATTTGAGTGATTTCCCCAAATTTATAGCATCAATGACGTAAGACATTAGAATTATTTTTATTTATTACTGGGAGTCTTATCAGTATACTGGCACACAATGTCATCATTTATCCTTTCTGAATATCAGATTTTAAACATTCATTAAAATCCATAGCTTCACTTACAGATGACTGAGTATAGAACAAAGGACAGCTGACTGCACTACATATATCAGAACTCATTCAGAATTTATTGCTATTCATGTTTTACCAGCTGAAGTGTACTTGCATCTGTCCATTTTAATATCTGCTTCAGTAAGAATTCACAATAGCATGAGTGCAAGATAATATACAGTCATTTCAGTAAAAAATATTACTTTATTAGTCTTTGCTAAGAAAAATATAGACAATGTCATCAACTAAAAACAGTGGCAAAATGTAACCCCTCACAACACTGCTGTTCAGTTGTTGAACTTGTCCATTGAATTCTTTCTGAATTCTTTCTTTAAGGGAAACAGTCCTACTGACTGATTATAATACTGTCACAGAAAGCACATGTATTGATTTTGTTTATTAAGGATGATATGATAATTCTAATAATAGCTCTTTACGTTTTATTTTTTTTTTCATAATGTTTGTATTCATTTTATAAGCTCTTTACATTTTATGATAGTAAAGGAATATCCACGGGCAAATCATGGAAAAAAATCAGAAATTACTGTAAAGCTTTTGTCTTCCATTCTTTATTTTATTGTTTATTTCTAGATGTGTTAACACTGACTTTGGTTCATTATTAAAAAAAAAAAAAAAGATTGATGAACTGAATTTTGTGTATGTATCTTTAAGGACAAATAACTGCAGCACATTCAGCCAAATCAAACTTCTTTATTGCATTTTAAATTAATTAGGTATAGCTCAGCACAGAAATAAAACTGGATTTAGCAGCATTTATGAATTATAGCTTTCATATGTAAAGTTAACATAGTTGAAAGATATTTTGCAAAGTATAAATTGGAACTTGATATGGTGAGGTGAGGGTCAGTCATTGTTTATTTTTATTATTTAACCCTACACATTTTTCTCATCTGCAAAGTATTTAATTTACTAGAGCACTGAAACAGCATTTCCTTAAATGATGAATAACAAAAATAGGCAATTATTTATGTCCTATAAAATAAATGTAATTGATTATTCATAACCATAAGTTTAAAATAAATTAATAATTTTGAAAGCAGTTTAATTACAGACTGTGTTTTGTATAGTTTTAATATAAATCTGGACTTAAAAATGCCAACAATAAAATGGATACTAATACTAGATGGTTTTATTTTAGATGGTTTCATCCTCTGGAAAATGTAATGAAATAAGATAACAAAAACATACACAAATAAATTTTATCTTTACAAATAAGATGAAACTGAAAATGTAAGAGATTTTCATAAAATACAGCTGCTGTATTTCTGCATTAATGTTCATGCATAATATAAAATGTTTAATATGGTAATATTTGTGATATACTATTTCTGCCTATACTGTATTTCACTTAAAATGCGAAAATGTATTAAATCAAGTAAGAGAAATGTACTTCTAACATATATGGCCTTAGTTTAAAACTGCAGTTCTTTACATCCAGGCAGACATGTATTAAAGTGTGCATTAACGATAAACTTTTAACCATATTTTATTGGAAATGCATTTTAAAGAAATACACAATTTATATTTTTGGAGTAAAAAACGAGATCAGTTGCATTATTCTTTCGATCAAAGTAGCAATGACATACATAAAACTATACAAGAAATGTTAACAGATTAACTCGAAAAATCATGAAGTAATATGTCTAGAGTCCCATGATCAAAGAACAAAACATATTAACAAGCCCTCTTCCCCGAGTTAGAGGCACTTTAAAGCGGTACTTATAAATTGTTACAGAAATAAGCTTTCCAGTCTTTCTCACCATTTCAACTTACAAGTACGAAACTGTTTCCTCTAAATACTTAGAACCTTAGTTCTAGACATAGCAGATGAAATTAAATGCCTGCAATCAGCAAACGTCAGCACCATATCATCTTGTTGCTTCTTTGATCACCTTAGCCCTTGTCCATTTCTTTCAGACAACCAGCTACTGGCTTTAGCTGATATAACTCCCAAAGCAATAACAATACCTGCCACCCTCCCTGAAATAAAATTACTTCAAAGATCTTAAAAATCAGACTAAATGCCCATCACCAGAAGATATTCTCAGACTAAATTATAGAAATCTGCCACATTCTTGCTCCAAGAATTAAATTAGGCAGTTAACCCCTAAACAAAAAATAATTTCTAACCTGGCCACTACCATTGAATTGCCATGGTAACCAGCTTAAACCAAGTGAAGAGGCAGTTACTAAGCCACCCTCTACTCCTCCATTTTCTTTCAGAGAACCTGTTTTTCCTGTACCTTCAACCATGGACACCCTATTGTTACCTAGAAATGATTTTTTCTTAGCTTGTAAATGTGGGACAAAACATTCCCTACATAGTATATCTACACAACTGCACATAATCTCAACTAGCATGACCCCTATTATTAACGTCCCTTACACTAATCATTTCTACATGGATGAAATCCAGAAGCCATCTTAAACACAAGGCATATCTGAAAAAAAAACTTCCACAAATTAGCGCATACCACACACATTTCTGTCACAACAGGAAACAATTGCAAGTCAATGTGCCTAGAAACCACTGGTCCCACACATAATTAATCTGACTTTTATTCCAGGATTTCAGGAAAAATATTTCCCTTCCAATCAAGGGTTCATCAGAAGTCAAAAGTGGGTTTGTGTTCAAGAATCTATAATCAAACCCTGCCAGTTTGTCAGGTGACCCAACCTGGCTTTTCCTGTATTCAGCATCTTATGGCCTAGACAGGTAGCTGACCTTCTATATGGCCATGTCCAGCCTCCTAATCCATGCCATATCTATGAGTTTAAGCTAAAATGGAGAGGAAAAGACCACAGATACAATGTATAACAGACTACTTCATAATTTATGTGGCCTCACCTAAAACCAACACATTGCAACTAAGCTAAGGGAACTTCCCAGTCCAAAGAAAAATGCCAAGCATATGCTGCAAGTTTCCATGGTGACAGAAGGAATACCAGACTGGGTTGTACCCCAACATCCAGAGAACTAAGAACATGGTTATCAGTTTTACCAAGTCAACCATCATCGAAAGAGACAAAAAGCAGGCATTACATATGGCCCATATTTGATGAACAATGCTTGTCAGAACTTGTCAGTTGTAAACATCAGAGTAATACATCTCAAGTCTAAACATATACCCCACAAAATAGATGGGAAGCAGTTAGTGAGACTTTGTTGAAGGGGAGACTGATTCTTTTACATCCATATTCAGTCTGGATTCACCTTTAAATTATTTGAGAGCCATCAGTAAATGAAGAAGCAAGGCCTCCCGGCTTCTTCTTACTACAGAAAATCTGACACAATATAGTATCCTATAGAGTGGGGCTTTGCATCGTAAGTTACAATATGCCAACGTTACCTCTCATGCTTATAAATAATTCTAGCACAGTATAAATAAAAATGGTGACAAGAAGGATCCCCGCCTCATAACTCTATGAAAAAAATATAAATTATATAATTACAGATATATGGATGAATATATATATATATATATATATATATATATATATATATATATATATATATATATATATATATATATATATATATATATATATATATATATATGTATATATATATATATATATATATATATATTTATTAACTCACATACATGTGCCTATTAATATATTTATATATATATATATATATATATATATATATATATATATATATATGTATACACATATCTATATATACCCCCACACCCCCCACCCCCCTCCACACACACATACACACACACACACATACACATACACACACTCGTGTGTGTGTGTGTGTGTGTGTGTGTGTGTGTGTGTGTGTGTGTGTGTGTGTGTGTGTGTGTATGTGTGTGTGGGAAATAATTTAAATTGTCATTACTTTATGTGCTTTATTAAATGTTACTGATAATATCACCATTATCAAACTCCTATTAGAGGCCCAAACCCATAATTCTCCATACTGTTTAATAAAGTTTGTCTAGAAAGAGAATTTAATACTTTAAGAAAATATAATAAAATTTCCATGTCTCTAGCTGCCTGGCTCATTCCTATTATGGGATGAATTAAAGTAAAAATTGTGTTCTATCCACTGTGTCCTGTTACAAACCCACCTGGGCATTATGCATCAATCTTCTCAATGAAACATTTCAGAGTGTTCTGAATGAAATGAGTCTTTCTAATTTAGTCAGGCTTCTATAAGATTGCCTCATGTTCATTTTCCATCTATTTTGATATTTGCAGGTCTCGACCTATACAGTTAGAATGAAGTAATCATTTCTTATTGTATGAATTCAGTGTTTTTAATGTACCCTGCAATTAGTATCACAACCGTTTCTACTTTCTAATTGCACATACAAATCAACTGTACACCCAATGGCCTCAAAACAATAATGCATAATAACAATTTTCAGCACAATTTTTCACTTGTAATCTTAATGTGTATTTTTACTTAAAAAAACATATATAGTATTTGCAGTGACTGCTCATTTAGACAAATCATTCTTTGGTTTGTTCGGTTTATACAAAATTATGAAAACTCTTAAAAAAATATTCATCATGAATGAACAGCCATAATGTTATAATGCACAGTAGGCAACCTTTGAAGTGCAATCTGAGAATGTTTGAATCCCATCATGGCCTCCCTCCTATCAGTCTGTTTGGATGCAAGTGTGATTAGTCATCGTGCTGATCGAATAATAAGGCTTATTTTAAATTGGCCATTCAAGGTATATAACCCATCAAAATTGAAGAATGCAGCATATAACTTAAAACTTCTTACCCAACGCAAGAGCAGACAGATTTCTTTAAATGTGGTTGAAACATCATCACATCTAAATTACTTTTGTTATAAATTATGATACCGATCAGCTCAAGATATTGTTAAATATGATAAGAAATATATAAATAAATAAATATAGATGAAGGCTTTTGCATCTATTATATAGCACGCATATTTGCAGATTTATGAGTACTCAACAAAGCATATTAAATAAAACTCCTATACATCCTGGTAAAATGCATGTGTTCAATGAAAACTTGATCACACAGAAGCCTAAGCCATTACTAGCTCTTAAGCTAATATTTTCATAACCGTTCATAACCAGCATATAACATTTTAAGTCAGTAGCATCCTATATTACTGTTTTCTTATCAGGAAACTGATAGCTTTCTGTTGCGAGTAGCAGTTTCATGCATTTCTAATCCTCTTTGTTGCCACAGAGCTCATTAAACATTCCAGTGAGTACTTACTCAAGATTGAGCTATTATTCCTACCCCCTACCCACGCTGGCTGCCGTATGCAGGGGCATCGGTTGGGCCCCTCTTCTTTTGGCACAGAGAAGCATACTCACAACAGCATTTTTTCATCATTTATGGCAAAGGAAAAAAAAACATTCTCATGAAGTGTAGGTATGACTGATTAAATGCATTACATATAACAGTGAAAGGCTTCATTACATCAGTTAGTTTATGCCATTTAACATATTTATCTAGGACTAAGTGGCTGATGGCAAAGAGGGAACTGTTTCTTTTGGGGTTCTGCTGATTCTCTTGTTCTGCATACAGGTAAGCTTATACACAAGGAAATTAAGAGAGCTGCTTTGATTTGCACAATAACTTTTTCCATTAAGCAGAATATGTGTATGTTCTCTTTTTAAAGCTGAGATTCTAAACAGTCACCTATAGTATAGCCATAATGTTTTATTGGTATCCACTATTAAAAATGGTAAGATGAGTATAACAGTAGCAAGGCTAGGAAATGTACAGCGTGCCTGTTTTGTTAATAGCCAAGGGTTTGCAGCTCTTCTTTAACAATAATCATACAGATCTGAAAAATATGTAATACAGACTGAACAAAATGGTTGTTATAAACTCATGTTCACACTGCCAGCTCTCTGTCGGCTTAATGTTGTCATGAACAACAGTTTTACTAGAATCCCAGTAAACAATGTCCTGTATGAGAGAAGGGCTATTTAGCAGGCAAGATTCAGTATCTGTTCTCCTGTGGTGAAGAGCAAGGCTGCTTGTATATTTCTGCCATCTAGAGGCTAATATGTGGTACTGCAAAAAAGAGATACCTTGCGCAAAGCAATGGCAGAGATAAAGTTAGAACAAGAAAATAATGTAAATAACGTACAGTTCTGGGCTCCAGTTAACAGCATTACTGAGAATGTAAGCATGCTTAGTATTGATCATAGGCAACTCTACAGATTTTAAACGAGTGAAATTTTAAGATAAACACGCATGTTCTGATTGACAGGCACACATATGCATACTTGAACTCATTCGAACATTATGTTGAAAATATATTAACATTTTGCCCATTACTTGCCCTCTATCATTCATATAAGATGTTGAACTGATGTCCCATCTGCCTGAGTTGGTAGCAGTTCTGGTGGATGTAAAAGATTCCATGGCACTTTTCAAAAAGAATTAGAGAATTTCTCCAGTGCCCTGGCCAAATTTCCCCTAGTCAGTATGAATATCACCTTGGAGCTCCCCTGCAAATAGACCACAGGCTTAAAGGCACTAATCAGGTCAACAAAAGCATAAATGAATAAAATAAAATACAAGGCAACACTGCAGAAACCTGTTTGCAGCTCAGAATCAAACATACACACTCCTGACATTGTTGTAAAGTGAATTAAGATTATACATTTTAGACAGCACTGAATTAAAGATTAAAAAATAAGTACTTATCATTTTGACATTGCCAACTAGTGTTGAAATTGTTAATGTCCTGTGTATTGTACTAATTAAATAAATCTTACCAAGCAAGCAGTGTACTTCACCTGTCTTAGCTTGCTGTTTCATATTGTAATTACACTTTCCCAGAAAAACAGAAAACAAAATATTACTGTCTATCATAGAATTCTGATTCATTTGATTAAAACTTAATATACCCCTTGTGGTCTGGATCACAGTTGAAAAATGTCTCTGAAGGAGCAGTTCACTTACAATGGCCTCAGAACTATGATACTCGATTAAGCAAACTGCAGTGTAATAATTGTACACACACACACACACACACACTCATATACATACACATGCATGCAGACACAAGCACACACACACACACACACACACACACACACACACACACACACACACACACACACACACACACACACAGATAAAAGGCTACTTTTAAATGGCTGTTGCATTATATGCCATTAAAGTACAACTTTTGTCTGTGCCATAAAGACAATATCGATTTTATTTATTTATTGGCATTTGTTTATCAGGTAAGTCTGACTGGGCCTAAAAAGACCCTTTTCAGCAGAAGCCCAGGGAGGAAAGCTCCAGTACAAAATATACAATTTACCATTAATGATTAACCTTGTTAAGAGTTATAAAATGATACAGAGTCATGAAAGATAACAGTAAAAACTTACAAAAGAAAGATATATAATGCTGTACAATACAATTTTAAAACAACAATGCAATATAATGTAATTTTGTGATAATATCCTACAACACTGAAGTGATGAAGTTCTAATTATACTAAGTAACAAGGACAAAATAATGAGACGTATGTAATATAAGGTGAAAAATAACTGGAGTATTCATTACAGTATATAAACGATTGAAAAACATCTGAAATTTCAGGTAAGGAAACTGACAGTAGGAAGTGAACAGGTAAAGTGAGAAATGTAAGAAAAGCAAAAATAAAGCATGAAAGATAACTGAAAACAATTCTGAGAAGGAGAAAAGGAAAAGAATTGTAGGTTAGAGACAGTAAATATTAAATGTGAAAGAAGGAGGAGGAAAATTAAGGATGGTAGAGTTTATAACGATGTCTTCTGAAAAAAAAATAGGGAGATGAGAAGGCCTGAGTGGGATCAGGAAACAGGAAGCTGAATTCACATGCTGTATGACCTTTGAGTGAATTGGGAAGCAGCAGAGTGTGGGTTCTAACTCTTGGGATTGGTTAAGCTAAGTTATTTTAACCAATAGATGAGCAGAAGCATGACCTTGTACTCAGCAGATACTACTTTAGATGAGTTTTAAATGAGTTTAAATTGCTGATTTGTTTTAGAAAAAGAGGAATAGAAATATATTGAGAATATTGTGAAAATATTTGGCAGACAGATCTGTAAGGGATACAAAAAATCAGAACAAACGTCTAATAAGTAGCAGCAGTGACTCTTGTATTGTCCAAGTATTGGATTTTACATATATCCTCACATTATCAACTTAGAAACAGCATTCTCCTGAATTCCTCACCAAATGAAGTCAAAGCTCCATTAAGGAGACATGGATATTATCCATGAGTACCATCCCTGGACCACAGTGAAAGTACAAGTCACCACAACTCATTTCTTATTACATTTATCAAATTAATGAGCAGAAATAAAGGTGTGTGCATCTAGGATTAAACTTCTAGGACTTAATTCCTGTTAAAGAACTGATACAGTAAATAAATAAATAAATAAATACCTAGAATAAATAAACATAAATAAATAAGTTCCTCTCCAGATTATTTCACACACACACACACACACACACACACACACACACACACACACACACACACACACACACACACACACACACATATACACAGCAAACGTAACTCTTTGGCAAACTGCCTGCTTGCACCAATAGTCAAAACATCAGTAACTGATCAGATGAATTATTGCTATTAAAACCTTCAGATACATAAATAAAAATGTAACAAGAATAGTAAATATTTTGGTAATGCTCCAATGGCAGTGTGACAGCCTCAGCGCTTGGCTGTAATGTGAGTACAACATACCCACTTATTCTGAAACAACTAAATGGGACTTCAGTTATACACTGCAATGCGTGAAAACCAAATAAACTAAATCTCAGTATCTGCTAATTTTACTGCATCATAAAACAGTGTGAAACATTCTTTTCCACTATATTTGTGCAATGAAAACTAAAGTGGATTGTAAAAGTAACAGTGATGTACACGTTACTTTATTTGCTTAAGTCAGCAGAGTGATACACATTGAAGTTTAAGTTGCAGCATTACAGCTGCAGATAAATGGTGAGTTATAGAATTAACTTTGTGTTATAATCTGAGGCATTTTATCAATATATAATTAACTGTGTTGTAATCTGAGGCATTTTATCAATGTCTATATGGACTGCAAAGCTTGGCATTTTAAAATGCATTCATTTTTAGACATCATTTACCACAAGTGCACAGCTGTCCATATAGTCACTAAACATTGAAGTAAGGTAAAAAGGTTATAATCTGAAATAATAATAAAAACAAAATGAAAATGAACTCATTTGATGAGATTGCTAGTTTAATTCAGAGAATTAAATGCATTCCACTAAACACCAGCATAGGTGTTCCAACAATATTAGTACCTCTCAGCATCACACTGATGATAACTACCTTCAAAGAAAATGAATTAATACTTCATGACTTAAACTTTATTTCATTTCTGCAGCAGCTTCATTTATCGATACAATTGGCAAGTAAATACACTCTTGAGATATCTTTATAGGGAAAAGCATTTGGTACTCACAACAGAATGGTGTGTATCCTTGGAAAAGAACAGTGTTTGAAGTTACAAGATACTGTTGCTGTTGGAAGTATTATTCAGTGTCAGAAACCGTCAGGTCCGTATAACTAAGGCAAAATTAGAGGGTGACGTTCTAACTGTGAAGGCAATCCATTTTATGCAAAAACTATGTATTGTGTTCTTATTATATCACTTTGTATATATACATACACACACATGCACCTCATTTCATATGTAATATATGCATTATAGCCATATAGAATATTTATCATGTATTAAAATATTAAGGCATCTTAACACACACAAAAGGTGCATACTTTTTACATTCTGCCACAGCCAGATAAGAAATCAAAACACAACATTCAATCTGACTAAAAATATAAACCATAAGTGGAATAGTTACTTAAAAGCTGCATTTAAAAACAAAATTAACATAATCCAGACTATGGTAACTTAAAAAATATATTTTTATGTTTACTGTGAACCTCATTCTCAGTGCTGCACTGCATATTATTTCTTCTTCTTTTCTCTTTCGCTTTTGGCTCTGATTACAATCACATTTCTTTCTCACCTCTTCTCTTGCTCCTATTTTGAACCTCACTCTGAGACATACTATAGCGAAATACTTAAAATATTCATAAATAAGAACTGTTTAATTAAAATATGCATGTTAAAACAAAACTATGATTTCACTTTCTTATATTGCATATGCTGTTGCCTGAAACTTTTTTGCTTCCTTATTTGCTTTTTTTTTTTAATTTTAGTTGAACTGTAAGAAGTAATGCACTAGAGATATTTGTTTTTCTTTCAGTGAAGCCAGTAGAGTTATAATAGAATGGATCATCTACCAAAGATTCTTAGAAAGTAAACTCCTAAATTAATCATACCCACCCAGTGCCTGCATACATAAACATACTGCACAGTTGCATAAAACCATTCTGACTACAGTGCTTAGGATGCTACTATTTATTAACACAATTCAATGGATTGTAGTAACGAACAGCAGAATACACAACGGTAACTTCCAAACTCAGGTCACAGTCAGAATTCTACAGAAACTGAAAACACCTTTGTTTGTTGAACTTAACTTTAAGTAATCTAAATTAACCATTCCATCAATGTTCAGCTTTTCTTCATTCAGTAAAATATTTGGAAAAGCATTTGGATTCTCCAGCAATATACTGGCTGAACTTAAATGATCACTACTAAATTTGAGCTTCAGATAAAGTTCCAGCAAAACAGAAAAACACCTTTGTTTGCTGAAGTTAACTTTTATTAGATATAAAAAAGCCCTATTGCTGCAGCTGAAAAGCTTTCAAGAGAGGCAAACAGAACCACACACAAGCGGCTCCCTTTGTATACGTTAATTAATGCAATCAGTCAAATAGATCATACTTCTGTTTATACAAGAAACAGAATATAGCACACTAAGTCAGTGAAGTGCCTTTTCTTCCTTTTGTAAATAGGAGTTTGCAAAGAATGGGCTGCAATAAGTGTTATTGTGGGGCTTGTAGGTGTCTGCAGTAAGGAAAGGATTGCATAATTAATGGAAGAATAGTTATAATTCAGTGACATCTGTACATATACGAGAGACCATAGGTTAGAGAAAGGATGTTAGAACATATTGATGTCATTACGAATGAGTATAGTTCAAGTCCTATTGTAAGGCACTTGTTAAGACATGAATCATTATTTAATAAATGTTACATTAATTGTGTTATTACAAAAACATTCCATCAAAGAACTGCACTGAAACAACGCTTATATGAAGAAGCATATTTTATACTAAAATACCAGGCATATAGACCATTGAGTCTAAATGTAGACATAAACTAGCAGGAATTTATAAGAAAACTGAACACTGTCACTTTAGATTTTATGCTGGGGATAACTAACTGCATTTATTAAGATAAAAGAAACCTTTTATGAATGGATGCATTTGTCCCCTTGAGGACATTTGAGCTGTGGTACCAGTTTTATACATATATCTATAGATATATATATATGTTCATCTAACATTAGATTGACACCCATATCATCTTCTTCTTCTTCTTTCTGCTTTTCCCGGTTAGGGGTCACCACAGCGGCTCATCTGTCTGCTCATGATTGGCAGCGGAGCTTTTAGTGTTGAGTTGCCAGCCCAACGCCCAACCTTCCATGGAAGGCACAAACATGCATGCACACACTCATGCCTAGGGCCAATTTAGGGTGCCCAATCCACCTACAGCATGTCTTTGGGATGTGGGAGGAAACCGGAGCACCCAGAGGAAACCCAATACATTGATCCTAAAAGGTCTGTGGTATGGGATATAATCCCAGAATATTCAATCTAAATAATTATTGCTTCTGAGAAGGGAACCCCCTACACCCCTACTGCCAATTAAGAGATTGCACAAGAGTGGGAAAAGGGCATAATCTCGTCCTTGCTATAACAGCAATATTGCACCAGTAAGTAGTTCAGGTGTTTGCCAATCGTTCATGACCAGCAAAACACTTGTCGAGAAAATGAAAATTGGACAAATGTGAGGGAATATGTAAATATATATTTTAAATGTAGCACATAAAAGCTTACAGAAGACTGTCAGCCTCTATGTATGGTATATAGATGCACATTGTACATGGTAGCGTATGATGCTCATTCTTGTTGCAAATGGAGGAAATTGCTACAATGTATGTCAAATCTGCACAGAGAAGCAGCTTAGTAAGGTGTGCAGCTATTCTCTACTGCACCTCACTCCTACCTCATTCATAGCAAAGATTCATAAACCTTTTCTTTCAGCTGGCATGACAACTGAGCCAGTGTGATCATTGTAATATGGCAATATGGTTATTGGGTGCTGTGGCAGCTCCCATTGGTAGGAACCTATCATTATCACTATGTGGGGATAGGGAAATGTGTGGTTATGCTAGCAGGATTGCCTGTACCACAGTGAAGTCTATTGCTGGTATGTTTTATCATAGTGTGCAAAGGATTATTTTTTAATGTAGGGATAATGTGTTGCACAGCTGTGTGTACTGAGCACTTTATTGACAAGGAATAAGAACCAGTGCAGTCAGATATGCTACAGCAACGGTAAGTGAAAACTTCTGATGCCAAAAACGTATGCAGCTGGGACAAGCCTGTACACAGTTGGAGTTGTGTCTATGCATTGCATACAATCCTGGGGAGGGGATCTTCTGCATTTGCACACACACAGAATTATGTACTATAGATACAAAATGGGGTAGGACCAAGTAGAGAGTCTTACCTCATTGTGTAGTTATCTTTATGAATCCCTACTGATACCTGTATGTCCATCTCTACATCAAAGGACATAATGTTTGTGAATCCCGTTAAAAAAATCTTATAAATTTAAGTGGCAAGTTAGGGTTCAGACATACTGAATTCATTAGTAGCAGAGAGTATACACTGAAATATTGGAATGTTCAAACTAAATGTTTAACTGAGCACTATTTCCCATTCAAATAAGTATGTGACCACACCATTCCAATTGTATTGTTCAGAGCTATTTCCTTAAGATGAGAGAAAGTGGTAGGATAAAATAAAAATGCACTGACACTTCTCTGGACATTGCTTAGAGGGTTTCAAATGAGTTTACACAGAAAAAATGACATTATTAACCACAATGAAGAAGCAACAGTTCTAGCAGTAGGATCGTTTGTGAGGCTCTTCATCCATGCAAGTAGTATGCATCAAACAGCCACAGGGTAAAATGTTAGAGGCCGTGTCACTTTGAACAAATGGAGATACTGCCACATAAGAAAAGGAAGTTGCAGATTTGTACAAACAAAACGTATGTGCATCAAGGAATGACAGAAAGCACCAGCTATCAAACCAGTGGGATGCTGCCTGGCAACAGACTGTACATATCAAGCAATTATTTTGCAACACTTTATAGTAGTATAAATAAACAGCAATTTAAACAGCTATATGTGCAGTGACTAACCCAAATTTTATCATACCTCACAACTATCCCAATTTGGAAGGACCACCTCTATTTTTTCATCATACTACTGTTTAATTCCTCCAAAAACTTGAAAATATTTTGAGTAGGTCTAATTTAATAATACTGTAATTTAAAAAAGTGTATGTAATTTGTGTCCTTTTCTCTAACTACTTGAAGTGCTGTCACTAACTCTGGAGGTAAAAGATGAAAGCTATACTTCAAGCAAGAAGATAAAATGTCTTTTGTTAGTCTGTGCAATGTCAGAAGTCCTACATTTACTTTAAAATTCATCAGTAAGATCACAGCACAGATAAGACTCATTATCCACCCCTCCTAAGAGCACTGCGGAGACCACTTGCTTCTACTTGGTACCAAGGTCCAAATCCCTAATCAGAAAACAAAGAATCCAAAATATAAAAGGCAATTGATAAGACAAGCTTGTGGTATAGCAAAGACATGCAGTATGGAGTAGCAGATGGCGAAGAAGAGCTATAGGTATGAACAGAGGTACTCAGAAGTGAATAGACTAGTCTGAAGATGGCAGGGAATGTTTTTATAACTATAAGGGTGCAGCATTAACTGGCAAGGCACCGAAATGCATCCCAAAACTCTAACTACACACACTTCAGAAGGAGAAGCCATTAGTGTCATAGCCAGGTAGGAAAGGAAGGCAACTAAGATAGACATCTGTGCCAAGAAAAGTTGCATACCAGAGACACCATACATGCCATGCATCTATGCATCTATACAGGTGCCACAGTAGTCTATTCCATGAAAATGTGTAGGCCAGGGACATTATACCAGCTGTGCCATGTTAAGAGGTATCACAGCAATTGGTGCCTCCAGAATCTGCATGCCAGTGATATTATACAGGTTGGGCCATGTTAAGAGACACCACACCAATGTGTGTCACCAGAATCTGCATGCCAGGGACATTATAGAGTTTGGGCCATGTTAAGAGACACCACGCCAATCTGTGTCACCAGAATCTGCATGCCGGGGACATTATACAGTTTGGGCCATGTTAAGAGACACCACACCAATCTGTGTCACCAGAATCTGCAGGCTAGGGACATTATACAGTTTGGACCATGTTAAGAGACACCACACCAATCTGTGTCACCAGAATCTGCAGGCTAGGGACATTATACAGTTTGGGCCATGTTAAGAGACACCACACCAATCTGTGTCACCAGAATCTGCAGGCCAGGGACATTATACAGTTTGGGCCATGTTAAGAGACACCACACCAATCTGTGTCACCAGACTCTACAGACCAGGGAAAGTACTGAGGCTATGCCATTTTAAGAGGCACCATGCCAGTCTGTGTCACCACAGTCCACATGCCAGGGACATTAATCAGGCTGCGCCATGTTAAGTGGTACCACACTGATCCATGCCACCAGAATATTTAGACCCAGGACATTATCCTAGCTGTGCCATGTTAAGAGACACTGCACCAATACATGCCACTGGAATCTGCATGCCAGGGACATTATACAGGCTGTGGCATGTTAGGGGACACTATACCAACACATGCCACCAGAATCTGCATGCCAGGGAAATTATTCTGGCTGTGCCTTGTTAAATGGCATCATCCCAACCTGTGCTACCAGAATCTGCAGGCTAGAGACCTTATGCAGAGGGGCTGGGGATGATGATCATTTTGGGTGCATATGTAGGGAATAGTCTCAGATCTCACACAACGGAGTATGGAAATATTTCCAATGACCACCAACTCTTGTTACATAAGTAAGACTCTGGAGCAGCTAAATATACTAGCAGACTGGTGAAAGGTTATTCATTTGTGGTGGAGTTTTAGTTGAAGGATGTACCCCCAGAATGTTTGCCAGTCCAGTAAACTCTCAGTTAACTGGAACTCAAGCAGCTGGCTCTCTCAGGCAACCAGCAAAAAATATCAAAGAAATACAGTACAATTTTTATGTGTTGCACTTTCTGTTTCCCCATGCAGAAACATACTTTACGTTTTTAGAGTTTTAGAGTTTTTTTAAAAAGGAAGATGGAATAAATTCCCTCTCTCCCAACCTGAGAACAAGTCAAACCAAACAAATAGCATAAGTTACAGTATTAGTCAGGCCTATTTTTAATAATAACTCTCAAGCAACCAAAAACTACAGTTATCCGGCATCTACCAATCCCCATGGGTGCAGGTTAACTGAGAGTTTACTGTACTCCCAGTACTCCACTAAGCCCTTACATCAGAAAAATCATTCATGAATCATCTTCTTATAGTCATTACTTATGCTCAGGCTATTTAGAGCACCTGTGATGTAGCTGCTGCCGAGGAATGTGGAGCGGGGAGGGGTTGAGTTATACTGCCATATGTGTCCTTTTAGTTTATAGAAGCTTAAAGAAGGTGCTTGTGTGGAACATAAGGAATTCATTAATCTCATCTAAATGAGTGACTCAAACATATCAAGCAAGCATGAAGCTCAAAATACTGTAAAGGTCACAAACAGTATTTCCTTTAGTTAAACAAGAGATATAATGAATATATAAAACCTTCAGACCTAGATCTGTATTTGTGTACAAGAGTCACACAATGCACAATTATGTATTTACATTTGCATTTTTATTAATTTGTTCCCTGAATAAGTGGGCTGATCAAAGAGAGGGACTTGGAAAACACATAACTGTTTCAAAAATACCCCCCAATTGGCATAAAATAATACATCCTGGACTGTCCGGCACGTATAACCATGTAGTTGTTTGTTTTTTCTCTTTAGTTTTTTAGCCACTTTCCCAACTAGCCTTGTGTATCCCAGTGTCTCAAAAATGAATGAATAAATGAATGAATGAATGAATGAATGAATGAATGAATGAATGGATGGATGGATGAATGAATGAATGAATTAATTACTTAATGCAGCATTGTTTCTGTTTGCTGACCCTTTGGAAAGATCAAGGTGCCATGTGCTTTTATTTTTTGGTTGTTGACTCTCCTCCATTTATGCTCCCTCTTGACACATTGTACATCAAGAAATGTTATTGCAGAGCTGAGTTTTTTATGCTGATGATTATGATATGCTAAGGGGAGCATCCATCCCCTTTTTGCTTGCATTCCTAAACTCTAACATGAGCTGAATCAAGTGAGATATGCTAAGAGGAATACCAATCCCTGCTTCTGGAATTCATAAACTCGGAACAGAAACCCATGATATTGTTTATAAAATTAAACTTGTCCTCCTGCGTCCCCCTATATATGTGTAATGATGCTTGAAGATGCTCATTTGTTTGGGCCTTTGAGCTGTATGCATTCACGACCATAAGGAAGAAAACGAAAGAAAGAAATATTAATGCATGTTAAAAATATTTAGAGCTTCTTGCCATAAACATAGGTAGCAAACATGTTCTTTGAAGGTATGTTCAAGAATGTCTCACAGACAAGAAGTGTGTGTTATGTGCTCAACTCTGATTTTATGCACTTTATTGTAAAGCTCTCCTTGATTGTAAAACTATTTTGCATGTTCTTCTACAAGTATACCTAGCTTAAGCATAATAAAATCCTGAATGACAGTTTTGTCACAGTTTTTCTTTAACTGAAATTATGGACTTTTAATAACATTATTGTTACTGAGCTCAGTGAGAACTTCTACTTTAATTATATCAATATTCCTAAGGGTTTTAAACTTAGATTTTTAAACTCAGTCAAGCAGTTCATTTATTAGTAGAGAAAATTGGTAGAATATAGTTTTGGCTTTGTCTTCCAGCCTAGTTCGAAATATTTGACATAACAGTATACAGAAGCCTAGATTATGTAACTCATGCAGGGAAAGGGACTTTCAAGTTTCTATTTTTAAAATTTTGTCTGTTTGAAAATAGACCGTGATAATTAATGTGAAAGAAAACTCACTTTCTTTTAAAATGTTTTCTCTAATTTGAAGTCAGCTAATGAGATATTTTTCCTCCACATCCTATCCCTTCTCTGTTTATAAAGTACCTGTATATCTAGTTTGCAATAGCTTTAAAAATGAAATCAGAAGGATCTTACAAAGATATTGACCAGTAAATGTGTATGTGTGCTATGTGTGTATATATATATATATATATATATATATATATATATATATATATATATATATATATATATATATATATATATATATATATATATATATATATATATAGACACACACATGCACATATACACTAGTAAATGGAATATTATTATAAAAAGTGTTGAAAACTGGGATTAGGCTATATGTAACTGTTTTCAGAGAAGACATGCAACAAGTTGAGCAAAATTTCAAACTATACTACCATATAAAAGCTTTTGTAAGGATTCCTGTGCAGGTTACCTACTTGGGCTTACCTGTTAATTTGCTCTTTGTGTGTGGAACTACAGGTTTCTTCATCCTGAATGGCTGCTTTAAAAGGGATTAATTCATTTAAATCTGCACTGATTGGCATCAGCCTTTTTATCAGGGGCACTTATATTTCACATTTAAGCTGTGGCATAGTTTGACACTGTTTATGACTGAACTGTGATGTACACAGCTCCCTACTGAAATGTAAGTACTAATAACACCAAGTGCTGAAACATCAAAAAAGTGATGCCGTTACCTTCTCAGACAGAAGGAATATCTCTACATCCCCTACTCTCAGTAAACAATAGCACAATGCCACAATAACACATGCTGAAGCAGTCAAAAAATCCCTGCATAAGCTATCCAGGTGCCCACCTAGAAAAGCTCATCCATCTAAGGACAAATTAGTATCTACTCCCACATCTGCACCTTCACACACCTTTGTAGCAAATCACCAAGATTGCAAGTCTAAACTTTAAGATAATATAATCTATCACTGAATTATAAAGCCTTTGATGCTGGTAATTCTGTTGTCAGACACACTGACACTGCACTCAGTACAATGAGTGAGGAGTGGGTTATGATCATCTGTCTTTTTCATGCTATGATTAGGGACAATACAAGTGCCCTCAGAACCCTTCACCACCCTAAATATGAGCACAGCCTTACAGTCCCCCATGAGAATGTAATACCCTTAGATGTCGTGTCCTAAGGAAAAGCAGCAAAAGACACAGTTGAGTTTACCATGTATGTCTCCAAGAAATATAAGCCACTAGTTTTGGTCAGTGTTTTTCCCTCACCGACAATGATGCCTAAAGTTAAAGAAAAAAAGTAATAATTGGATACAGCAGTCAACTAGTTAATTATTCTCATTCTAGAGGGATCCAGTATGTGTCCGCATGGGATAAGGTAGCCAGTGGACCTCCCTGCATTGCAAAGGATGGTCAATGCTTCTCAGCTCCTGAGGTTAGAATGTTTACTTCCCTCCAGAGTGACTTTTTAGCCAAGGTTCTAGTCTTGAGCATATCTTCTGAGCATATTCCAGTTCATACAATATCAAAGATGCACAGTTCACTGCTAGGAGCTTAAACAGTGAAATGGCTGAGCTTCAAGTGTACCTCACCCTTGAAGATATCATGTTTGTAGTTATGAAGATTTAGTTTTAGAACAATGACAACACTTCCCCTTTACTAGGGACTTTGCCTACAATGCATTAAATACTGGGACGTGTGTGTGTGTGTGTGTGTGTGTGTGTGTGTGTGTGTGTGTGTGTGTGTGTGTGTGTGTGTGTGTGTGTGTGTGTGTGTGTGTGTGTGTGTGTGTGTGTGTGTGTGTGTGTGTGTGTGTGTGTGTCATTTTTAATAGGAACCCAACATTATCCGATTACATTTTACATGATACCAACAAGAGGTCCTAGTGCCTTCCTATTAAATAACACACCAGATAATGTTATCTGAACATGGGCTTATAAGAAGACATTCCAGAAACTCAAGGTACCTTGAGTGGACACTCTATACTACCTATACATAATTATAGCCAGATCAGACAACATAATCTAGTACTGAGTGAATGTAGTTTTCCAGCCTTAATGGTAGTAAACACTTTCTTTAAGGAAGAACAAAACACAAAAAGGAAAAGCAAATTGTTTAGGAGCAATCATGATTAATATCCACACACAATTATTAAAATAGACCTTTGCCAAAACTTCTTATGTAGGATCCGTGTCATACATCACTTTGTATTCTTACTGAAAATAAGAAACTAGGATTCAAGCTGGTGTTACTTGCTTAAATAATGGCTTATTAAGTTGAAACAAGAGATGAACACTTTCACCCTTGTCATAGCTTCATCAGAAGGCTGGAAACTAGGTGAGTAAGACATTGGGGAATTAGTGATTCCAGCTCTGATCAGCAATTGGTTAATAAAAAGTTTATTTAGCCCCGGCAAGTGTGGGGTATTACCTGAGAAAACAGTGTGTGTTTGCAGAATGCTCTTTTTTAAAATAGTTTTTTGTCCCCTCAGACATTGTTATTACACATATGTGTTTATTTACTGCATTGTTCTCTTGCTTAGGTTTCTTAGCTATAAATCTTAGTTCATTCTGAAGTGTGCTACTTTACCCCCCCCCACCCTCAAACCTTTCTGAATGTAGTATTATAAAATAACTGCCTGTTGTTGCCTTCATGCTTACCCTAGAAACTCTGCTTTTCTCTTTTCCTAGTTGAACTCTACATTTCCCTACAAAACGGAGTCTACAGGACTGCAATTGGTCACCATAACAAATCAGTTTCTCCCAGCATTTAAGCAGAGTAGGTTGTACACAAAAAGCATTTGTTAAACTTTCACTTACAGTGCTGTGAAATTAAGCAGGTCACCATTTTGGTCAGCCATAGGGATTTTTTTTTTCTACTTGATTGTTTGCCTCCTTCCCCTGTAACTTAAGTAAACTGACTCTTACATTAAGAGCTATAATACTTACCTTATAGCTTTAGGACACCTTTATGAGGTGAAAACCCTTACAGCTTTTACAGATGCTCTTTCTCAGGAAACATTTCACTATTCAAATAGCTCTTTCCATTAGCCCATTCACTTGTGGCTAGTGTAGACAAGATATATCTGAATCCACACTCGTGCATAAACTTTGCAAATTCTTGACTTTTATACTGTGGGGGACCATCAGATTTAACAATGTTTTGTGAATGTATACTTTAAGTCACTAATCAGACTTGCATTTGTGTCTAGAGCTAATGTGCCTGGGGTTGAGATGTTGATAGACTGAACAAGATGTTGGATAGGACCTGGTACTGTAAGTATGGTTGAAGGTGGGAGGATTTACAGCTGGGATGATAGTATGGCCTTTTGGGAAATGAAATCCCATGAGAAACTGGTTTTCATACAAGGTAAGGAGGTATGGTGCGAACAAGAGGGGTAGTAAAGAGGAGTATATCATTATCTGTGATTCAGCTAGTGAATTAAGTAACTGTTTTACCTGGTGATGCAACACCAGAAGATAGAGTGGTGAAGTAAAGGTACTGGAAGGGAGATGGGAGAATGCCAAATGAAAGCTAATAGGTGCTATTAAAATGTAGGTAGAAGAATGGGGGTGGGAGGAATTATCCCAGATGAAAGCAGATAGGATCGAGAAAGTGGGGGAGTGGCTATAGTACTATAAATTTAGAGGTACTGGGGCAGGAGGGAATTAGGGGCAGAGAGGGGAGCGAAGAGAGCCCAAGCATAGCGAGGGTGAACGTAGCATTTGTGTCTATAAATCTGATTATTTCAAGGAACTTGGAATCATAATGTACACGTACGAGACAAGTGGTTTCTTTAAAATGAAATAAGTCAGTGCCCACTTGACTAAATGGATGAAAAGGTTACTGGGTATGCTAGCATTTCTTCTTCAGGATTAATGTTGTGATATGCACTGTATGTTGCTACACTGTACTACTTGTTTTATTCAAGTTGAAATTCTTAGTCAATACATTATACCTCCCACTCTTTCTTTGCATTTTATTAATGTCAAATGTGATTCATATAAACATACCAAAATTGACTTTTTGGCTGAATGGAAATGATTATTTCATTAACTTTGAACAATTAAATCCTGCAAATAAGCTCCTTCATCCTTGAAAGTACTCATTTCTTTACAGCAAATAAAGTGGCACATTTGGTCCTTATTGATAATTCTTTTTGCGATAAGCAGCCTGTAATATTTTAGAAATGCTCCCTCCTTGAGACAAAAATGATGTTACGTTAGAGAAAGAAAATTAGTAAAATAACTGATAGGGTAGGTTAATTTCCCTGTCGTTCCTGAAAAGCTTGTCAACATATTTCTAGGAAGAATTATTTTGTTCATCCAGATACAGGAGCAATGTTTAAGTTTAATATATATGCTGAATGTACCAGTACTAGTCTGGTTTATTTGTCTCCATGCAAAAAATGTCCTAGTTTTTATGTAGGAATGACATGTAGAAGGTTAAAAGATCGGGTATTAGAGCATTAGGAGACATAAGAAGGGATGTGCCCATTAATGCCTTGAATAAACATGCTAAGCAGAAAGAAGGGCACACATTTGAGTTTTTGGTACTACGTACTTTTAATGCGAGTCCCAGGGGAGGGAGCATTCAGAATAGGATAGAAAAAGAGGAACTACACTGGATTATAACTCTGCGGGCTGACAAATGATTTGGCTTGAATAAAAGTGTGCCTTTAAAACACCTTCTGATACCACAGAGACTGATTCATTGATTGCTAGCAACTGGAACTGTTTTAATTGGTTAATTAGGGGCTTAGATCTGTATTTAAGATTGTTTGTTACTTGTATATTTTATGGTCTGATGAGGTTTTGTATGAAAGCACTTACCTGAAGTCTTGAAATAAATCAATACTTTTCTTATAGCCTTGGTTGTCATATCTTCAGCTTGGACTGTACTTAACTACTTGGGGAAATTGGCAAATTTTGATGGTGCATTCATTTTTATCTGCATCCTTGAAAGTTCTCATTTGTTTACAGCAAATAAAGAGGCACATTCCTTCCTTATTGATGATTCCTTCTGCTCTGAGCAGCCTGTAATATTTTCAAAAAATGCACTTCAAACAATTTCAGTGTACCTTTGGAATTCTTTACATTTTCTTCTGATATATTCATGCAGGATACTACCTAAAGAATCTCTAATTCTTCTAGAAATTCTTTGTTTTCAATTAGCTCTAGATCCAAACACTACCACAAACTAATTAACAAATTCCTGAAGTTCATCACCAAGTATAGACTCAACCTAATACTTGGTGATATTCACCCCAACCCTGGCCCACCCACTTCAGATACACATACCCCCTCTACTTGCAATCTAAGCTACAAACCTACAATTAATAGGCCAACTAACTCTCTCCTAGCCTGTCATCTCAATATTAGAAGCATTAATAACAAGGTACATGAATTGCATGCACTTCTGGATGTCCACTCCCCTGAGATTCTCTGTTTATCTGAAACCTGGTTAAAACCTAACACTAAAGACAATGAAGTGTTACCACCTGGGTACAACATACACAGGCTGGATCGTGCTTCGAGGAAGGGGGTGGGGTAGCTGTACTCTATAAATCTGAGTTGAATGTCACCATAGATGTAATACAACCACCACAGATTAATAACTCAGAGATTCTTGCCACCAAATTGCAACTTAATAAAAATAAATGCATTAATATCATCTGTATGTACATTCCCCCAGGTAACAATATATCTACACTTGAAGATATCCTGCACTGGTTATCATGTCACTACCCCCAAGAAACCCTACTACTTGGAGACTTTAACATAAACTGGGGCACCTGTTCCTCAGAATCCCCAACCACCCATATTAACTTGCATGCATTTACACAAATCATATCTACCCCTACCAGGATAGGTAAACCCAACCAAAAAGAAGGCATAGTTGACTGGGTACTCATAAATAGTCACCCCCAACTGTACACCTCTGGTACCATCCTTGATGACCTAAGCGATCACCTTCTCACATATGTAATTAAGCACAAAGCCATTAATTCCCAACAACCATTACTCAGAAAGGTTAGAAACAATAAAAACTTTGACCCTGCCAATTCCAACAAGAACTAAACTCATGTAATTGGTCTATACTAAAACACCTCCCCTTAGAGGAAGCAGTAGCATACTTTAACAACAAATTCCTTGAGATCCTTGATTTGCATGCACCTGTTCGTTCAAAGAGAACCAAGGCAAAAACTGCACCATGGCTTTCTATAGAGTCTAAACTCAAAATTACCCTTAGAAACAAAGCATGGGCTTTATGGCGTTCTTCTAAAGACCCCCAAGATCACATTAAATACAGGCAATCCAGGAACGAAACCAAAAAAGCAATTTTACAAGACAAAAAACAATACTACTGTAATTTACAGACAGTAAATCAAAATAACCCTCAGAAGTTTGGGCAGGTTTAAATAATCTACTACATCCTGGACAAACTTCAACCCCAATCCCTACTGCTACTATTGATAAAACCCCTGAAGATGTTACTGACAGTTTTAACCAATTCTTTACTGAGACAATTCAAGCCCTAGCTAGCCAACTACCTCCTAGCTCCCCTGGTCCTGAAAGTAGCACCCCTAGAAACCTACTCGCATTCAGCTTCCAACCAGTCGCCACTTCACTTATCCGTACCTTGTTCAAAAAATTAAAACCCACTACACTTTCTGCTGATCAAGTTTCTGCCGAGTAACTTCAAAAATCAGCTGATGCTATTGCTCACCCCATCCCAATACTAATCAATCGAACCATAGTAGAAGCTAAAATTCCCACCATCTGGAAAATATCCTATGTAATCCCACTTCACAAAGGAGGCAGCTCTTCTGAATTCCCCAATTATAGGCCAATAGCTATACTCTCTCCACTTGCAAAGATTATGGAAAAATGTATTCATAGACAACTCATGAACCACCTAATCCAGAATCACGTTATGGCAGACACTCAGCATGGCTTCCGTCCTCATCACAGCACTACTTCTGCCCTCTTAGCCTTTACCAACACCATAAACCATAATTGCAACAATAATTATATATCCTCAGCCCTCTTCTTGGAGCTTTCCAAGGCATTCAATATGGTTGATCACCAACTTTTAATCCACACCCTGCAAACACTCTGTCTAGATACTAGAGCCCTTCAATGGTTTCAATCCTACCTGAATGGTCGACAGCAGGCTGTCCTCTGGCAGAACAAACTCTCTAACCTTCTACCTAACACCCTTGGAGCACCACAAGGCTCTATACTAGGGCCCTTGCTGTTCTCCATCTTCATTAACGACCTTTATACTGTCATCCCAAAAGTCAGCTGTGTCCAATATGCTGATGACTCTACTCTGATTTGCTCAGCCACATCTCCAATAGAGTTATGGTCAGCTACCCAGACCACCTTTAATACAATAGAAAACTGGCTTTTTGAATGTTGTCTCATCCTAAATCCCCAAAAAAAACTAAAATGCTGTTATTTTCAACAACATGTAGGTCTACCATTTTCACCTTTACCATAAATTCAAATGATGGCACAATAATCTCCCCTGACCCCTCTACAAAACTAATAGGTGTCATCATAGACAATAATCTAAAATTCGACCTACATGTTAACCAAACTATCAAAACCATCAATAAAAAACTAGTAAAAACTCCTGATGTCCACCACAGCAGTAAAACTTAACAGTAAAATCAAAACTTTAATAAAAAGAATATAACATAAAATAAGCAGTCCTCAGTCTTCCGATAAGCGCTTTCGGCAAATAAGCCTTCCTCAGATCATATGAAAAGGACTGTTCAGCTTTTGTATTTATAAGACATCACAGCCATTCCTCATTTAGTTCTCTGACATGCCCTTGTTGCAAACCAAAAGGAGGCCAGCTAGCAGAGAGGTATAATTTCCTTCATTGTAATTAAAGGGGCCCCTTATTTGCCAAAAGCGCTTATCGGAAGACTGAGGACTGCTTATTTTATGTTATATTCTTTTTATTAAAGTTTTGATTTTACTATTAAGTTTTACTGCCGTGGTGGACATCAGGAGTTTTTAGTAGTGTTTGCCTTTTCTCTTCCTCATTGGTGTCCTTCACAGTGTAAGAAAGTTTTTTACCTATCAATAAAAAACTAGGGTCACTTTACAGAATAAAAGCCTTCCTAACCCCTCCAGCTAAAATTGCCATAGCTTGCTCTCACCTTCTTTCAACCCTTCTGTATGCATCCCCTCTACTCTCAAATTTAAACAAGACTGTCCTTAACAAACTCTCAATTTGCTACAACCACATTGCCAGGTTTGCCACTGGGCTGCATTTTAGGACACATCATTTCATCAATCTAAATCAGCTTGGGTGGCTTGAACTACCCAGTCTAATCCAGTATAACCAACTGATTATGGCCTATAAAATCCTCTATAATCCGTACAATACTCCTGCACTTAAAAATATTATCACCCCCTATAACAATCCTACACCGCTTCGATCCTCTAACAAACTACTAATTCAGACTAGCAAAATTAATAACACAGCCGGTGACTCTCTCTTTGCAAACTCTGTAAGTAGATCCTGGAACTCTCTTCCAGCTGATATTACCTTACTTTCCACCTTAAGTCAATTTAAAACTAGATTCAAACAACATTTGTCACTTAACTGGCTATGTCAATGTATCAAGCCTGGCTAACTCTCTCTAGAATGTGTAAAAATCTGTTAACCAGTTTACTGTGTAATTTAATTTAATCCTGACTTGCGCTCAGGATTAACTCTAACCTGTGGAACTTGTTTAACTTGCTTACTTATGTAATCTCTGTAAATAGTCTGTTTATAATATGTAATGCTGGTATTATGTAATGCTGCATCTGCTTACCCTTGGAGCTTTTCTCCCTGGGCCTCCGCTGAAAATGGACATGCATCCAGTCGGACTATCCCGGTCAACAAATGTAAACTAAAATATATAAAATATTACTGGCCCAGCCTAGTAGCCCCATGTGCACACTGGCTCTACCAGCTGTTCTTCTACCTCGAGACTTCTTCCGGTGTTGCCGGGGCCAGTCATGGATCTTAAGGTCATCCTGCGGAGTCAGTTATCTGTGCTCTGTCCAGTGTTTTTTTTTTTGTGTGTTATATGCCCTGCATTCTTTTTCTTGTTAATCTCCAATACACATTTGTTGGTTATGCCTGAGGGTAACTCCCTCAGGGCAACTGGAGCACATCTGTCCTGGGGGCATTGCCAACAAGTGCCCTCTCCCCAGGATGGGCATGCCCATCTCTCTCTGCTGCTTCATCAGTCACCTGAGCCACTTAACAAACCCAGGTCAGCTGGATCTTACTCAAGGCTTTATACCACTATGCCACAGGAGTGGCATTGTTTACTGTATGCTCTTAAGGCCATTCACTCTTTGCATATTAAACTGGTGGTCAGTAGTCTACATCCTGAAACTGTGTCTCTGATTATCAAACATTAATTGGTTGAACTGAATGGGATTATATAACTGGCCATCAGAAAGGGCATGATAAAAAGGAATGCTTTTAAAGTTAAAACAATTTTACTATAAAGTATTGGGTTTTAGAAAATGCTTACTCACAGATATTTTTTTCAGTAAACTACCCTCTGTTAATTTTGTTTTAAAATTTGCATTAAGATTTCATTAAAAAGAAAATTTGAAAGTGTGTGGTTAACAAGGTAACATGAAACAAAGATATTTAAAACAACAGAACAGAGAACAGCCTGCAGAATGTGAAGATGTGAAATGGTGAAGACCTCCAACAAATGCCATAAGAAAATATGTATTTGATGTCTCAGAACGTATACAGAGAAACAGAAGTAGTACCTTACCTTTCATAACCAGTTGAAGTATTTTAATTATCCAATTTCTGCTAGAACTTGATTGTTGGATAATGATGTTCAAGGTGTGTTTTCCTATCGGCCAGCAGCATTTTATGTAAAATACATAATGTGTTTTCTATAAGCTGTATACAACATGCTAATGCTGTGGAGTCTCGCAGGGTTTGATTCTGTGAACTATGTACATTTCTGAAGCTAAAGCCAATACAAAAGACTTTGAGCAGTCCCCAGGAAAGTTAGTCCCAAATAACTGGTGCCAGAATCATGGACTGAAACTATATGCCAAAAAATATCTTTTTTTATCATATTATCATATCCTTTGGGAAGAAATCTACACAGGGAAACTATCACATTGACAATACACCACTGAGAGTTGACCCAGTTGTTTAAGATTTGGGAACGTATGTGGACAGTGACCTAACTTTCAACCAACATGTGTTCACTGTTGTAAGAAAGCCCTTCTATATTGTACAGCTTATAAGCAAACGGATTGTGAATAGATCTAGAGATGTCATTGTCCCCATTTATTCAGTCCTCATTAGGCTATGCATTAAGTATAATACGCCCTTTGGTATTATCTGTCCAGATGGGTCTATGTTAGATGTTCGAGTTTTCAGAAGTTCGAAATTCAAACAGTCGAGACCATATGATTGAGTTTCTGAAAACTAACATAAAGAAAAGCACAAAAAACTACCTTTTTACATGTTTTGTAGGGGGGGGGCAAGCCTCCCTGCAACCCCACACCCCCTGCAAATTATATATATCAGCTTTGAGACTGCACTACAGTGAGGAAAAAGGGTACATTTCTAGAGCTGGACTGGACCGCAGACTCCATTCAAAAGCTTCAGATTTTCAAAAACTCAAACATACGGTCTCAACCATATGAATTTCAAGTTTCTGAAAACTTGATCAACTGATAGAGACCCATCCAGACACATGTAGCAACTGTAATGCCCAAAGAAATATCTTACTAAAAAGATAGAAGGCCTTAACAATATGTCCTACATAGATTGCCTCCATAGTCAGATCATGTTCAAAAGGGGCTGTAGGCAGGGTATTGGAATAGGACCCTGCCTCAGCCATACCAATATCCCATTATTTGACTGTATTTTTGCAATTCTCATAAAATACTGCTCAAACCTGTCAGTGTGCATAATACTTTTGTCTTTACTTTTACAATAATCACAGAGATTTGGATTTACTTATCACTTTAATTACATTTTTTACAGCAAAATACTGACAGTCATTTGCTAAACAAAACAATCTCACATTGAAAACAGACTTGGTATGAGCAACAGTAAACTTTTCTTCCCTTGAAACTCAAATTTATTGAGAATGCATCTGGCAACCCCTTAAACTATAACAAATATGCTGGCATTTATGGTCAAACAACATGCAATGAAGGACTAATTAGCAACTATATGAAGGGTGCAGGAATTCAAAACTGAAATGACAAAGGTGTAATGTATTTGCTAAAAGCATGGCACAGCTCACTGAACACAAGTGTCCATTTTCAGCGGACAGTCCGGGAGCACTATCTGGTGAAGTGACTTGGCCAGATTCACACCGTAGACAAATGATGGTTTTTGCAAAATGTCCAGATTTTTTTCCTCATATTTTTGGTCTGTCCCTCATAAAATTTGTGGTTTTCTGGCAAATCACTGAGGATTGAAGTCACTAAATAATGAAATTAATTTCAGTTACAGACTTTATATCATTCAGAAAATGCATGCTAATACAAAACATGTCAATCTAGCAACTTTCTAAGTTTATAAGAGCGATATTTAAAATCTGTCCTTATTTTTGAGCCTTTGTCCCCCCAAAATTTCAGGCTTTGTCCAGATTTATTGCACTAACAAGTTTAAACGTATGCGGTACACAGTGCCACCCACTATAATTCTATTCTGATCTCTCAACTTCTCAACTCAAAAGTCAGAGTCAAAGATCCAAAAATCAGGACCATATTTTAAATATTTCTATTATATATTTAGAAAGTTGCTGGAATAAAAAAAAGCTTTTCATTAGGAAGTATTTTTCTGAAGAATACAGAATCTGAAAGGTGTTCCTGTCATTATTTGGTGACTGCAATCCACAATTTACAAGAAAACTACAAATTGCAAAAGGAAGAAATCAGAAAACCACAAATTGTACAAGGAACAAACCAAAATACCTCAACTTCTCTGCTCAGAAATTATAAATAAAGCCAAAAATAATGGGGACAATGACCATAAATGGATACATTTTAATTATTTTCTTTTATCTATTTGTTAATCAGGTAAACCCGATGGGGCATAATGGCCAAGAAAGGGATACATTTTAATTATTTTCTTTTACCTCTTTGTCAACCAGATAAACCCATTGGACAAAGTGTCAGTTTTTAAGGGTGATTTAGGAACACTGTTAAGTTGACTTGCTCAAAGTCAGATAGTATGTATATGGATGTGGAGGGATTTAAGCCCTATACCTTTGACTGCAGGATGCAGTTTTTAACATCTCAAAGCCTTAAATGCTAGACAACTCTAGTTCGGTCAAAAAGTTAACAGGACAACAGGTAGAGCATGGACATGCATTTTCTGAACAATAAAAACTATAAAACTCTAATGGCTGGCATTATTAACTGAATGTAAACCTTAGAGATTTATCAGAAAATGAAGAAGTTAGTAAAAGTCTGGAAGTTAGACCAACAAATTAAGGCTGTCAACTCTTAATAAGCTGCTTCCTGTAGTCAAGGGTACAGGGTTTAATTATTTTTACTTCCATTTGCTTACTGTGGGATACTGAGACAGTCATTTAACCAGTGTTCCTAGGTTTACCCTGTTAACAAACAGAAGAAAAAAGGATACACATTGGAGAACTTTATTTGTATGCATTTCCTGAAAATGAGAACCATGAAACTCTAATTACTGGCATCATTGATTAACTGTAATGGTAAGTGTTTTTCCAGAATATGAAAATCTAACAGCTGGCATTACTGACAGACTGTAATGATAGATAATTTTCCAGAAAATATTTTGATGTCTTATCTGAGGTTCGAGGTCTGACTCTAAGGTCCATCTGAGGAAAACTAAACCACTGATGTAAACAAGCAAAAAAAAACATCTGATTCTATAGAAAACATCCGATTCCATCTCCATCTCTGAACAAGTCTGACTTCAAGGTAACACACACACATACACACACACACACACACACACACACACACACACACACACACACACACACACACAAACACACACACATGAACACATGTACACACGCACACACACATACACACACACACACACACACACACACACACACACACACACACACACACACACGTGCACACACTCATCAATAATCACTTAATAGCTTTTTGACCAGCTTCAACATTACTTAACTAGCTTTTCTTAAAAGAAAATAAGGCCAGCTTCACATGTTGGCTTTTCATAAAAAAAATCATGCTTCTGCACTTCTGTGTTAGTCCATTTTGTGATAAGCTCCAGCTCCAGGAAGTCTCACTTAATGGTTTGAAAACAAAGCATTTGAGGCAATGAAAAAGACCTGAGCTCATGAAAACAGACCAGCTTAGCAAAATGGACTCAGGTACCTGAGTTTAGCAGAGGTGGGTGGGATGCTTTTTTTTTCTTTTTCTTCTCATCTTTTTTTTTAACAGCCATGGAGCTTCCCAGCCAGCACCAGGCCCTAGACAGCTGCCTAGGTCAGCTTGTGGTGAATCCAGCCCTGCAGCCCCAAAGTTCAGTCACTACCCTTGGTATCCTACAGACTGCTAAGATATGAGCTTTGTCTGACATACAGGGTATCCTGACTCAATACTGATGGACCTACTGCACATCAGCAGGTCAAATGGCATCAGAAATACTCAGTCCAGGGATTTAAACCTTTTCTGCAACATGAACAGAATGGTTTGGAGGGACAGGTATATCTGGCAGAGAATACTACTGCTCTGGAACAGACTCCCTATCCACACAAAACAAAACTCAGCCCTGTCCATACTCATGTGCACCATGGATATATGGATGAGTCATAGGAAATTTACCCCTGGACTGCCTGCTGTACTATTTATGGACAGAAGCAGCTCCTAAATGCTTTATGCAATGCATGGGTCCCCTCCCCTCTACAGCATAATCCCAGTTATTCTCACTGGGGCAATATATAATTATCAGTAATGAGATGGGTATGGCCAATCTAATACCAAATGGGATAGATTAATTCAAGCATGAAAGGGGAAAATCAGCTAGGTGTTAAATGGCCCACAAGGGTATCTAGCCTAGTACTTACCTATGAACCTATTAATCTACTTTTAGGGAGGAGGTTGAAGGGGCCCAAATCAGGTTGTGTTTGCCTGTCTCTACCAAAGGTCTTTAAATCTGACCACACATAAAAGCCAAGATCCAAATTGCTGAAACCCCACCTGTTGTCAGTTGGTTTGCCCCAGCTGCAGTTGTCAGGGTTTCAGCCCCAATACTCTGAGGTCTCTTTTCAGATCTTTTCTGACTCTGAAGTGGGAGAGCTGACTTAGATAGATCAGTTTTCTGCACTGTCTCTCTTATTTCAACTTCTGAAGGCACCTTGCCTTCAACCTCATAGATTTGTCCTTTGGTGACACCCTTCACCGCATGAAGAAATCTTTTATCATCATCATCATCATCATCATCACCATGAACTCTCTTTTTCTCATCTTCTACATATGGGCTGGGTGTCACATTAACTGTCACTATCTTTCTCAATTCAGTACCATTCTCCTACCTTATTCAGTGGTCATACTTGATTGTCATAGGTCTTCACTCTTGCAGTCCATCCATCTCTTTGCTGGATGCCCTTACTTCCTCTTGCTTTCTTCCCATCTCTCCAAAATCTTCATCTTCACCAGCTTATCTTCTGCTTTCCAACACATGTGCCTGAACTACCTTAATCTGTTCTCTTATACCTTCTCTGCAACTGGAGTTACTTTGGTTTCTGCTTTAATGTCCTCATTTCTTCATCTGTCCCACAATGTGCATGCTACCACCCATCTCAGGCACTTCATCTCCATCACCTCTAGCTTCCTGGGTTGCTCTGCCCTTACTGCCCAAGTTTCTGTACAATACGTTATTACTGGTTGCACCACTGTTTTTACACCTTACTTTTCAGCTTCTTTGGCATTCTTCTGTCACACACTAACCCTGACACTCTTTGCCACTTGTGTGTAGTCCTTCTCATCTGAGCTTTAACCTCCTCATTCAGACTTTCCTTCTCCTCCGTCACCCCTTCCACCTACCAGAACTTGTTAACCTGTTCCACTATTTTCTCTTTTATCTCCATTTTCAGCCTCTTCTGATTTCTCCCATTTGCTGCCATGACAACTGTCTCATCTGTACTCAGTTTCATCCCATGTACCTTTAGTTTTGCATTCCACTCCCCTATCATTTGCTGAAGTTCTTGTTCATAGCAGCTTTGTTGATCTGCCCCATCTGACCTGTTTGCTAATGTAGTCCATCATCACTATGAACAGCAGTGGGCTCAAAGCTGAACTCTGATGTACACCCAGTCCCATTGGGAACCCCTCTGATCATCAGGACACAGTTCATACTTGTGTTATCAGGTGCTTGTACATAGTCTGCAATAATTCTACCAGTGTTTCCAGGACCTTGACCCATCACAGGACCAGGCAAATCAGCTTTCTTGGGACCCTGCCATATCCTTTCTCCATGTCTATGAATGCCCAAATGGACTATTTTCTCCTCTCTAGCTTCTTCTGAGCTTTCTATCTCACTGCAAATATTAGGTCAGTTGTGTTGCATTCTGATCTGAATACAAAATGCTCATCTTTCATCTTACTTTCTACTACTTTACATATGCTTTTATCAATCACCCTTTCCAGCACTTTCATGTAGTATGATAGGAGTTTAATACCTCTAAACTCAAGTGGGCGTTTAAAGAGTTATCTCAGACCAGATTAGATACAGAGAGGTTCTAGACCTGTTTGAACCTAGACCCTTGGATACTCCTCCAGTTCTTAAGGTCCTATATGATGATTTTCATGAAACATCCTTGCAGCCAGATTCCCAACTTCATGCCTCTTCTAAAGAGTCCATAAGACACACAAACACCAATAAATGAACCCTGGGGGCAGATCCAGGTGTGGTGCCCATGGATTCCAGTTAGGGATCAAGTGGAGTTGCAGCCAGGAATCCTATTCCAGACAATAGGAATAGTAGGATATTCATCCAATTTGGCAAGAAGACTTACACCTCAGCTACCCTGATAACTATGGTCCAAAGCTACTAATTTCATAATTCAAAATATCAATATATTCACAAACAACTGAGACTAACAGAAGAAGATGTTGGAAGTGGGCAATCTCTGTTCCCAAGCTGCATGATACTCTTTTTTTTGTAATTAAACAAATTTTATTAAGATTATAACAGTCAATAAAACCTGAATAACATTAATGCACTTGAAGGAAAAAAATATTGCATGACAATTAAATAAATAAAATCAAACAATAATTACGTCAACATTCAAAATGATTAGTATGAAACATTATAGGTAGAGGAAAAAGGTTATGGTAACTTGTACTTACTTATAGGTATATTATTATAACCCAGATTGGGGAGGGGGGTCATCAATCCAGATAACCAAGTTTTATGGTTAAAAATGGAGGAGTTGGGAAGGGGGTACTGCCACCACAGTGAGATCTGGTGGGTCTGCAGAGAGAGAGAATATTGAGGCATTTAAGACCAGTTTTCTAGAATGCCATCTCATTTCAACATTACATAGATACTGACGTAGTTTTTCACCTGAGAAGATATAGGGAGACTTCCAGTCAGATGCTATGCATGCCCTAATTGTCACTGAGACTTGATAAAGGCAGGTTCTACATGCAGGTCTAAATCTTC
Source organism: Protopterus annectens (assembly GCF_019279795.1). Lineage (NCBI taxonomy): Eukaryota > Metazoa > Chordata > Ceratodontiformes > Protopteridae > Protopterus > Protopterus annectens. The sequence goes on along the minus strand of NC_056749.1, from coordinate 685,614,951 downwards.
TCAAATGACTACCTATCTGGGTAAGAAGAGCTATAAGGAGCCTGGGAAGCCTCGTTACCAGGACAGGGATTACCATGTTGGTTGCCTGAATTCAAAGCTCATGTACTGGTTGGCAGAGCCAAAATTTGTGTGACAGATATAAAGTCCCCCCCCCCCGAAAATGAAGGCAAGTTGGGGGGTGGTAAGGAAAATTCTGGCAAGCATCCTTCCCTACCCAATAGCCCCCTATCCAAAGTAGATAATTCTTCTCAGAGAAATAATGGCATCTGATGGACTTCATAATAGATCTGTGTACTTGCTTAACACTGGATCTATTGAAGGCAGGGTCAAGGCCCAAAACATAAAAACTATTAAGGCTTTTGAGGATTCCCCCTTGAAGTAAAACACCTAAGAGGTCTTGCATTTTTAATATGCAGGTGGGAGATTGGTTTGGGGAGTGCCTTTGCATGATTAAGGGGATGGGGGGTGTATCTTAAAATGGAGCACATCACACCATAATGAATCGATAAGTACTTCCAGTGATCCATAGTCTGCAAGTGCCAGTGCCACTGTAGGTACTGGAAGGATGCAAAAACTGTTTTACCATTGACTGTTTGATGATGATTTTTCCATCTCTCCTCAGCATGCACAGGATGACCCATCACTTGCAATTAGGGGAAACCTGGTTAGGGATTAAAGATCCCCACAATGAGGTCACTGGGGTGAGTTTGTTAAAAATGTTTATAGCCCTCCAAGTTTCAAAGATTTGATACCATTGCTTGAGTGCACCAGGTAGGCCCTTAGTATACCATGTTATTACCCAGGGAGGCATGGCACTAAACATCTTAGCTTCAGTCTTAGCCCAGACAGGGACAGAAACTCTAACATGATTAAAACGTTGAAGAACTGTGAACCCTTTTGTGTATAGCTGCAGCCTGGGATCCTAATGCCCAGATGCTGTAAGGGAAGCTTAGCTAACCAAGGCTAACCCTCTGTCTCCCATTATTCCATATAAATGTATGGAGCACTATTGCCATTCTTTTATGCCACTGGTTATGGTGAATGGCTGACAGATGTCAATAAAAGCAGAAAAGGTGCAAAGATGGAAACATCTTAATTAAACTTATCCTGCCCATTAACTGGAAATGAAGTTTAAACCAAATAGGTGTCAAGTTCAGACTGGACATGTGGGTTGCATTTGGCTGGAGAATAATAACTAGGTCTTTTGGGTTGCCAGTAAATCATTTAAAGACTTTGTTCTGAGGTCTAAAAATGTACGGCTGTAGAATTCAAAGGGAAAGCCTCAGATTTATTTAGGCTGAGTCAAAGGCCAGAGAGCCTTTAAAACTAATGAAAAATAGTCTGCACAGTAGGCCATCTTTGTCAGTATTTTGGGTTAGGACCACACAGACATCTGCATAGAGTAGTGCATTGATTGTAATTCCAAAACATCCCATCCATCTATAATTTCTGGTTTATTAAGAACCCTGCTTAGTGGTTCTAGGGCAAGGAGAAAAATACATGGACATAGAGGACACCCTTAGTGGGTTCCCCGTTCCAAAGATAATAACTAAGAGATAGAACTATTGACCGCAATTACAGTTCTCTGGTCTATATATGCTTGTACTGAACATACTAAGGTGTTTGGAAAGTTCACAGTACTCATGAGGCTCTATAGTTGAGGCCATCTGATGGAATCGAACACCTTCTCAAAGTTTAAAAAGAGGGCCACCACAGGTTCAGGAACAAACTTTATCCCTTGCATATGTAGCTCCCATTGTATTTCATTGTATATGTAATAGACTGTAATTTGCCATTACACCACAAGGTGGAGCTCCTTTTCAGGAATATAAAAGACAATTTCGAAAGTGAAAGAAGAGACTGGAACACTAGCTGAAAGAGGGAAGACTGAAACACGTAGCTGAAGGAAAAAAAGGGCCTTGCAGCATGACTGGATTTTCTTTTCTAGTGTTTTGGGACAAGGAAATGAAGTAGCAGATTGTGTCTGTCTCTTGCTGAAATCCTGGATATGGTATTTTGTGGAATCAGGAGAGAAGTCTGAAACCAGTACTTCCATGCTCTCATATTTGTATTGTGGCACTATAAGTCTTTATTGTTCAATGATAATACATTTTGCCATGTTAGTACTGCTGCCCTAAAGAATCTTTACTCCTCAATGACATTGCATTTTCTCATATTTGTATTGTGGCACAATAAATCCTCATTGTTCAATGACACTGCATTTTGCTCGTGTTAGTACTGCTGTCTTCAAGAATTTTGCTGCTCAATGAAATTACATTTTCTCATATCTGTATTGTTGTATTATGACTCTTATATTGCTTAATAACATTGCATTTTTTCCGCGTGTTTGTATTGCTGCATTATAAAGCTTTCCTGCTCATTAATATTGCCTTCTTTGTGTATGTTTGCATGTCAATACCTTCTTCTGTTGAGTTATGGGGAAGAAGGTGAATGTATGTTTTCATTGCATGCATATTCCCACCTTGCCTTATTGCTAACTGGGGCACTGTTGAAATAATTTATGGTTGTGCTATTTCCTTTTCAAACTAGATGGGTCACCTAGAATAAAATCTGTCTCTCTTGTCACCTTGGTGTGTTGGGCCTAATAGGGGTGTCACTAGAATCAGGTAGGAAGGAACCCATATCTCTTCAGCTACATCTGCGGGTGTGCTACATTTGGGGGCTCATCCGGGATTGCCTGTACTGCCTTCGACTCCACCCTATCCCCCTGTACATGTGGAAAGCAAATCCAGCAGAAACATGAACCCAGAAGTTGCAGTTTCACTGCCCATAAATACTATAGGGCCTGAAGTTTTGAATGTTTTGGGAAGTATTGTAGAAAAATGCTTAAAGCCTACACAGCCATTCACTGGGTTTGACTACCGCAAATTGCGTTTCTTTTCTGGCAACCAACCCACACCTCAGGGAGTGGAAGATTTTGAATCCTGGATGGATCAGGCCTCACAAGCCCTAGAGGAGTGGGATATCCCAGAATCTCAGAAGAAGCAGCAAATAGCTGAAAGTGTAAAGGGATTAGCTGCGGATACCATACGCAACCTAAGGATGGGTAAGCAAGACGGCACAGCCAAGGACTATTTAGGAGCACTGCAAGATGTGTTTGGAAGATCCGAGAGGGCTGCTGACCTGCTGTATCAGTTTGAACATACATACCAAGAAAATATACCAAACGAAAACAGTCCATGAACCAAATAAGGAATCAGATGCAAAAACCAGAGAATACAAGAAAAAGAAAAATAATCTGGGTCCACACAGCAGTGAAGATCAATATGTCCTTTATTGTAGTAGGTAAGCGCTTTCCCAGAATAACATCAGCTTCATCAAACCAACAAAGATAGAATAGCAGTTACATTTTTAAACACTAACATATCCAATCAAAAATCAGATAAAATGTGCATCATAGCTAAAAGCCATGTGATAAAATACATCTGTAGAATATATAGAGCGTTAAAAAAATGAGTGTTAAAAAAATAGAATAAAACAGACTAAATGAACAATATGTACTTAAAACTGGTAAATACAATAGTAAAGAATAATAAAAGATGGACTATTGAAATATACATGATAAAATATTAAAAGAGAGATCAATGCTTTAATGGCCGTGCATTAAGGAAGGGTTTCAGGGAAACTCTGTTGTTTAAACCAGGAGGTTTATCAGCTTCAAAGTGCAAAATCCATTTCTGTTCACTAGATTCTGTTCTATTATTTATTTCACCTCCTCTCTTGGTACTATGCAGAATCTCTAGTACCATAATGCTAAGTTTATGTCCTTTACCCTCTTTAGCTACATGTAGTGATAGTGCGCTGGTTTCTTTAACATTCCTGATATCCCTAAGGTGTTCAAGTATTCTATCCTTAAACACCCTGTTCATTTTCCCTGTGTAAAATGAGAAGCAGGTAGTACAATAGCAAAAACAGACAACATTTTTTGTTCGACAATCTGCATAAAAAGCAGTATCTATCTTAAAACCCAAAGTGGGATGGGTGAAATGATTACCAATATGTATATGTGTACAGGCCATACAATTCCTACACATATATGTACCAAGTCTATCGGATATTATAGTTCTCGACAAGGACAAATATATAGAATCTATGTTAAGTCATCTCAGTGACGTTGATACGTATGCCATTTTACCTATGCATATACTCAGTAGTGTCATAGAAAAATACAATTTTTGATCTTTGATTTATTAATAACAGGCATGATATCTGAGCAACTGTTTGAGTATTTCAAGGTAGAACATCCAACAGTCCCTTTGATATATGGTCTACCCAAAATACATAAGAATCCCTTAACTCCACCTATGCGCCCTATAGTTTCAGGCCGAGGTTGGGTAACTGAGCCCCTTTCTATTTTCGTACAAAAGACTTTGCATGCTGCCTTAGCTAATTGTAGCACTGTTTTAAAGGATATCAAGAGTTTTTTAAATGAGCTGTCTAAACAAAATGAAATTATCTTAGGACAATGTTTATTTGTAAACCTGGATATTGAATCATTGTTCACTGTTATACCCAATGAATGGGGAATTGAAAATGTCAGAGAATTACTGTGTGAGAGAAACACCCCTGATACTAAGGTGACACTTATTTGCACATTTTTGGAAATCATTCTAGAAAACAATGTGTTTATTTTTAATGATGTTTGTTATGCACAGAAAGCTGGCGTAGCTATGGGCACAGCTTGTGCTAACAGCTACGCCAACCTATCCCTAGCTAATTGGGAAGCTAAACATGTACTTTCGAATAATGAATACCAGGTTAACATTAAATGGTATAAACATTTTGTGGATGATATTTTTTGTTGTGGCATGGCTCAGAGCAGCGTCTACAAGAGTTCCTTTTATACTTAAATCAGTTGAATACTTTTTTGAGATTTACCTATGAATATTATGATAAAGAAGTAGAGTTTTTGGATGTTAAAGTTACTAAAAATAATTTATCCACTGTGTCTACTACTTTGTATAAGAAAACTGTTACAAAGAATAATGTTCTACACTATGGCATTATGCATCCGAATCATACGAAATTTAATGTGTTGAAAGGACAGATATTTCGAACTATGAAACTTTTAAATGATGATGATAGTCTCATTGTTGCATTACAAACCTAAACAAGAATTTTTAGAAAGAGGCTATAGTAGTAAACTTATTGATTCTCAAATAGCAGAAGGATGGCGGCATAGATCAGGTAAGTGCCAGCCATACTTTTCCCCCCTCCCCACTAGTATTAACAACAGGGATAATATTGACAATACTTTCTCAAGTGATGCTTCCACTGATACCTCTAGGAATAAACTAAGGATGTCATTGACCTTTGCCAGTAATGTGCATGTAGCATGTGATATTATTAAAAAGAACTGGGATATTCTGTCTACTGTACATGAGTTGAATGGGGTCATTGGCACACAGCCAGATTTTGTTTTTTAGAAATAATACATCACTTAAGAGTCAGCTCTGTTATCGATCCTTTAATACTAAATCAACTATAATATCCAATAGACTTGGTACATATATGTGTAGGAATTGTATGGCCTGTACACATATACATATTGGTAATCATTTCACCCATCCCACTTTGGGTTGTAAGATAGATACTGCTTTTTATGCAGATTGTCGAACAAAAAATATTGTCTGTTTTTGCTATTGTACTACCTGCAACACCCTAGCCCAAAGGTTCCTAGAATTTATAAACTCAAATGCTATGGAACAACTTGTGACCACTCCCACAGGAGGGGAAAACATACTGGACCTGATCATCACCAACATGGGGACTCTATGCTCCAGACCAGAAGTGTATCCCTCACTGGTAAGATCAGACCATAAATTAATCTCACTGGATATCCACATCCTGACCCCACCCCCTGCCCAGAAAACTACAGTGAAAAACTTCTCTAAAGCAAACTTCACACTACTCAAAACCGAGGTGGAATCCTTCAAAGCCCCTGAGCCTGTGGAAAATACGGCCCAGACCACAGAATCCTTTATAAACGCATTCTATGAACACCTTCAGGAATGCATGGATCATGCAATCCCAAATAAAACTAAGACCCAATCCCCCAAAGGCAGGCGTCCTGTCTGGTGGACCCCAGCCAGAAACAAACTATACAATAGAAGAAGGAAGTTACTACACGATAGAAAAAAATCCCAAAAAGGGAAGGCATCTCTGATCAGTATTAGCAAAAAACTACGGGCACTCATAAAATCATCTAAGGTCAGCTTCGAGAGAAAAATTGCACAGGACACTAAAGATAATCACAAAGCTTTCTTTAGTTATGTTAGGAACCTGGGTGGGAATTCCCAGATATGCTCAGAATTAGTCCAAAATGACAAAAAATACACTGAACCCAAAGACATTGCCAACATCCTGGCCGACAAGTTCAGCGCAAACTCCCCCCCCACCACCAAAAGAGCAAATATCTATTCCAGCAGAGTGCTGCCCCCCTGACATCTCAGATGCTCAGGTAAAATCTGCCCTCTCCAAAGCAAAAAACACAGCATCAATGGGACCAGACGGTGTCCCGGGCTGCGTCCTACATGAACTCCAAGATGAGCTGAACCCAAACATAAAGCTACTGTTCAATCTCAGCCTTACTACAGGATATGTACCCAAAGAGTGGTGTACAGCAACAGTGGTCCCTCTCCACCAAGGTGGTGCCTCAATGGATCCTGGAAACTATCGTCCCATAAGCCTGACTAGCTTGGTCTGCAAAGCTATGGAAAGGATCATCATGGAACTCATAAATAAAGATATTGGGGACCTACAGACACTGGATCCTACACAGTTCGGCTTTGTTAAGGGCAGATCCTGCTTCTTAAACCTGGTCGAGTTCTTTGAAACAGTCACCAAGGCCACTGACGAGGGGAAGGTGGTCCACACAGCCTACCTGGACCTCGCAAAAGCCTTCAATACAATACCCCACTCGGGCATCATAGATAAGCTATCCAGCTTAAATATAAACCCCTATGTCACTAGATGGGTTGCAAACTGGCTCAAGGACAGAACCCACATGGTTAGAATTGCTGGAGTCATGTCAGACTCCAAACCAGTTACAAGTGGCATCCCACAAGGCTCAGTTCTGGGACCTCTCTTGTTCGGTATATATTTCTCGGAGGTACAGGCCAACACGGAAGGACTGTGGCTGACCAAGTTCACAGATGACTGCAAACTGGGTGCCATAATCAACTCTCCAGCTGACACAAGCATCCTCCAAAAGGATCTCATAGAAAACAGACAACTGGTGCCAGAGCCATGGCCTCAAGCTAAACGCCAAAAAGTGTATAGTGAAACCCTTTGGCAAAAACAAATTGCCCACAAATTACCACATAGGTGGTAATCCATTAAGTACGGAAGAAGTAATTAGAGACCTGGGGACCCAAGTTGATAGCAATCTCTCATATGACAACCATGTGGCCAAAGTGGTTAGAAAAACATTCTATTTAGCCCACCTAATCATGAAGGGATTCACATCTAGATCAGGGGAGGTCATTGTGCCTCTTTACTCATACCTCATTAGGCCCATAATTGAGTACAATGCCCCTTTTAGGATGTACCTTACCAGACACCTGCAGCAACTGGAAAGACCCCAAAAGTACCTCACCAAGAGGATAAAAGGGCTCAAACAGATGCCATATGCTGCCTGGTTAAAGAAACTCCAGCTCTACTCGGTTGCATACCGCCTGCTTAGAAGCGATCTGTACCTGATGTATAAAGTCATGTCCAACCTGGAATTAATGGACATGCTGCACCTCAGAAAATCCAAATCCCATCGAGCTACATGCTCGAGGGACTTGAACCTCAGCACAGAAATAAATAGGACATGCTGGAGGGACAGATTCATAACCCAGAGGCTCCCTTCACTCTGGAATATAATCCCAGTCCAAGTTAGGCAGAGTCCCTCACTGACTCTCTTCAAGAGGAATCTTGATGAGTGGATGGAAGATCATAGGTTTACCCCGGGTAACACTTTTGTGTCACAGTTAGACAGAGGCACAGTAAACTAAACCTCGAAAAAGGGCATAGTAAAATTCATTTAAATGGGTGGCGAAAACCAAACACACTCTGGCTAGGCTTACAAATGCCCTAGGGCAGATAGCCTAGTATGAACCTATGAACCTATTTTACATAGGGAAAACGAACAGGGTGTTTAAGGATAGAATACTTGAACACCTTAGGGATATCAGGAATGTTAAAGAAACCAGCGCACTATCACTACATGTAGCTAAAGAGGGTAAAGGACATAAATTTAGCTTTATGGTACTAGAGATTCTGCATAGTACCAAGAGAGGAGGTGACATAAATAATAGAACAGAATCTAGTGAACAGAAATGGATTTTATGCTTTGAAGCTGATAAACCTTCTGGTTTAAATAACAGAGTTTCCCTGAAACCCTTCCTTAAAGCACGGCCATTAAAGCATTGATCTTAATATTTTATCATGTATATCTCAATAGTCCATCTTTTATTATTTTTTACTATTGTATTTACCAGTTTTAAGTACATATTGTTCATTTAGTCTGTTTTATTCTATTTTTTAATGCTCTATATATTCTACAGATGTATTTTATCACATGACTTTTAGCTATGATGCACATTTTATCTGATTTTTGATTGGATGTTTTAGTGTTTAAAAATGTAACTGCTATTCTATCTTTGTTGGTCTGATGAAGCGGATGTTATTCCGAGAAAGCGCTTACCTACTACAATAAAGGACATATTGATCTTCACTGCTGTGTGGAACCAGATTATTTTTCTTTTTTTTGTATACATACCAAGAAGTTGGTGTGAAACTATCTACATTAAACGATTAGATAAAATGCTCCACCAGATCATGCTAAAGAAGAGGGTGGATCCGAAAGTAGCTGACCAAGTACAATAGGGAAGAGACTCTTATTTATTCTCAATTGGTAAGAGTTGAGGGAAGAGGAAGGCTTGTTGGAAGCCAGATCTCAGTGTTCAACACCAACTAAAACAGTGAGTGAACACCAACAGGAGCCTATGGCTGTGCTCACTACTCAAACAGGAGTCATGGGCCAAACTGTCTGCAATGTAGAGGTGTCACAGTTGCAGATGCAGGTGTCTTCCCTGACTGACACCATAGCTCAATTCACTGAGACAGTTGGAGAATTGCAGAAAGCCGTGGTAACTTTAGCTGAAGGGAGGAATATATCAGCTAGAACCTCCACAAAAGGACTCAGGGAAGAACTGAATCAGCCAATGCTCAGAGTTCCTACTGGATTTTGTTTTTGCTGTGGAGATACAGGGCATATAAAGCGACAGTGTCCTAATGAAGGGAACTTGAAAAGAGTAAATGAACTATTATTGGCTAGTGCAATGCAGGGAAACTTCAAAGGGCCTCAGTGAAGGAGCCAGCTGAGTGCCCATCTACAAAGAGCTCCATAAAATCTAACATCAAGAGACAGCATCCTGGATCTCCTTTCCACACTAACCCTTGTAATAAGGGAAATAAATTACCTACTATGCACACTTCTACTTCATCTGAGGTGAACAACCAAATTGGAAGGCCATCCCAGCCAAAATCTCAGCATCTGAGACTGAAAAGCATTACTAAGCATGAGACTTATCAGTTAAAATGGTGAGGTCAACTGGTAGTACCTCAACCACATGCTGACTGCTGTACAGCTGAACAACACCGGAAACAGAAATTAGCTGAGGGCCTACTGGGACTGTCCCCTGTTGTGTCAATAAAAATAGAAGGAGTGTATAGTAAAGCACATTTGGATACTGGTGCACAAGTCACCATTATGTACAGAGATTTCTACCAAAAATACTTAAAGCATTTGCCGCTTGAAAAGTTAGAATATTTGGAGACCTGGGGGCTAAATGACGTTAAGTTCTCTTATGATGGCTATGTCTCACTCAAGTTAGAATTTTCCACTTCAGTTGTTGGGTCAACAGAAGTTTTTGAAACACTTGCTGTTGTGTGCCCCAGGCCAAAAGGAAAGGATTCATCATCTATTTTAGTGGGGACAAATACTGACCTTGTCAGAAGAATGCTAATGCCTCAGTTGACCCAGGAAGACCCAACACTACATCTTCTCCTGAGACCAGTTTTCTGTGCCCTTCAAAGGGAGAAGGATAGTAAGAAAGATGAAATTGGTCATGTGTGGACTCTGTCTAGGAAAGATCATATAATTTATCCTGGCCAGGTCACCTGCTTGAGCGCCAAAGTGAGGATGTGTGGACAAACAGTTTCCTCTCATCTCATGAAGGAAATGGATTCAGAAAGTGACTTGCCTCCGGGGCTGGAACTAGTCGCAGAAGTTTGGCCTGCGGACAGGTTAAAGCATCCTTATGACACTTTGACTGTGGGTTTGAAAAATAAAGGAAGTACTCCCATTGTCCTGCATTCACAAGTGCATTTGGGAAATGTTTATGCTGCCACTTCCTTACCTGCTTCTGTGTTGACAAGGAATGAGAGCACAGCCAATGAGTTGAAGCTGGAAGATATTGAAACAGAAGGTGGTCTCTTGCCCCCTCAGTGGCTAACCAGAGTTAAAGAGCTACTAATGAAAAAGAAAAATTGTCTTTCTACTAGTTAACTAGATGTGGGCTGCGCAAATGTGCAGAACACCGAATAAGAATAAAAGAGGACCAGCCATTCAGGGAACATTCCAGAAGAGTAGCCCCAGGAGACCTGGAGGACTTAAGAAAACATTTGGAAGAACTAAAAGCTGCAGAGATAATTTGAGAGTCAAGAAGTCCATATGCCTCTCCCATTGTCATTGATAGGGGAAAGAATGGGTCAATTTGCATGTGTGTTGACTATCGTATTCTGAATCAGTGAACCATTCCAGACCAGTACACAACTGCCCGGATTGAAGATGCTCTAAATTGCCTGTTGGGCAGTAAGTGGTTCAGTGTGCTAGACTTAAGGAGTGGATACTATCAATCCCTATGCACCCAGAAGATAAAGAGAAGACTGCTTTCATTACCCCTTTGGGATTTTTTGAGTTTGGTCGCTTACCTCAAGGTTTAACAAATGCATCAGCAATGGCAACTTTCCAGAGAATCATGGAAAGAACAGTTGGAGACATGCATCTCCTGGAAGTCTTAAGTCTACTTGGACAATATCATTGTTTTTGGGAGGACCCTAGAAGAGCACAAAGAAAGACTGATGAAGGTATTGGACAGGCTTGAGAAGGAAGGCCTGAAGCTGTAATTGGACATATGCAAGTTCTTCCAACCTTCAGTGACCTATGTGGGACATGTAGTGTCTGCAAATGGAATATCCACAGATCCCAGCAAAGTTGAAGCAGTGACATCTTGGCCCAGACCCAAAACTATCACAGAGCTGTGATCTTTCCTGGAGTTCTGCAGTTACTATAGAAGGTTTGTGGAAGGATTTTCAAAGACAGCAAGACCCCTCAACCATTTGCTCCGAAATGATGAGAAAGCAGAAGAAACAGATGAAGATATCCTTGTGAAAAAGCCTAAGAGACCAAGAGGTTCTAAAGAACTCATCAAGAGTCGCTGGGCTCCTGAGTGCGAAGAGTCATTTGAACAGCTTAAGTATTGTCTCGCACATGCCGCTGTGCTGGCATATGCTGACTCAACAAAGCTATACACTTTACATGTGGATGCTAGCAGGATGGCTTAGGAGGAGTCTTTTACCAGGAGTATGACAAGAAGCTGAGACCTGTGGCTTTTATCAATCGGAGTTTATCCTCCACAGAAAGAAACTACCCTGCACACAAGTTGGAATTCCTTGCCTTAAAGTGGGCTGTAGTGCACAAGCTGCATGACTATCTCTATGGGGTTGAATTTGAAGTGCAGATTGACAATAATCCTCTGACATACATCCAGACAACTGAAAAGCTAGATGCTACTGCCCACAGATGGATGGCAGCTCTATGCAACTATAATTTTAGGACACAAAAATGGAGATGCTGATGGTCTGTCTAGAAGGCCTCAGGGAGATTTACACCCCAATGATGAATGGGTGGAAATTCCAGTGCCAGGGGTGAGAGCTATGTGTCAGATTGCAACCTGTTATCAACACACTGAATGTTGGGCCCAGAAGTTGGGTCTGTCTGCAGCAAGCATACCCCAAGATTACTGTAATCTGGTTACTTTGCAGGCTTCATCGCTACCAGCTTTGAGTAACAGTGACCTCAGGAGAGATCAAAGTTGGTGATAGCTGCTTTAGAGAAGAAACAAGTTAATATGCTTTGCACGGATATTCATCCTCTGGCAAGACGTTTGGCCAAAGAATGGGACAGACTCCAGATACAGAATGGACTAGTGTATAGGAGATCTCCTAGTGCACTCGGCAGTGAAAAATGGCCATTGTTGCTTCCTCAAAAGTATAGTGAAGTAGTACTTCGGTCATTGCATGATGAACATGGTCATCTTGGTTATGACAGAACTATGGGTCTGGTATGAGACAGGTTTTACTTGCCATGCATGAAGCAAGATGTTGAGGATTATTGTCGTACATGTCTTCGTTCCATTAGACAGGTTCTACTGGCCATGCATGAAGCAAGATGTTGAGGATTGTTGTCATACATGTCTTCGCTACATGCAGAGAAAGACTCTGCCAACCAGAGCTTTCTCATTGGGTCAAATGGAAAGTAGTGGACCCATGGAACTGGTCTGTATAGATTTTCTGTGCATTGAACCAGATGAAGGCAGGATCAGTAATGTGCTGGTGGTGACAGACACTATACCAGATACGCTCAAGCATTTCCCACTCACGATCAGAAAGCTATTACAGTGGCAAAACTACTAGTTGAGAAGTTCTTTGTACACTATGGCCTGCCAAAAAGGATACACTCTGATCAAGGATGTGATTTTGAGAGCAAGCTTGTCCATGAACTACTCACTTTGTTTGGAGTCCAAAAAAGCCCCATCACTCCTTATCATCTTCAAGGGGATCCTCAGCCTGAGCATTTTAACAGAACTTTACTAGACATGTTGGGGACACTATCTGCTGAGAAGAAGAGTCATTGGAGTAGACATGTAGCCACAGTGGTACATGCTTACAACAGTACTAAAAATGATGCTACAGAATTCTCGCCTTACTTCCTAATGTTTGGAAGAGAAGCTCATCTTCCTGTTGATGTTACCTTTAGAGTCACAGCTGATGATACACCAGTGCGATCTCACAGCAGTTATGTGGAAAGATTCAAGAAGAAACTCAGACAGGCTTATGAGCTGGCTGAAAAATCAACAGGACAAAGACATCAGTGAAACAAGGCTCACTACGACAAAAAAGTAAAGATGCATGATTTGCAGCCAGGAGACAGAGTTCTTCTGAGAAATGTGGGACTACACGGAAAGCATAACCTAGCTGACCACTGGGGATCTAAGATTTACATCATTTGTTCTCAGCTACCTAGTATCCCTGTCTACCAAGTTTGCCATGAGGGGAAAGAAGGACCCATTACGACCTGGCACCGAAACAACTTAATACCTTTGGCAAAATCAGTCAGACTCATGAATCCGGAACCCAGAATGGCTCAGTGGAAGCCTAACTCAAGGGAATCCAGAAGGCTAAGGCAAAGAGGAACTATCCTCTCCAATAGACAAGAGCCTATGCTTCCTCCTGCTGAAGGAGAGGAGGACAGTGATGATGACTGGGGTTTCACTGGGGTTTTTTATGAGGATGTTTAAGACCTCATGGGCTGTAATCTCAATGTAAATGCACCGGAATTCATTCATTTTAATTTTGAGCAGCCCAGACCTAACAATAGACTAAGTAATGTTTCTGTTCCTCTTGCAGAACCTGATGCTGATGGAGGCCCTGCTATGCAAACTTCAGAAAATAGTGCTGAGGACAGTCATACCGTTATGGAAAATGAAAGTGAAGTTACACAATATGAGATCTTAGAAGTAGACAATATGCCTACTGAAGAACTAGACATTGAATGTGATGTGAGAGACAAACCTTCCCAGCAAAATTCCTTAGCTGTTTCTTCTGAACCAAAACTGCAGAGACTGATTTGGCCCCCACAGAGACTTACCTATAACAGTTTGGGACATACTACACAGGAACCTGTGACCACAGCTCATTAGAGGGTCTGTGCTCATAATCCCTATGCCTCCTACTCCAGTGGTAACACCTCATCCCAAGTTAAGCATGAGGCTGATTACCCTTGGTGGAATGTATCTTTTAAATGCAAAAATATTGTTCAGTTGATGGTGCATTAGTGTTTGTAAATATTTTCTGATAATCTACCTTTGGTTTGGGGGGACCCAAGATTTTCAAGTGGGGGTAGAGTGTAGTTCCCACTGTATTTCATTGTAGAAGTAATAAACTGTAGTTTGTCATTACACCACAAGGTGGAGCTCCTTTTCAGGAATATAAAATACAATTTTTAAAGTGAAAGAAGAGACTGGAACACTAGCTGAAGGAGGGAAGACTGAAACACATAGCTGAAGGGAAAAAGGGCCTTGCAGCATGACTGGATTTTCTTTTCTAGTGTTTTGGGACAGAGAAATGAAGTAGCAGATTATATCTGTCTCTTGCTGAAATCCTGGATATGGTATTTTGTGGAATCAGGAAAGAAGTCTAAAACCACTTTTTCCACACCTGCTATGATACAGCAAGAAAAGGAGTTCCCTTCGGCCTAGTACAGAGAAGCCATAAATAATTACCAGAGTTCTGGTAGGTGATTGTCTACTTTTCTCATCATAGGAACCATGGCTCCTGGTCACTAGGATATTCTCGACAGAGTGGTGAGAGGCTCTGACTGTCATTTTATATTTTTATAAGATTGTGGTCCTCCTCCCTTTAATGCTTTGTGGATTAAAAATAACTGGGATCCATATGAGCTCCAACTTGGGCCCCATCATGCCAGCAGCAAGACTGTAAGTAGTCACTGGCCAGTGAACAAGGTATAATAGAGTGCTTCAAAGTTGGTCTGTTTAGAATTGATCAAAGGGGGTAGAGGGTGTTAGTACTGCTGAATGACATTGCATTCTCTCATATTTGTATTGTGGTACTATAAGTCTTTATTGTTCAATGATAATGCATTTTGCCATGTTAGTACTGCTGCCCTAAAGAATCTATACTGCTCAATGATATTGCATTTTCTCATATTTGTATTGTGACACAATAAATCCTCATTGTGCAATGACATTGCATTTTGCTCATGTTAGTACTGCTGCCTTCAAACATTTTGCTGCTCCATGACATTGCATTTTCTCATATCTGTATTGTTGTATTATGACTCTTTTATTGTTTAATGACATTGCATTTTCCCCGTGTTTGTACTGCTGTCTTATAAAGCTTTATTGCTTATTGATATTGCCTTCTTTGTGCATGTTTGAATATCAAGACCTTTTTCTGTTGAGTTCTGGGGTGGAGGGTGAATGTATGCTTTCATTGCATGCATATTCCCACCTTGCCTTATTGCTAACTGGGGCATTGTTGAAATAAGTTGTTTATGGTTGTGCTATTGCCTTTTCAAACTAGATGTGTCACCTAGAATAAAATCTGTCCCTCTTGTCACCTTGGTGTGTTGGGCCTAATAGGGGTGTCACCAGAATCAGGTAGGACGCAACCCATATCCCTTCAGCTACACCTGCATGTGCGCTACACATATACAGGCTAGGAATCCTAACATAGTCTCAACATGATCTCCCTTTAAGAAACCCTGCCTGTGTGGAGGAAATAGATTCTGGCATAATGGGACATTATTCACACAGGTTTTAATGTTGACAGTTAGCATACAGATGGGTCTGAAGTTCTCCACCTTTATAATATCTTTACTGGGTTTATGCAAAGCAATAATGTGTGAGTAGAGGAAGAAGGGTTAATGTTACCTGTTGTTTGAAAAAAATGGAAAAGAACTGCTAAAGGGGTAGAATGAAGGTATGAAAAAAATTGGAAAAGAACTGCTAAACGGGTAGAATGAAGGTATCCAATGATCTATATACCTCACCTATAAGATAGTCTGGACCTGCTGCTTTCCCTGCAGGAATTTGTCAGAGCACTGAGTGAATTTCAGGGACAGTGAAGGGTGAAAACAAGTTGCTGTACATGAGCAGGTAAGACTGACAGAAGAGGGGTATCCTGAAGTAGGTACTGAATCTCCTTGGGGAGGTTAAGAGGCTCCTCCAGGTGGAAAAAAAAACAAATTAACAAAAAGGCTCCAATGTCTTTAGGACTAGTGATAATTTTGCCTGACACATGGTCACTTAATTTAAAGACTTGGCATTGCATTTGTATTTGTTTGGTCAGATGTGCCAGGAGCTTCAGAGAATGAATTCCAGCAGAACAGCCATGGATCTTTAAGTGCTGCAGGGAGAGTTGGTGAGATCATGCTGCTGCAAGCTAAGCTTCTAATAAAGCTGATGTTTGTGAGGGTCTTTGAACTTAGTTAATTAAAAGTGCATGCCATATTAAGTTGCTTTTCCAGGTTTCTATCAGGGAATCTATATTGGCCATTAACTGTGGTTTAGCCACAGACCAGAGAGATTTTAGTTCCAACTTTGAGGAATCCCACCAAATTGGTATAGGAAAAGAGTGTACAGAGTTGAATGAGATGGATGCTTGAAACCACTTACATATAAAACTCACTAAAAGCAGGTCCTTGAGGATCAGGGGTCCACCCGCCAGGGTTAGATGTCCGTCTCCTTTGTGAGGTCCAACAATTTACAAGACTGTCCTGTGATCTGAAAATAAGACAGGATGCATATCAACTTGAACAGCCCTAGGAAGTGACTCCCCTGAGACAAGTCAATAGCCTAATCTGATAGATTGAAGGGTATGGGGGGCCCATGACAGAGAAACCATCCTCATCAGGTTGTAAAAATCTGTATACATCTTCTAAGGTCACAGATTCACAAAGATGCCTAAGCATCACTTAGGATGCATGCGGTCACTAACTGAGTTTAAAGTACCATTAACCCCCCCCTCCCATTAATAAGGAGAATATATACATGAATAAGCATCTAAGGAAGCCAAGAGATCTCTAAAGAAAGAGAGTTGGTGAGAATTAAAACCATAAATATTAGAAACTATGAGCATCCCTAAGACCTTATCAAAACTGACAATCACCTCCTGCCTACCAAAAATTTCTGTTGTTCCTTAATGGTCCAGTTTACGGCTCTTTTAACTAAAGTAGCCACTCCCACTACTGCTAATAAGTGCAAGTTGTGATGACGGTCAAAGCAGTGGCGGCTGGTGACT
Organism: Protopterus annectens; assembly: GCF_019279795.1. Classification (NCBI taxonomy): domain Eukaryota; kingdom Metazoa; phylum Chordata; order Ceratodontiformes; family Protopteridae; genus Protopterus; species Protopterus annectens. The sequence continues at coordinate 685,597,776 of NC_056749.1, read as the reverse complement.
TCAAATTAAAGGGGGGATGCAGGAGACAGCTGAATGGGTGGGGCCAATGGGAAGGGGTGTGGCCAACTAAAAAGGAGTGGATCTATGCTCAAAACCACAACAACTGTAACTTTAATTAAATATGCTGCCCTGGGTGCCAAACCGTCAGTACGAGAGTCCAATCAAGACAAAATGAAGTGTAGAAGAAAACATATTTCAATGCATTTGGCTACATGACAACTTACTTAATATCTAGATGGAAACACAAAGATTGTGAGGCATGAAAGAATAAATTACTTTTTAAATACATTACTGGAATGCCAATCAAAAGCAGTTTTAATTATAATTTATATTCAGCTTTATAAAATTACCAAGTAACATGTTAATCGTAGCAATATCTGTGATACCCCCACTTGTAAAACTGTTTCTTATCCAAAAAAGACCTTCTGCCCAATAACAACTATCTACTTGTTTCATGGGGAAGACATGATCAAAGTAAAAAATGAACAGCAAACAAAAAACAAGCTCAAGATAAATTGCTTAAAGTATTATTGCACAAGTTATGGACCACACATGATAGACTGGCATTCTATTTAGTTTAAGGGTAAAGCCTGCAAAGATGACAACAAGTCTCCAACAAATGTAATGAGCTTCTGAAAATACTGTAATCCTGTCCTTTATTACAAATACTGTCATATGCATTTCAATACCTAAGGCTTATACGTTATCTAGTTATGTAAATATTCTCTGCATGGCAACAACAAAAAGACTTTCAATGTTGATAATTCTTTAACAATATGCTTATTAAAGCTTATTTGTATCTTACAATCTCCAACAAGCTTACCTGATGGTCATTAAAGCATTGCTACTTAAACACAGAGCAAAAGGGCACTGCAACAGCATGCATTTTCTGAATAATACGAAGCATAAATCAACAGTATAAAAATATGACAGAAAACAGAACATTCTGCAAAATCAAGGAGAGATGAAAAGCCATGGTCGTACCTGTGGTCTACCTTGGATGGGGGAATACTCTGCACACTTACACTGCATAACTGCTCCTTGCCTTGCTTGGATACATCCAAAGCCACTACAGTGGGAAGTGGGGTGCAACAAGTATGTCACAATTTGAAATGTCTCTGGCTGACGGTGATGGCTCATACCTCTCAACCTCAGAGCAAGAAATCTGGACAAAGCCATACATAGAAGTGGGACACAGGCCCAAAAATAAGAACACTTTTTAAATATTGCTCTTATAAACTTAGAAAGAAAATAGAATAGTAGTAGGTCTTGCATTAGTATGAATTTTCTGAAGGGTATGAAATCTGAAACTCAAATGTCTGCTATTATTTTCTAACTTCAATCGTTAATGATTTGCCACTAATTTGCCAGAAAACCACAATTTTATGAAAAACGGACCAAAAATGTGATGCAAACATATAAAATTGCCACACAATACAGCTGGGAACCTGTCAAAAAAGGAACACCTTTTTAATATTAGTACTGTTAACTTGAGCAGCTGACAAAATAAAAGCATCTACATGCATTTCGGAAATAAAAGTAATCTATAACTCTGATCATTATATTTATTTATAATTGTAAACCCTCCATATTTTCTTCCAAAATTGCTATTTTACAATAACCACAAGCTGGTACTGAAGGCAAAACGCAAAAACTCCATGGCTCGGACAAAAACAGAAACAGATTTATTGCAAACCAGCAAAGTTAAAACGAAAAAACTCCACCAAAGTACACAATTGCAGTTAAGCGCTTTCATCTGACAAAAAGCAGACTTCTTCAGAACAACAGCAATTAAGACTAAATCATTTAAATAAACTTTTAGGCGCCAAACAGCATTCCAATTAAGACTTTTAAAAATATATGCATCAACTTCATTTCACAACAGTAATCCCATTCATGACACATAATAAATACATAATTAGTCCATTTTTGAATAAATAAATACATACAAATATATTGAATATATTGGAAATATGGAGTGTTGGGTTCCATGGAGATGAGTAAAGCAGCAACAGCAAAAATGAAATGCCCCTTGGGACTCACTTCACTTCCTAGAGAGAGAGAGGCTACCACTGAGAAAAAACAGCTCACAATTCGAGATACCAAAGCTTATATTGAACTATAGTAAGGACTTGAACACAAGCAATTTCGTTAAATGAGTTTACGTTTGATTTCAGCCTGTTCCATGTTAGTGATGAGGCTGAAAGGGAATGATAACTTAAAGGTACTGATTATACTATTAATGTTGAACATCTGAAAAAAAAGTTGTGGGATGAACAAAAGTAGTTACCACAACCATATGAGTAAAGATGGAAAGTATAGGAAAGAGAAATATAAAAATGGAACTATTAATGACTATTTAGATCGTTTTTTAAATGATGATTATGATTTTACAAAATATGATGGTTATGAGGCAGATGATGCTGTTGGGCATAATACTAAAGAGTTTAATACTTCCATCAAGGATAAGATTTATCTGCTTGGAAAAAAGTTATTGTCAATTAAAAATCTGAAAATTGAAAATGCTTATTTTACTAAATGTATTTCCTTGAAAATTGTTCCTAAAGGAATCAGATTTTTTAAAATACCTATGGGGGTAGATTTGAATCAGAATACCATGAGGGAGTTTAACTCCTTGTTTGACAGCTTTGGTTATAGTTATATGAGTTTATTAGTTAAGAAAAATGATGAGAAATTGTCCATGTTGCTACAGGAAGTCGATAAATTAAACCATGAGATAGTTTGCAATTAATTATTTCCTCAATGGGGTGAATTACATGACAAAAAGTTTGCCTCAGTTGAACAAAAAGCTTCAAATATTTATCATAGGAAAAGCAGGAAAATAGTTCGTGATTTGGACCAATATTTCAACAATAGAGCATATATATGGCCTAAGGGTAAAATGGAAGTAGAAAGTGACAGAAATCATAGAAAGGAGGATAGACAAGCAAATCAAGATTCAAATTTTCAGGGGGGCAGGTACTTCCCATCACAGAAAAATTCATACACTCCTTGGAACAGGAGAAAGAGATAAACAATCTTGGTTTTGATACAGGTGACATTGTAAATAGTTTGTGTAAACCAGTTCAAGGACATGATGTGGTAGTTAATATAGTTGAGACACCTATTAGCAAAGCAGATAAGATTATTACTACATATAAAGGGTTTAAAGTGTTTAATTACACCAATATTGACATACCTTGAAATTTATACCTACTGTGAAGTTTAATTTGGTAGATGCAATTACAGAGTTCAAATTTTATTGCTGGAGATTAAATTTAGATATACAGTTCAAATCAAATGAATCTGGAAGCAACATTATTGAGTAAGGTGTTCTTAAAAAGAAAAGCACCTATATTCCTAACTGCAATCCCATTATAGCAAGTTTTGAGAAAATGGGCAGTCAGGATATTTATAATTATTATAAGATGCATAAAATGGACAAGAAGAATGCCTTGACCAAGAGTGACAATTTAACTGAAGGAGAACGTCATTGTCTGCGAACTATTGTGAACAACAAAGAAGTGAGGGTTATGTAGCCGGATAAAGGGGGAGGGATAGTGCTGTACCAAACAATGGATTATATTAATGAAATATATACCATATTATATAATTCTGGCAATTATGAAGCTATCTCCCTCAATGAAGTTAATATAGGGTATAAACGGATAGATTTAGCGCTGGAAGAATATCTGATAGACCACAGAATCACCGGTGAAGTCAATCATTATCTGAAGGTTGATTATCCAACAATGGCCACTATTGTTGGGATTCCGAAGGTCCATAAAAATTTGGAACGTCCACCTTTCAGGCCATTCATATCAGGAAGCAAGTCCAAAACCTTCCCTGACGTCACACATATGGGGACAGGGGACCTTATTATTATTATTATTGACCTGACCTATTTATTTACATCCCCAAAGAAAGAAAGGTTTTGGACTATTCTGTAATAGTTTTGAGGAAATATTCTAATATGACTGGGATAAAAATATGTTTGATTACTGATATGATGAGCCTAGAGGCTTTAGGAGGGAGCACATGTGCTGCTACATATGTCTTTATCTTGCTGTTATTGAATGAATTTTTAATTGTAATTTTGTGAATTTTATTAATATATTATTACATATTATTCTAGGTTTAGACAATTTGTTTGTTGTTTTGGAAAAGGTCCCATTCTTTTCGATGATTTTTTTATTGATTATTTAAAACAGCATTTAGATTTTTTAAAATTTATTTAATTAAAAGAAAGATGGAGGACAGCTCTGGACACTTTTATTAGTCACGGAGAGGAGGAGGATTAGTCAAGTATTCACAGAAAGGAGACTTTTTGAATGATCATTGAGCTGCCCGTATATCATCGACGAGGATAATATTAAAATTATGGAGCTACTATAAGTCTATCTATGTTAGAGTAGAGGATATCCTGAACATCTATTAAATGATGTGTTTTATGTTTATGTCAAGAGGGGTGGGGTAGAAGTATGTGCCCTATTAGGTCACCTTTACAGGTTGTTGGCAACATTGGAATTTAATTACCATGGATGATAATTTAGTGCAGGTTTTAGGCACTTTGCCCAAATTTGTTTATAAGACTGGATTTAACCTAAAAGCATGTGGAAAAGGTTAAAACAAAGGGCACTACAAGATGTGCAGCTTGCAACCAGTGTAGTTTTATCAATGAAATAGCTGGTTTTAAATTGGATAATTTCAACAAGACATTTATACGGAGTAGAGCAGGTAATTGTCATACTAAATATGTAGTTTATATAGCAAGTTGTAGTATATGTCCGGCGTTTTACATAGGTAAAAAAGGGGAGAGAATTGAGAGCAACGGATTTATGACCATAGTTATTCTATTAGATCTAAGGATAAGAAAAATGCTCTATGCAAACATATCTTGAAAAGTGGTGATAAGCACCAATTCAAATTTGCTATTGTTGATCAGGTTGAGGTTACAGTATAAGTTGGTAATTTTAAAGCCTTATTGGCTATGAAGGAGAGCAAATGGCAGATTCTTACGGATGCCACCAGGCTTCCAGGTATAATATTTTTTATAGTATACCTTTTTTTTTAGTCTAGGCTAGTCTATATATAGGGTGAGGATATATATATCTTCTATATCTGGACATTTTTTGTTAGGTACAATAGTATTTAGGCTTATCATTTTATACTAATATTATTACATGTTTTAATTTATATTTCCAATATATTCAATATATTTGTATGTATTTATTTATTCAAAAATGGACCAATTATGTATTTATTATGTGTCATGAATGGGATTACTGTTGTGAAATGAAGTTGATGCATATATTTTTAAAAGTCTTAATTGGAATGCTGTTTGGCGCCTAAAAGTTTATTTAAATGATTTAGTCTTAATTGCTGTTGTTCTGAAGAAGTCTGCTTTTTGTCAGATGAAAGCGCTTAACTGCAATTGTGTACTTTGGTGGAGTTTTTTCATTTTAACTTTGCTGGTTTGCAATAAATCTGTTTCTGTTTTTGTCCGAGCCGTGGAGTTTTTGCATTTTGCCTTCAGTACCAGCTTGTGGTTATTGTACAGTCGCTGGAGTTTTTTGTTCATTTAAAATTGCTATTTTGCAGAGGGATTATTAGGAGGAAAGCAATATTTTGAGCCAAAATTTGGGGACAGTTGAGAGGTTTGGAATAATATAAAGCGATTTGTTTGCATGTACCTCTCAACCTCTTAATGCAGGAAATCTGGACAAGGCCAAATATATTGGGGGAACATACAAACAGTACTAAAAATTGCTCTTGTATAAGGATAGTTGATAGAATAACAGGTCTTGCTTTAGCATGCATTTTTCTGAAGGTTATGATGTCTGAAACTCAATGTCTGTCATTATTTAGTGACTTCATTCCTAAATAATTTGACAGAAAACCACACATTTTATGAGGAACAAACCAAAAATAAGAAGCAAAAATCTGGACAGTTGAGAGGTATAGTTCAGCCGGGGCTGTCTTTGAGTTTGCTGCCCTTCCCCCATCACAAAATCATGGTCGAATGGAGCTTCCCCCCTGCAGCCATTCCAATGTCCCATTCCTTGGTTATTTCGCCCCATTTACCATAAACACTGTAGTCTGCATACTGCTTTACTTCTGCGATAATTTGGATTTCATTTGAATGTTTTATTTTGCATTTTACAGCACAAACACTATCTGCTAAACAAAGCAATGCAGTCTCACAATGAAAATAGACTTAGCATTAAAACTTCTCTGCCCTTGAAACTCACATTCATTGAAACAGCATTGAAACCCACATTCAAGGAAAAAGCATTTTGCCAGTGGCAGATAAAGATTATCTTTGGGCTGTTTTCAAATCATAGGCCCCTTGAACATGGAAAATGCACACGCTCTATGATACACCTTCTTGACTGTATTAAATTATATTCCTTGTAGAATACAATACAGTTGTTAGAGGGCATTTTACATTTATTGTTTTGAACATTTTTCCAGTAAACAATGAAACAAAATGTATACCCCTATAATGACAAAACTGCCCAATTCAGAGCATTTCCATCATAAAAGTCTACTCAAACTTCTACAGTCCACCAGTATCAGTAAATATACACAATCTCAGAAGAAGTAAAAGTCATCTAAATTCCACATTAAAGAAATCTGTAACTAATGAAGAGGTTGCTGCTAGCAAATAACTTTATATGTCATTGTTTCATCTACAAATAAAGTGCCTGCTGCCCTTGAGGAATAAATTGCCTATGTTGCATTAAAAATGATAAGCTAGTACTATCGCAATAGGGAATGGATGGCAAACATAACAGGTTCATAGTTACTAGGTATCTTCACCAAAAAGGACTGCAGCATCCACCCCCTTTACAACACAGTACAGTATGAGTAATGCATCTACTTACTGTGGCAGTAGAACCCACAGCCTTCTTTATCAAAAGCAAGTACACTACCTGTTGTGCTATTAACAATGCAAGCCAACTCAGCATACGCAGCACTAAACTTCTGTTCTCCTGCAGCTCTCAGCTCCTTGTAAAATCTACTCGACACTCAGCTGTATCTCTGAACTTTGCAGCACAAGAAATCTGGAAAAAGCCAACATTTATTTGGGGAGGGCAAAAGCCCAAAAATCAGGGGCACATTTTAAACATTGCTTGTATAATGTTGGAAAGTTGCTAGAATAAAATGCTGTGTTACTACCATACATTTCACTGCCAAGTCTTAAACCCAGGACCCTGTGCCAAACAGTCAGAGCAACATACCACTATGCCAAATCAGCTGTTTTATGAAAGAGAAGAAGACAAACTTAAATGGCTACCATTTAATGAATTCAGTTCTCACCACAGCTGTCAACCTCTTAGCACAAAATACCTGAACAAAGCCAATAATGGGGGAATACAGCCCTCAAACATATTCAGCAAATTCAGTTCTCACCATAGCACTCAACCTTAGCACAAAAAACCTGGACAAAGCCAGTAATGGGGGGATACAATCCCAAAAATAGGGACTCATTTCAAATACCCATGTTATAAACTTAGAAAATTGATAGAATAAAAGGTTTTATGTTACCATGTACTTTCTGAAGAATGTGAAGTCTGAAATTCAAATGCCTTGTTATTTTTATTTATTTAACATTTGTTAACCAGGAAAGTCTGACTTGGAACAAAAGCCAATTTTCAGCAGAGGCCCAGGGAGAAAGTGCAGACACGTCTTTGTAAGATGGGAGGACATGCAGTCTCCACACACAAGGCACCCAAGCCAAGAATCAAACCAGAAAACCTGTAGCTGTCAGGCAATAATGCTACCAGTGCACTACTGCACTACTGACTGTGTGTGGAAAAACAAACATATAGAAACCACAGATTTTATGAGGAACAGAACAAATATGAGGCAAAGATCTGCAAACTTCTTTTACAAATGGTTGTGGGTAGGGAATTCAGGCCCTTGCCACCTTGCATCCAAGGTACAGCATTCAAGCCTGAGGTATTCTTTACCCACCACTATGTGTTCCTTTTCTCTCTAGCCACCAGTATACAGCGACTGGGGCATTTTACACAGACACACACCACTTAGATTAGGTTGCATTCATTTCCAAACCTGCCCGTAAATCCACTATATTAGTTCAGTGCATCTCCATGCCCATAAATCCACTTTTGGTAGTGTCCTCCTCAGCCCACGCACGCTAACGGTCCTTCTGATAGGTTTCTCAGCATGCCGATGATGCTGGTTTCTCGCAAGTGTAGACTGGAAGCACCAGACTGCTGACGATGCAGTCCGGTGTTGTTCGTTCTGTGGACGTCATCATTGCACAGTCTTCTGGGGCTGCAGGGCAGAGATGCTGTTCTCCCTTATCTGGAATGCCTGACAGAGCAGTCTGGAGTTCTGAGAGAGTACCAGGAACTCTAAGCACTCATGCATGGAGTTCTGGGACTCATTTCACCACTTTTTCTTATCCGTTCATTCTGTTTGATTTCTCCATTTCAAGGTGGGGGGGCTGCAGTCCTGCAGTCCTATAGCACGAGCCACCCTTGGGTCAAAGGTAGCAAAACGTTTAAACATTCTAAAATGTTTCTTAGCAACTTTACGTCCTTGCATTCCTGGAAAAGTACAATGGCAATGATATATTTCTGAATCCAATGAGAAGTCTCTTTACTCTTCAGCTTAAAGTTTAAGCCATGTACGTTAATTGAAAAACAAATAACTATTATTAGAGTAGAAAGACAGTTACTTTAATGATAGTAACAAAAACAGCTGGGATGATGTATTTGCTCAAACACCAGTCTTCCCCTTTGGATAGTAATAAGTAATCCCTCGAGGCCCCCGACCATGTAATAATAGGAAAAGGCCTGGAGGGAAATAAAGTTGCTAGAAACAGGACAATCACTCTAAAAATCAAGTGTTCCATACCATATGATCTGCAACTGCAGTATCTCTACTGCTACTTCTTTATCTTTAGTCTTAGTCAGATATTTCTCCATGCCTTTTGGTTTAGTGATAAAGACAGCATGAGAGATGTCATTCCTTGCTGGTTTGTCAGGCTCATTGGCTGAGTTTTTGAATATCTTACTTCAGTCTGTTAATGTAGGGGATTCATCACTATAGTTTTGTAAGGAGAAAAACAGCTGGACTGAACAGAAGGATGCCTACCTATATATCGGGTCTATATTAGAATACCGAACATTAAAAATTTTGAGTGTTCTACTATTGACCCATTTTCAGTGAACGCTGAAAATATTGAAGAAACAGAAAACCAAAATTTTTCCTAGGGAAAGAATTTGGTTGTCCATTTCTGTTGCTTTGGTATTTTCAGCGCTGTGGTGGAAAGTTACGGGTCTGGATCAGGTAACTGTGCTATTGTGTGGACGTGAGAGTTAGGGTGGGTTAGGTGAGTTAGGGTTAGAGCGCAGGTCAGGTAAGTGTGCGATTGTGTGGATGTGAGGGTTAGGGCAGAGTAGGTGAGTTAGGGTTACGGCGCGGGTGAGGTAACTGTGTGATAGTGACAGACCTTAGGGTTAGGATTTGGGTTAAGGTAAGTGGATAGTTTGTGATGTATGTATAGTTTATTGTAGGGTTAGGTGTAAGAGTTTAGGTGTATGTGTGTGGATTGCTGTTTGTTTGGTGTGCTTGTGTTGTGTGTATGTGTTTTGGAACAGTGAATTTTTTCCCTAGGAAAAAATTCACTGTTCTGTATGTTCAATGTTTTAAATTTTTGATTCATAGGGTTCGATATTAGAACACTCAAAATTTTGAAAGTTCGGTGTTCTAATATAGACCCTACATATCACAGTAGTTCAGAGGAACAGGCAGTTCCTAAGATTAAAGCACGGGGTTCCATTTTTGGCTTATGTCCTTGCCATCTGGCTTATCTACTGCACCTTTACAAAATGCCTTGCTCCAGTAATTACTGTCTGCAAGGCAAAGGGTGTACACATGTACCCATACCTGGATGATTGCCTCATTCAGTCCTCTTCCCTGTCAGAAGTTCAGTGTGTCATACAGATTAACATGGACTGTTTTCAGATGGTAGAACTATGTGTAATTCTACAGAAATCCCAACTAACCCAAGTCAGATGGATTATATTCCTGGAATATTTTCTGGGATCAGAAAATAGAAGGCTTTCCTGACTCTAGACCAGATCGTCTTCACTTTTCAGTCTTTAGCAAGATTGCTATTTTCCTCTGCATTTCATCCATGCAGTTACTAAGACTGCTTGGGTATGTGGCATTCTGCAGTTCTGTTGGTTGCTCTGGCCTGGTTGCACCTGAGAAAACGTCAGTAGTACCTCAGAAACAGGTGCTGCTGATGTTTTCACACCCTTCAGAAAACAGTCTACTGCTTCCATGCATTAAGAAAGAAACTGCATGATAGACAGATAGCATCTGATTGTACAAGGACAGCCCTCTTTAAGCTTCAGACAGAGCCCCAGGTTTTCACAACAGATTCCACTGATGTTGCATGGTGAACCCATACAGGTACATCAAGGTCCAAGGTACTTGGGACAAGCAGATAAAGTGAAGCACAGAAGCAGAACTGAAACAATGGCAGTGAGCTTGACCATCAATGCCTTTTGGAACACCTGGCTGCCAGGCCAACTGATTTTCAATAAATAAGACTGGACTCACTCCTATCTTCTGTGCAGACTGGTCATGCAGGTTTGAGAGGTGACCCACGACACAGAGGTTACCCAGTAGCCAAATACATCCCTGACAACAGCTTGGCAGACAGACTAAGTGGAATGCTGAAAACAGTATTCTTGGATCTGGTCCACAAGTGCTATTTATCCAAAATATACTTTTCTGGTTCTTCAGAAAGCAGCTCAAGATGATTTGCACCAGGATTTTTCCAAAAGTGTCCTGGTTGACAGGTGCCTTGTCCACCTTTTGGGTATTTCTATTTCTGTATGATTTCCTCTCCTTTCCTCCTCAGCCCTAGGGTACTGCAGAAGGTCAGAGAGGAGAGGCCAAGGATGATTGTAATAGCACCATACAAAGGGGCAGTGTTTTTCCCTCCTGCTGTGTTTTGCTAAATAGAAACCCTCTCTTGCTACAGCAGTAGGTAGACAACCTGTTTAAGATCAGGGATGCTGTCATACATCCCACACTGAGTACATTCAGACTGACATGAGCGAATGACTTAGTTCTCATCTCCACTACACACATGTTTTCAGAGGAAGTGTTACACTTATTAAGGGAGACTAGAAAACCCAGGACTAGGAAATCCTATGTACCTTAGTAGAAAAAGTTATCCTACTGGTGTCCTAACAGAGAACTTAAGCCAAATCAGATGCAGCTATCTGTGGTCCTCACTTACCTGTCAGACCTTTTCAAACTACTCCTAAACTATGCATCTATAAAAACCATACTCAGACAGAGCTACCATTACATCCCACTGTGTTCTCACAGCCATCAATGGAACAAGTCCTCAAGGGAACCCTCCACCTAAGACCTAGCATAAAAGAAAGAGCTCCCACCAGGTCCTTAACATTGTGCTAGAAAGGCTAACATTACCATCCTTTAAGCAAATTGCTTCAGCCCCTCATCAAGATGTTATCCTGGAAAACGCGATAGAATTGAGTTCAGCTGGATGTATCTCTGAACTGAAAGCTCTCATATATAAAGAGCCATTCTAGGTCTTTCATAAGGACAGGATCATCTTATGCACAAATCCTAACTTTGTGGCCAAGATGGTGACTGAACTCTCTTTAAACCAGGCCATCCATTTACCATTTTCCCCTCACCACAGAGTAAATGGGAAGGAGTGTTACATTCTATTTGATGTACACAAGCAGCTCAGATTTTACTTAAAAAGATCTATATTAATCAGAAAGTCATAAGATCAATGGGTTCATTTCTTTTGCGAAGGGAATGGAGGAAAAACTTGTCAACAAACAAAAAAAAAATATCAGTTGTCTGGCACTTAAAGATCAAGTTTAAAGGGGCAGACAGATGTTGCCAAAACAAATACCATTCTACCCATTGAATTTTTGCTGTTGGAATCACTCAACTTTTTTTCTCTTTTTTTTTAAACATCTTTATTGGGAGGGTGGCCTAATGGTTAAGGTGTTTGCCTTACAAACACAAGGTGCAGCGTTTGAGTCTCACAAAGGATAATTAGCTAGGCTTAAAATGGCTCACAAGGGCAGTTAGCCTAATACTAATCTATAATACTAATCTATTGAATTATCACTTGTGACAAAGGTAAACTTACATTTAAATAAAAGTAATCAAACCATATTAACAAGTTCACATTTACAAACATTATAGGCTATATAATAATATATGTGATTTATAATCTAAGCGACATTACATAAATTATTTAGCTCATTACTTCTCTTCAACCTCATTCACCCTCCAAAAGATTTTCTCCATTTATTGTTCTGATAGTTTCCATTTTACTCATTCCCTTTCCTTAAGATCCCACTTTTTTTTTTTTTTTTTTACCTGTGTTACAGTATCTAGATTTTCTAGTAATTGCTTTTTTGGCAGCCACCAGAATTAAACTTAACAAGGTCTTAATGTGCCTAGACAAATCAGATCCTGTGCCCAGCTTTAAAAAATTCCTTAGTTACACCCATTTGCTTGCCCAATATTTCTGACAGAGTACTCTGCAGGGAATTTTTGAAGTAAATACACTCCCAAAAACATATGTTTCCAGTTACCTTTTTCTTCCCCATCATACCTACAATATTGAGGTATGAGGCAAAACACACTACACCAACTTTTATATTATAACTGCTGGATGACTTTAACCCCTGAAAAATAATATAAAAGGAAAATATTATAATACAGCCAGGTACCTATTTTGGTAAGCAATGGGAGACAGGGAGTCAAAATAACTTTTTCTAAATAACCATGCAGTGAACTCCCTTCCTATTAGTTAATGTTCAACACTTGATACATTTCTACCACCTTATGAGGGGTAGTGTAGTGTTCCATATTTTGTAGACGGAATGTTGACTATAGCTGTTGTGTCTTTAGTTATTTTGTTTGTTGGTATTATGGATGTCATGTAATGTCAAACCATACTAAACTGTCAAAAAATGAAGGCCCCTCAGCATACGAATTTTAATTATCTCATCATAAAAATACACATTTTTAAAGTCTGCTGCTAGACTTGTTCATAGACATTTATAATAAAATCATAAATGCATCATTTAAAATCTGACACCACCAAAAATGTTTTCAAATCCTGCAGTAGGTTATTGCAACAGGATATTCCCCTTTGATTGTCAACCATACCTCACAATTGTCCTTATTGTTGCACAATGCCCCTGATTTTGCTTCACACATTTGCCTTGTTCATCATAATATTTTTTTTAATTTTCTGGTAAATCACCCATGATTACAGCCAATCAGTAGTGCCAGTCATTACAGTTTTATACATGTGGATGCTAAATCCATTATTCTACTACTTTTTAAAGAGAATTAGAGAAAAAATTTAATAAATCCTGATTTTGCCCCCTCCCCCTCCCCCTCACACATTATTGTTGTCTTTGTCCAAAATCCTTGACCAAATAGATTGAGAAGTATGGAGCTAACCCACAACATTCATATCTAATTGATTTCTACGGGTGTTACTACAGCAAACCAGAAACAGAATAGTAGACAATTCATGTTGTTTCATTTACTTTGTGCAGTTTTTGTCTTTGTCGGTGCTGCTTTCCTTGCAGGGGCTGAAAACTTAACATCATGCATTAATTTATCATCGCCATTGTATCACACTTGTTTCATTATATATTTGTACTCTGACAATAGTAATGTACCAGAATCATTAAGTTGGGATTGTATTTCAATGGACGTGCCATAGTAAAGTGAACTTGGAAGTCCTTTTCCCAGAATTCACTTAAAGCTCTCTTTATCCGAGTCATACTAGGCAAAAGTCAAATGCTGCAAGGGCTCCTTTGAGAGAAACTTAGCAAGTACAGCAAAGGATAACCATAAGGCCTTTTACAGCTACATACATAACCTAAAGGATAGGACCAAAGCATGCTCAGAACTAGTGGCCAAAGGTATCACACACTGACCCCACAGAGATAGCAAACCTGCTAGTTGATAGGTCTGACAAAAATTTCACACCCTTATTCCCTCCTAACTTACAACAAACCTTCCACCAACACCCCCACTCTACATATCTGAAGAGCAGGTCCTCAAAGCCTTGTCCAAGGCAAAAATCATGGCCTCTATGGGACCAGATGACATCCCAGGCTATCTTCTAAATAGGCTAAAATGTGAACCAGCATCACCACTAAGTATCTATTTCAATCATAGCCTAACCACAGGCTTTCTTCCTGCGAAATGGAGAACAGCAACAGTTATTGCCTTCCAAAAAGGCGGCCTAGCAACAGACCCAGGGAATTACAGTCTCATAAGCCTGATCAGCCTCATCTGTAAGGCCATGGAACTTATCATTATGGACTTCATAAATAAATAAATAAAGACATAGAAGACCTCCAAACCCTGGATCCTATCCAGTTTGGCTTCATGAAGGGCAGGCCCTGCCTGTTAAATGTGGTGGATTTCTTTGAAAATGTGACCAAGGCCATTGATGAGGTCAAATCTGTGCACACCGCATACCTTGACCTGGCAAAGGCTTTTAACACAATCCCACATTCAGGCATTACCAATAAACTTAGTCAAACTGAATGTAAACTCCTTTGTTGTAAGATGGCTTGCCAACTGGCTCACAAATCGGACACACACTATCAAAGTGGGTGATTCCACATCAACCAGCAGACCTATTACTAGTAGGGTGCCACAGGGGTCAGTGCTGGGCCCCTTACTGTTTGGTATATACTTCTCAGATATTCATGTCAAAACTAAGAGGTTGTGGCTGACCAAGTTTGCAGAAGACTGCAAACTAGGTGCAATCATTGAATCCCCAAATGATGCCAATATACTGCAGGAGGACCTCACACAGAGCAATGACTAGTGTATTAGTCACAGTCTCAAACAGAATGCAAAGAAATGCATCATCATTCCCTAAGCAATGTCCCCTCACACTATCAAATCAACAACAATACCCTACGTACCCATGAAACAGTAAGGGACCTGGGATCACAAGTTACTGTAACCTTAACTTCAATCACTATATGTCTACTGTAGTAAGGATCTACATAGGATCTACATAGCACACTTGATTAGAAAAGGCATCGCCTCAAGAGCAAAAGAAGTTATAACCTCCCTATACTCGGCACTTATTTGGCCCATAATTGAGCATAACTCCCTGTTTGACATGCACTTTACTAAGCACCTGCAGCAATTAGAGATACCTCAAAGGTTTCTAACAAAGGAGATCAAAGGACTCCAGCATGTGCCTTACACAGACCAACTAAAGTACATGATACTATACTCTGTATCATATAGACTTCTTAGTGGAAACTAATGCTTACCATGCAGAGCAATCTAGTACCCAAACCTAATGAACTTGCTGCATATCCATAAATGAAACGGGATTAGGGCTACCCATTCCAGGGATCTAAATATGGCCTGTGACTTAAATAGGACATGCTGGAGGGACAGACTTATCTCTCAGCGACTGCCATTTCTTTGGAAAAGGCTACCAACTCATGTGAGACAGAGCATCTTTATGAGACTTTTCAAGAGGAACCTGGATGAGTGGATGGGCATCATAAATTCTTACCTGGGAGAGGCCACAACCATCCTGGACATGGGCAGTCATCACTAAATTCAATCTTAGATATTGACTAGCATTTCTGTGGTATTACATTGGGATGAAGTGGCTAGGCTTACAATGACCTCAAGATTGATAGCCTAGTAATCTCCTATGATAAAACAAATGTTTTAGCTTTCACTTAACTGGAATGGCAGTTGTGTGGGTCACAGGAATGTTAGACAGCTTCTCAGACCTATTTTCATTTTCAAAATAAAATGAATGAAATTACTCTGATTTATGGTTTCAGAGCAGCTCTTACCTGTTAACAGATGTTAATTTTTATTTCAGCAGCTGAGGCAATATTTCTGTTAATAGTAGAGGTACATTTTCAACAAAATAAACTAGTTGAGCTGTGTGTTTTTAAGGCTTCCATTTTTTAGTCCAAGTGCTGTCAGACAATCTCCCACGTTCCTCCCGAGGAGTAAAAACTCTCTCTGTAATGCACAAGCTGTTTAACTACCACTCTTGCTTCTAATTCAAGGAATTTTAACAGACATTTAAAATGATTTTACTATTCACTGGTGTCTGTAGTGGGATTATGTGTGTGTTTATCTCAAGTGTTGGCAAAATGCCCTGTATTTGTTTAAAAATATTTTCCTTCCAGTGCAGCACAGAACAAAATAAGTATGACTTTCTGTTCTCGAATTTGGGTTAATGACATCTTTTCTCTTTCTACGGAAGAACAAATGTTTTGTATCTGTAGCTACACACTTGACTTCTTATACTGTAGCACACCAACACTTCATCCAATCCATAACACTTGATCATGACAAATTAGTAGTTTGACTGTGTTGTGAGCATTGCCAAGATTTGAAAGATTTTGTCATTTATTGTTTTTTTTCCATAAGAATGGTCTTTCATTTTTAACAGTGGATTATTGTGCGAGTTGTTGCCATGCATCATGAATTTCATACTGTACTGGTATGGTGTTTTTTTCTACACAAGAAACATCTTTATTAAATTATCACGTATGACATAGGCAATTATACATTTATATAAATTAAAACAAACCATTCTGACATAATTCTAGTTGCAAGCATTTCACATCACAAACCATATTGACATAATTTTAGTTGCAAACATTATACATGACTTATAATCTATCCAGTTATTGTCAGTCAAACATTACGTAGCTCATTCAAATCCTGCCTTCTTTTAAACCTCATTCCTCCTCTGCATGTACTGTTTCCACAGTTCCCGTTTTTTTCTATGCAATTTGTTCCTACCCTTTTCTAAAGATCCCAATTCCAGTTGTTTTATCTCTGTTACTATATTCACTACTTCTAGTACAGTTGGTTTAGACTTTCATTTGCATTTTCTAGTAATCACTTTTTTGGCAGTCACCATAATTAGACTCAACAAAGCTTTAATCTGTCTAGGCAATTCAGATGCTGTATCACAGCTCAATAAAATATATATATCCTTAGTTACACCAAGTTGTTCACTGAGTATCTCTGACAGAGTAGTCTGCAAGGAATTGTCAATGTCTGCCAACTCATTACACTCACAGAAAATATGCTCAAAATTACCTCTTTCTTCCCCATCATACCTCCAACACTTGCTGTCTATCTGAAGAAAAATTATTTGGAGTTATAAAAACAGGAAACACCATAGGGTGTTATTTTAACTCTTTACTGATGAGAAATCAGTTTGGCAGGAAGGAATGCTGAAGAAAACACACACATATAAAATTGATTCAAAGTACAAAAACTTTACATTACAAATTGCTCCTGTTTATAAAAGTAATGTAAAGTTTTAGGAGAATAACATTTTGAATTATAATTAGGTCTGCCCTATCATCATGCATAGTTGGTATTTCTTCATGACAAGGATATCAGAAATTGCCTGTTCGGCTGTTTAGGAAACACTTCCATTCAAGTTTTCATGCAGCATCTTCCCCAACAATCCAAATCCTACAGTGGGTGCAAATACACGGTGAGAGGAACAGCATCTGAGTTTGTATTTAAATTCACCATCCAAAGTGGGGCATTACACACTCTTACATACTCATATTACACACACACTTAAGAACCCAACCGGCAGGGATTACAACTCAAGTGTGCGTCTGCAATGCACACAAGACAGGGAGAGGGTTTCTCAAATTGCCCCTTTTCCTAAAAGTAATGTAAAGTTTTTGGGCAGTTGGAAGGAAGTACAATAACAAAAGTGGTTTATGCACTCAATTCTTACCAAAATACTTATGTAAACACTTCCAAGCAAAGATCCTAAATCTTCTAGACTTTGTTACATATTTGGGAGACATACATATACCCCCATTGTTTCTTTTTGAATTGCTTATCCAGTCTCTCTTCCCAATCTTTTCTAACCTCCTCTGATTGATTCCTATAGTTATCATGCAATATTTTGTATGCTCTGCTAATTACTTCTTTTTTAACACCAGCTTCTGTTCTACATTCTACTAAAAACTCTACCCCCAGGATTCAATAATGCATACACTAAGCATAAACCAAGTGTACACTGTTCTGAGTGAACAGACAACACAGGCATAACTCACACCTAGATCCTCCTAATGTTAGTTTCCCTACTGATTTTCTTGCACCTCATAAAGGTTACCACAAAGTGTAGACTATATGTACACTTAGTTTAATCTTTCTGGTGGGGATGGTAGTAGCTCTACTAGCAAGTTGAAATACATTATTCTGACCATGATTTACTTTATTTTTGGTAATGTCACATCACAGGTGATCAGCAGGAATGGATATCTCTTGCAATGTGGGTGGTTGCTGGGTAAAAGCAACAGATAGCTAGGCAGAGTGAGGTAATTGTTGACATGGCTTGGCTTAGGCAGAGAACAATGGATAGTTTTAGTAGATGAAAAACATTTCTGTGACTATCAGTTCTTTCATTTTCATTGCAATCTAACATCAGAGGGGTACACAAAATGTGGCTATATTTTTGGAGGGAGGGAGACAGACCTCGTGAAAGTACATGGCAGTTGAATTATATTTCTCATTTATAGGTAGTGTATGTGTCTATGAAAAATGAGTTAAAATGTGTTATTGAGGTCACTGTGGCTTTCATTTTCTTCCCATCTTACTTCTGATATATGCATAATAAGAAGATATCTTGTTTGGGGAAGGGCAACCTATATATTAAAGCAAAGGTCAGTTACATGCCAAGCTAAACAATCGTTGATACAGCTTATCTGGGGAGCTGTATATATGTGTCAGAATGACAAGCTGCAGTCCTTTACTGTGGTCATTGTTTCTCCTCATAATCAAACATCAGAGGTGTACACAGAAGATGGCTCTCTAACACATTACAGTTGCATTGCCACTATCAAATAAAAGTTATATGGCTTGTTGGCAGTGTATGCATCTTAAGTAGTAAGTTGAAATGCACTACTGTGGCCATTATATCTTTCATTTTATTATCAAAGGAACAAACGTATACACAAATGGGGGTTAGTTTATGGTTTATTGGAAGGGGAAATGTATGTGTCAGCGTGACATAGCTATTTAATTTATATGAATTCTACATAGTCAAAGTGGTGTGAACTCTCTAATGGGACACATTCCACTAAGACAATATATGTTAAAAAAAGCTGAAGCTAGTGATTGTTTTAAGTTTAGAAACATAGTGAAGAGATAATCCATAGTTTTGGCTCTCAGGTTGTTGTTTCATACTTTCACACACACACACACACACACACACACACACACACACACACACACACACACACACACACACACACACACACACACACACACACACACACACACACACACTGCAGATACCAGTTTACATTTTTAGTTTTTCCCATTCAGGGACAAACACATTATATTAAAAATCATAAATGTATTTTGCTGTAATAATGTTAGACTGAACACCACTATTTGTTCTTTCTGAAAGTGATAGCTTCTATCATTTGAAATGTTGTTATGGGAAAAATAAACAGAAAGGATCAACAAAAAGAGTGACTTGACACTCAGAAATTCTGTGTGCAGCTGTTCTATAACCTTTGCACCAAAAAGCACAATTTAACTATGAACATCCATATTTGTTTTCACAAAAAATACTAAAAAATGTCAAAACTGTTTCTAACATATAAGCCTGTATTGACAGTATCTAGCAATAAACATTCATGGCCATTAGAATATTTCAAGTTGCACTATATTCAATGGTAGGAATATCAGAATTAAGATGCAGTGAAATACTTGGGAGGGGTGGAATGATATTCTTGACTGTATTTTGCTTGGTATGCAAGTATCTTATCAGAAATCCTTGGATTTGTTTTTTGTTTTGTTGTGAACTGCCAAGGGGAACTGACATACAGTCTCATGTACAGTTAGCAAATCTAGTGTTTCAGAAGGTTTTTTTCATAGTCTGGCACTAAACTCAGTTTCTAGCTGAGGCTATGTGACCTCTGCTCACAAACCAATGCCCATTATATATGAATAAAATTTTCCCATAAAATCAGAAGGAAAAATCCTACATATTTCATCAGAAAAAGTATATTTTATTACTCAGTAAATGCTGTGGCTGGAATGTCATGTTTTCGTTCAACTATTCTAAAGACAAGTGATTGGAGCATTTCTCCCTGGGCCTCTGCTGAAAATAAGCTCTGTAGAACCTAATCGGACTTTCCCGGTCAACAAATGTTAAATAAATAAAGAAATAAATAAAGAAAATAATACACTAAAATGGTATGGTTGAATTCTGTTGAGTATTATTGAAACTACACAGGGTAATACAGCATTATTATATGCAATTTGTAGCAGATCACCCTATTACTACAGCCTTCAAGTTTTTTAATGAAATCTCTAAGACGTGCTTGAGCTATAACTTTTCATAAAGTGGCAACAGGTGCGTTGGTTCACATACCTTTACTGACACAGTTTAACATCTTGCCTTATGCTCTGTTTCCATTTTGGGTGTGGTGTTGAACTTTTTCTCAGTATACCAGGAAAGTAATGATTTAGCATACATATTTACTGTGTTGCCATTACATTAGAAGCAAAACCATTTATATTTTCCTAGGAAATGTATATATACTTTTTTCATATGCCACATGCTGTAGATAACATTCCATAGACAGGAGTGACTCAGCTAGTATGGTCAAATTCAGCATAGTTCTGCAACAAAACGCTTAATATTAGAATAGTAGTTTTAGGTGCTTTTTGTACCTGAACTGGGTCTGGTGAGTGCCTAAAGGGTTTGTAATAAAATCTGAAATGGAAGATTGAGATCAAATGTTTTATATACAGGCAACATATCCATTGTTTCAGAGGTGATCCCTGCTGTAGTGTGATATTTTGCATTATACTCAGTTTTCATTATAACTATTATATTGACCTTGAAAAATATCTAATAGAGTAATGGCCTAGAATGCTTCTTTACTGACATGTCATTACAGCAGAAGTAAAAGTTATATTTATTTCTACTGGAAATGTCTCAATGGACTTATGATCCTCTTCCATATTTTAGACTCATATGCAGTGAAGTACATTAAATAAAGATAAGTTTATGCATATGTCCTTGCAGTTGGAATCTCCAGCTATGTTGCATAGCTGAGGGTCATGAGATATTCCTCTGTGAAATATGATGCATTATGTCATATGGATACAGGGAAAATGGTCCTTTATTGCTAGGTAACAACAGTAGTATGAATCTACCATTTGGTTGCTGTGTTTTTTACATTTGGAATGAAGAAACAAATGTACATTGTGCAGTTTTTGAGGCTGATAAATTCAGAATATATCTGAATAATATTAGCACTGTGTACTAAAAAAAAACAACAAATGATACTCTTTTCTTAGAAAGGGGGACATTTTATTTCATTTTTTATGGTATGGCAAAATATTTTTCGTGTTCTGACAGGTATGCTCATATTTGAGATTCTGATGTATGCATTATTTAAAAGTTATTAGGCTGGCCGACACATAATAAAAGTGAGACTATTTAGGGGTCTTTTTCTGAAAATTCCATTAGAATCCTGTGAAAGTCTAGAGAGATATTATCATTTGGAGGCAGGGTGAAAGTCAGGCAAGTATGACCTTTGGAGACATTTTACTAATCATTAGTCAGAAACACATGAGCAACTCTGAGTTCTCTTAAGAGAGAGAGAGAAAAAAAATATCAACACATAGATATAAAATTTCATTGGGATTCTAGGCATAAAATGAGTATGTGTCTCTGTATACAACTGATCTTTTTTTATATATTAAGGCATGAAAATACATTATTTCGGCCATTAAATTACAATGTAAAGCTTTTATTCCCCTTGGAGCTAGAAGCCCTGTCTAATGAAATGTTATAGAGAGTAAAGTCAGCATCATTTCCCAAATATTTGATGAAAGAATGCTGACGTATTTTTTTAGACATATGCTTTCATATACAAACAGCAATAGTAGCCAAAACAGTCAGTATTCTGGTAAAGTTCTGAAAATATTCAGTATTTAAGGGGTTAAGCTATTTCACATAGTATGTGTCAATCACAAACACTATTGCAGTCTACTATTTAGGCACATTTCACAATGCTTGCCTTTTGAATAGCATGCCTATTGCATTGTAAAAAGTTAGCACTAATAAGCAATGTATTCAATGTGTGACTCTTCGAACATTTAGACAGTGACATTACAGTGCCTAGTATTTCAGCATCTGGTTACTTATTGAATATTACATTCTGATGCCAGAGGCTCTGAAGAAGTATGAGAAATTGTTGCTACAAAAGAATAAACCTTAATTCTTTCCCTATCATGAGCATAGATTGTATCTAGCTCAGAGAATTCTGCAGTGTTATCCATTTCCTTTATTCTTTACGGCATTAATACCTTTGCACTAAGGGCTTGTAAGTAGGAAGTGGTGTTCTGTTTTCTGCCTTTCTACAGGCAGTGCTTACATCTTTAGAATTATGCTGCTCTTCAAGAAAATGCAATAAGCAATACGGAATTCATTGTTTAAGGGTAAACAGAGATTTCTACATATTTTAATATTAAATACATAACATTAATTTTATTTTTACCTTTAAAATCCAAGGAAGACAAGAAATGGTGAGGTAAAGCCAGTGAAATAGTAACACTTACTCTCTAGTCTGATGACATTTCAAACTCCTGCAGGTTTCTTTAAGAAGCAAGACCAGACTATCTATCTATCTATCTATCTATCTATCTATCTATCTATCTATCTATCTATCTATCTATCTATCTATATATGGTGTTATCTCTACTAAGAAGTTTAAGCTCAGCAATTTCCATCTTGAACCTCAGTGTATTGGCATCAGGTCCTAGGACTATAATTTAAGTAATGGAGCCAACGGGGTCCTTGCCAAATCCTATCCTATTTCGCAAACTATTCTTTGTCATTCAGTAATATTGAAGCAAACAAATGACCAATAGTCCACAAAGATCCAAACTACACAAATAAACAAAATGATAAAAGTAAAACTAGCAGGCCACCACAGCTAAAAACATAAAATTTTACTTATCTTACTTAGAAACAAAGCTTGGACCACTTGGCGTATCACAAAATCCCTCTTAGAACAACTTGGATTTAGACAACTAAAGAACAACACTAAAAGATCTACCACCCTAGATAAAAGTCTTTACTGCCATTTACAACAGAAGCATCAAAACAATCCACAAAAGTTTTGGGCAGGCATAAATAAATGTATTCACCCAGGGCAATGCACAACTCCTACCCCCTCAGCTACCATCCAAAAACCTTTGGAAGACATTGCCAATTCCTTTAATAGTTTCTTCACAGAAACTATCCAGCCACTAGCTAACCAACTATCTCCCAATTGCCCATGTCCTAACAACGCTGCACCTAGATCTCAACTCCCCCTTAACTTTCAACCAGTTTCCACATCACTTATCCATGATCTAATCAAGAAACTAAAACCTACCACCGTTGCAGCAGATCTCCTCCCAGCTGAGTATCTACAAAAAGCTGCGGATGCCATAGCATACCCAATCTCTATTCTGATCAACAGAACTATATCAGAAGCCACTATCCCCTCCATCTGGAAGACATCCCACGTTATTCCACTCCACAAAGGGGGCAGTTCCACTGAACTATCCAATTACAGACCTATAGCTATGTTGTCACCCCTGGCTAAAATTATGGAGAAGTGAATCCATAAACAACTCCTGAGCCATCTCATTCAGCACAATCTCCTGGTAACTCACAGCATGGTTTCAGATCATTCCACAGTACAACCACAGCCCTCCTCTCCTTCTCCAATGTTATTAATCAAAACCAAAACAACAATCAACTTTCTTATGCCCTCTTTCTTGATCTCTCCAAAGCCTTTGACATGGTCATCCACCAACTACTCATACACACACTTAAAACTATTCCCCTAGATGTCCAGGCTATCCAATGGTTCAAATCTTATCTGAGTGGTAGACAACAGTCTATGGCAGAGCACACTATCTTCCCTTCTACCTATCACCCTTGGGGTCCCTCAGGGCTCTATATTAGGACCCCTATTATTTTCTATCTTTATTAATGACCTGTACAGCCGCGGTGGTGGTGCTGCGGTAGAGTTGTCGCCTCACAGTATGACTCTGTCCGGTTCGATTCTCAGCTAGAGCGTCTTCTGTGTGGAGACATGCGTGAATGGGCGTACCTTCATTGAAGGTTGTGTGTCATGCCTGGCAAGCCGGTACGTAAAAATCAACTGCCAATCATTAGCGGACTGGAGTTCCGCTGTGGCGACCCCTAACCGGGAAAAGCCGAAAGACACAAACAAATATTAATGACCTGTACACAGTCATCCCAACAGCCACCTGCATTCAATATGCAGATGACTCCACTCTGTTCTGCTCTGCCACCTTGCCTTTAAGTCTGCAGACTATATTCCAAAATGTTTTTAATACTGTTAAAATTGGCTCTGTAATCAACATATTCTTTTAAATCCTAACAAAACGAAGCTACTGCTTTTCTCCCCTACTCGTAAAGCCTCCACTCCAACTTTTACTATAAAATCTAACAATGGTACTGTCATTGTCCCAGATCCCTGCACCAAACTCTTAGGTGTAACAGTTGATAATAACCTCAAGTTTGATATGCATATTAATCAAACTATTAAAAAAGTTAATAAAAAACTAGGCTCACTATACAAGATCAAACCTTTCCTCACTCCACTAGCTAGGACGGTAATTGCGCATACACATCTACTTTCCACCCTCCTTTATGCATCCCCTCTCTTCACGAACTTGAGTAAGTCTGACCTTAATAAACTCTCTACATGCTTTAATCATATTGCTAGATTTGCCACTGGACCAGCATACAGAACACACCACTGTCTGAACCTAAAGGATCTATGGTGGCTAGAATTGCCTATCCAACTTCATACATGAAAACACACCTGTACTTAACAAAAATTATCACCCCTTACAGCAACCTCAAGACACTTCGCTCATCCAACATATTACTAGTCCAAACCCTCAAAAGCAACAACTCATCTGAAGACTCTCTATATGCCAACTCTGTTGGTAAAATATGGAAGTCACTTCCTGCTGAGCTTACTTCAGAACCCATTCTAACCCAATTAAAAAAAATCGAAAACAGTACTTTAACAGGCAACGGCTATGTCCTTGCTCTAATCCTGACTAACTCTGGCAATATAAACATGTGCTAAAAGAGGTCTTTTGGCCACCCCTACATTACTTCCTAATTGTTACTCTATAACAAATCAGATTTATATATGACAGAATGAATGACTTTTATCCTGTCTATTGCATCTGTAACAGTGCTTTAACTTGTTTAATGTAAGAGTGTTTCTGTATGTATGCATGGAGCTTTTCTCCCCGGGCCTCCGCTGAAAATGGACAAGTATCCAGTAGGACTATCCCGATCAACAAATGTAAAATAAAAATAAATAATAAATAAATAATATGAGATAAGCTCTTTCGCGTTCTTAGATGAACACTTCATCAGATCTAAAATCGTAGTGCAAACAGCAAGTTTATATACAAAGCTTAATCACATTATAAACCAATAAGACTGACATAGTTAACAAATCAATTTATGTCACTCTAGTGCAGATTTTAAAGGGACAGATCCATTCAACTCCGGATACCTATCAGCTTGCAATTTTAAAATCCATAATAATTCACCATGTTCTATGCATTTCATAATGTCACCTTCCCTGCTATTAGCATCTATCTTTTGTATAATTCTAAAAGAAAATGTGTGGCCTGTATGTTCTACCACATGTCATATACATGTCTCCTAACCATATTTTTTAATTTGTTATTAGATTTTCCTGCATAAAAACTTATGCAGGAATTACAGGTAGCTAGGTAGACAACATTCTCAGTACAACAATCATAATACTTGTGTGGTGTAAAAGTAAAATTTAGCCTGGGATGCTTAAAAGCATGTTTCTTAGAAATGAAACTACATATGTAGCAAGTATGACAGGCATAAGTGGCAACCCTCATATACAATATATTAGCCTTTTCTTTTATCTTATAGGTCTCTCCACATAACTGTCTCTTTAGATTCAGGGCATTCCTATAAAAGAAACTAGGGGTTTCACCCACATAAGATATAGTTTTTTCATCTACAATTAAAAACTTCCAATTTCTTCATATAATGTCAAAGAATGTATATCATTAGTGTACTTCAGACCAAATCTTAACTTAGTGTTATGTGAATAATCTTTCTGATAGGTAAAGATTTCTGTGTTAAATAGGGCTTATAAACATTATTTTTACCATCACGTACTAGCTTCTTATTTACAATTAACATTGTTTTGTCATACCTCTTTGTATAAAATTGTCAGTCATATACCATGTGAAGATACTTATTTCACAAAGACAATTTTGTAATTCTAAAATTTTGCAATACATATGTCCTAATAATTAATGGTGGTCAGACTTACTTATCAAATATAGATAAATAAAAGCAGACATGATATTAAAGGCTGTGATAGTTACACAAATTAACATTGTAGTTGCAGTAGAGGGTATTACATGACATATGAATGTTGTTAACATGCTGAGTTGAGGATAGTTCTCAAGGATGGCACATACATTATAAAATGATTCCCTATTATATAACTGAACATTCAGAATTTCGAATGTGCCTTTATCGACAGCTTAATGTCGAAAAGGCCAAATTCCGAACACATGGAACAGCAATATTTTTCCCTAGAAAAATAATCGCTGGTCCTCAAGAAAAAAAAACAAACACACACAAAATAAAGTGGGGGGCTTTGCCCCCCCCCCACACCTCCTAACTTAAAAATACCAACGCTAAGATCGCATCACAGTGGGGGAAACAGCAAAGTCCCAAAAAATCACTCTTCCATGTCTTTAGGATTTGGCCTTTTTCGACATTAGGCTGTCAATAACGCAACATTCGAAATTCTGAATGTTCGTGTAAATAATAGGGACCCTATAAAATAATAGCATAGCATGCAATCCATCAACATAACATTTTGGAAAATAAGAAACCAAAAGACAGCACACACAGTAGGGCTGTACAATAAAACCCAATGATTTTATTATGGATACAATGTGTGCACTTTTGCATTGTTCAACCGATGCTTCATCAGACATTAAAAACTAACAATTTGTTCAGTACATTTAAATCATGGTATACTAATCAGAATGTTAATGCTTACATATGTCACATAACCTGAACTTGAGCACATTAATGAAAATCAACAGAATATATGTATAAATGCCTTGTATGAACTAACAATTCAGGTGTAAATATGTGAAAGCCCTTTAAACTGTAAGATGTATCTCACAATTGACAAACAGGAAAAAACAGTGAAACATTAAATAAAAATATGAAAATACATTTCAAAATAATCTTAAAGAACTAACACCTACCTAAATGAAGTAAAAACATTCAATAACAAACACATTGTTGTTTGTGTTAGCAATGCTAGTATAAACAGCTCAACCTTCCTGTTGGAAAAATAGTTTATTAGATAGATCCAGTATGCACTCCAATCATATATTTGATAATACTGTGAAAGCACAATTTTTACGTCTTTCACATCTGATGATAAGACATTAGGTACATTTTCTAGAGAATTGATATGTATCCTTGAGGACAATGCTTATTTGAATAAAGTATGTGTACAACATTTTCATGCAGTTATTAATGACAGGCAAGGCAAAGGGAGACCTTATTTTTCCACCAGGAAACAGCAGAAGTCTTATGCACTCAATCTTGCCAAAACTAAAATATGCAGGATGTTGCTATCCTTCACCTCTGACAATAAGAACATTTTGAGCATTATCAATAAGAATTGCCTCATTTTATTAGCTAATAAAGATATATCAAGGATCATTGCCAGTCATCCAAGAATTACTTATAGGAATTGTAAATCCTTAAAAAATAGGCTTTGTTATCAGAATCTTGAAACCAAACTGCCAACTATGTCATAATTGGCACCTATAATTGCAGACACTGTAATATGTGCTCTTTTAGGGCTAATGATTATTCATTTATGCATCCTAACACCAACAGGAGATATACAGTATCATACTATGCAGATTGTTCAACTCATAATGTGGTGTATTTAGCTTACTGTACAATTTGCTCTAAATTTTATGTTGGAAAAACCTAGAGAACACTCAGAGAGAGGGTCAAAAAACAAATCATAAAGAAGGATATAACAATAACGACAGCCAAGCACATTGTTGACACTGATTCCCAGCATTAATTTAGGTTTTTAGTACTTGAAATAATAAATAAGAACTGTAGAATGGGTGATATAAAAATAGGACTGAGAAAGCTGAACAAATATGGATTATAAAATTACAAGCTGACAGACAACTTAATCTTAATGATAGTGTCTCCCTGAAATCATTTTTAAAGGACTGACCACTTGTACACTAGTTTTGGTTGATATTTTTTTTTTGATATATTGGTTTATTCATTAATATATATTTTTTTCTTGACATGTATATAATTTTCTGTCCTTATCCCTATGTGATGTATCATAATTTTTTCATAGTTTTTTTCATGTTTTTGTATGTTTCACATTGATATCTTGATAATTGTGTAGTCTTTTCACATTTAAGATTGTATGCTTATTCTTACATGTTTTATTTTTATTCCTGTAACTTGAAAAAACAGCACTTAGGTACTTTAGCTGATGATTTCTTTAGGTTCAACATTTTTTTAGGTTTAATGAATTTTGTACATGTAATGTCTTTCATATGTGCTTGGCCATTAATCTGCAGCTTTTTGTATTTATGTTGCATCAAATTTTTTTTGTTATATTCTACCGTACATCTTTATTGTTTTGTATGGTCTTAAGTGATTCATGGTACAAATGCTATGATCACATGTCCCTAAACATTGTTTTTGATTGGTTTGATTTAAACCGGAACCTTGAGCTGCACATATTAGCGCTGTCAGCTTGAGCGACAATATATTTTTACATTGTCATACTTTTATTTTATCTTTTTGCTTAGGTAGATGTTATTTTTTTTAGATCTTATGGATGAATATGACATGTTATTTTATAAGTTATGTTTTATTTAATATCTCATTGATCTGCTTTTGTTTGTTGCATATGCGACATATTTTATTGCTAAAATGGCTTTCATATTATCTGATACATTTGTAGGCTATTAAATTGCAGTCTTTTTTATTTTTATTTTATTTTTATTTTACTTATTGTTCTAAATGTTTACATTTAACATGTTTTGTGATATAAGTGTAAAGATCATGTGTTTTAAACATTGTCCTTTGATTGGCTTGATCCAAACAGGAAGTCTGAGCTGTTGCTATACTAGCATTGCTAACACGAGCGACAATGTGTTTGTTATTGAATGTTTTTACTTCAATTAGGTAGGTGTTATAGCTTTTAGTTCTTTAGGATGATTTTGAAATGTATTTTGATGTTTTTTATTTAACATTTCACTGCTTTTTTCCTGTTTGTCAGATGTGTGACACATCTCACAATTTAAAGAGCTTTCACATATTTATGTGTGAATTTTTAGTTCATAAGAATCCGCGGTGGTGCAGCAGTTAGCATAGTCACCTCACAGCAAGAGGTTCTCCTGTTCGATTCTCAGCTGGACTGCCTTCTGTGTGGAGTCTGCATGCCCTCCCCATGGTCGAGTGACATTTAAAGACATGTTGGTAGGAGTGTGCGTGAATGAGTGTGCCTTCTGTGAAGGTTGGGCATTGGGCTGGCAACTCAGCACCGTAAAAATCCACTGCCAATCATTAGCGGACTGGAGTTCTGCTGTGGCGACCCCTAACCAGGAAAAGCTGAAAGACAAGGCATTTATACATATATTCTGTTGTTTTTAATTAATGTGCTCAAGTTCAGGTTACATGACATGTGTAAGTATTAACATTTTGATTGGTATACCATGATTTAAATGTACTGAATGGATGCTTAGTTTTTAATGTCTGATGAATCGTTGGTTGAACAACGTGAAAGTGCTCACATTTTATCCATAATAAAATCATTGTTTTTTATTGTACACCCCTGTTGTGTATGCTGTCTCTTGGTCTTTTTTGGTTTCATATTTTCATATTAGTTTTTTTACCTCTAAGACAGCATAATTCTTGCAGCAACTGGCTTTATTAATTCATGTTGGAAAATAAGAATGGCTTAAATTCACAATCTCCTTATGGAAGAATCAAACTCATCCCATAAATGTTATTACTGGACCTGTGTATTGACTGTGTACACCACAGAAATAGGCCTAAGACATGTATGAGGATGATTGCCCTTGAAGGGAATTAAGCATTTCAATACTCTAGTGGTTATGCATCCCATATGTTGGTATGTGTGAGATGTTACAAATGTGGGAGAAGAGTATGACATATGTGATACCCTTGTATAAGACACTCCTGCCTGACACAGTTATTGTGCAGACAGATAATAACAGATGCAAACATCACACTATGATGCAATGTTTTCCCCAGAGCTGGGTATTGTTGACGTGTGTCACAGGAGATAACTATGAGTATTGCCAACATCCAGTTACATTAATGTGTGAATTAAGAATGGATCCTTGATAATGAAGTCATATCAGCATGTCAGGTGATGGCAATTAAATAAGTATGCTCATGTGCTTGCAACTGTTATCAGGCTTATATCAACGTTCTTTAGTCAAAGAAGGCTTCTCTATATGTTTGTACACATACCACCTAAGAATTAGAGGGCACTCTTGCATACCACGTTACTTAATGCATGTGCCCCAGTAGCATTCTCACCACGACATTGGTAGAATAAATGTCAACTGCCATGAAATCCAAAGCTACGTTTACATTTGTTCCTGCAACATATCAAGGGATAGGACTGATGTGATGTGATGGTTGTTCTGTATTGTCAGTATGTTGACGCAAAATGAATCCCTATGCCAGAACGGAACATCAAGGTATACAAATCCTCCAGCTAACAATATGGCTATTAATTACATGCTCCCAGTGGAACTGTTATCACAGCTGTTGAACTCCATCTATGTGAAGTCACTCAATCATCTGTACTTTATTTGACCATAATCTTTTATCTGCTAAAATGGATGGGGGAGGCATCAGCCACTCTATACGTACAAACTATAACTGTGGGGATGTCTTTCCAACAGAACAGTTAAGGACACAAATGCTTACAGTCACTCAATGCTAGTTTGGAACACTTGCCTAAGGGTTGAGGAAATCAGCAACATAGCGGGAACCATGAATACACCATAGCATAATTGCATCTCCAGTTTTCATATGTGTGGTTATGTAAAATCATTACATAATGTGTCTGAATCAAGGAATATGTGTCCCTGTAATTACTTACACAGAATCTTGCTGTATGTTTAACAAACATTTGTCTGATGTTAAGTATACCTCTGTTTTTTTCACTGTGACAGTAGAACAATACAATTATGTACAAGTTGGATATAATCCCATATTGGAACACATGCTTAGTTAGGCAACAACATACATTATATTATCTCATGTCCTTAGTCCTGAGTAGGTATCTCACTACAAATGTTATAGAAGACAATCTATTCAAATAACAGCATCAGTCTTCAATACAGCCTTTCCAAAGGAAATGTAGAATAAACTCTTGAAGGCTGCATGTAACACAAGCCCAGTGACAGATTTATTTGACAACTGTGACACTGAAAATTTCAATGGATGACATCACCATTGTGTATTAACTTCATTTTTCCACTAAAAAGTTGTCGCACAGCATAAGCACACTGTATAGATATACCTCATATATGTATTCACATCCTGTTCTAGACAGTAAGAGAAAGAAACACACTCACTGACAACAGTTATTCCTGTATTAGAACTCCCTACCTTTGTACTGAAACAATCTACACACACGTGTATTATACACACATGCCACAGGAGACTCTCACTGCTGTATTCAAACTCCCTGCCTATATACTGGCACAATCTACACACAAGTGTATTATACACATGCACCAGAGGAGATGATTGACTTTACAGGTGTAAGAGTGCATTACTGAAATGATGACATAATCAGTGCAGACAGCGTGCATTTGTGGACACAGTGAAAAGGGGATGTGGGATTGATCTGATGATGTAAATGTTTCGCACAAGTGGGAATCAAGTGAGTAGAACTTTTGAATTAATCCTCAAGTGATGCTATGGAATCACCATAACATACACTAGTTGACTGCTGTGAGATTAGAACACCCTACCATGCAATCTAGAGGACACAGTGCTTAATGCAAGCACCACCACAGAAACATGACTTCTATAACACGAGCCATCACTTTATGGAGGATTAAATTAGCATTGTGTTGCAAAGAAGAAGATGTTGGGAGAAAGGTCTGACATTAATATGGATTCATCATGCAGTGTTTAATTAACTCCAGGTTACTATTGTATTGAAGCCAGCAGTAGGTTTTACACACACACACACACACACACACACACACACACACACACACACACACACACACACACACATGTTGACTGCTGTGTGATTAGAACCCACTATCTATCTAGAGGACACAATTCTTAATGCAAGCACCACACAGAAGTCTGACTTTCATACTGTGACAATGCAGTGCAGTGTGGATATGATTAGCTTCTCATTCTGTGTCAGAGAACATTTTGTGATGTTGAAGGTTTTGGGCAAATCCATATTTGCTACTATGATGGAGTTAAGTGCAGTGCTATCATCAACAATACATACATACTGCTGACTTATTTCAGCTATGCTGGTATTAATGTATATTTCAGAACTAAGAGTGACATGCACCTATATTGTGTAGATGATATATGTTAATATTGGCAGCCCAAGATATTGGGCTATGTACACGCTGGTTTACTAAGTCCATTGAACATGTGGGAGAAACAGACATATGTAGGTTTTGTGGAACTGAATTGGAAAC
This sequence comes from Protopterus annectens, assembly GCF_019279795.1. Lineage (NCBI taxonomy): Eukaryota > Metazoa > Chordata > Ceratodontiformes > Protopteridae > Protopterus > Protopterus annectens. The sequence continues at coordinate 685,564,797 of NC_056749.1, read as the reverse complement.
AGTCACACACCTTATTGCTGGTTGCGACTCTCTAATGCCAGAGAGATTGTATACTGAAAGGCATAATAATGTGGCAAGATTGTTACACTGGAGATTGTGCAAACATTATGGTATTGAAGTGGCTGAAAAACACTGGAAACATAAGCCACAGAGAATCATAGAAAATGATGAAGTTTACATCACATGGGATCACCCAGTACCAACAGTCCAAAAGACAGATGCAAGAAAACCAGATATAATAGTCCAAGAAAAGAACACAAAAGTAGCATTGATCACTGAAATTGCCACACTTAGTGACTACAGTGTCTTGTGTACAGAGAGACCCAAAGTCATAAAATACCTTGATCTGCAGGAAAAAAATGAGAGCCATGTGGAAGAAAGATAGCCAGACAGTTCCAATAGTAGTAGGAGCAACTGGTCATATAAAAAAGAATCTACAATCATATTTAAATATGTTACCAATTCATGTAGCACCGTACGAATTGCAGAAGGAGTCATTACTGGGCACATTATGGGTGCTGCAAAGAGCACTTTTGGCTAACATCAAAGAGTGAAACAATACTAATTTCATGAACTTTAATCGTACTTTGACTTAGGAGTGGGGTCCATTCCCGTCATGGTATTAGAAACCCAAAAGACTTGGAGAAATTAAAAAAGGTGAAACACAGAATGGACAATGAAGCATTCATGGATTATCAGGTTATGATGATGGTGTGTAAAACTTACTGAGTGGTACTGATATTAGCAAGTGTATGTGCTCACGCATAGGCAACATGGACTATCAATACCAAGCAATACTTATTGTTCCAAGTTTGGAGGGATAAACAATGAATTATGTGTGCTAAGCCTGTATGTGGTTGTATATCATTTAAGTGTCAGTGCTGCAGTGCAGAACCAACAGTCCAAAATGAAGTGATCAGTTAACCACACAGTTCACTGCATTTCATATGAGTACATTAATCAATTTCTATAAAATGAAGTAGTATAATCCAGTAGCAATACTTATTGCACAATGCTGAAAAATGTATTTGTGCAGATGCTGGCAATGTGTTAGCTCACACGTGGTTATATTTTGATGTGTTGAGGCCAGACTGTGAAGTACCAGTGTTGAGTGGTGTTCACTGGTGCTCCATGCCAACCTTTGCACAAATAACAATCAGACAGGAAATGTTGTGATCCTGATAACATTTACAACAGATCTGTTCTATCTTAACATGTTGCATACATATGCTCTGCATGTTGTGTTATACCTTTCCATGTTAGGACCAAAGCTCCATTCAAAAATGAAGCGTTGTGCTTGCTGTCCCCAATTGCACAACATTAGTCTGAGAGCAAACAGAGTTCTCTGCTGAACAAAAAGTGAAAAACTGTAATTTGGTTTGACCTCTATAGCACAAACAGAATTAGTGGTGATAGGCAGCCATCGGCACTCTGGACAGTACTTAGTTGAGAAGTCCCACCTGTCAACCCAGCTTTCTCTGTGGCACAAGATGTAAATTCTCTGAACTAAATAAAAAGCAAAGCTGAAGCAGGGTTTGACTTCAGTATGCAGATCATTTTACAAAGGGTGCCTGAATATGATTTTTATCATGACTTGAAGAATACCTAAAATTGACTATTATAAATATGTTGCCTGACAAATTGCTTCAGTAATAGCTACTGAAATAGTTTGTTATACCACTACAATACGTGATACCACTACATACAAGACATGCTTCAAGGGAAATAAGTTAATTGGGTGTACGATGCAGTGTAAGACAAAATCTCACCACATTAAGACTTGAAATGACATTTAGCATCACATACTACAGTTGCTTATTGCCAGACCTGAAGACTACAGCTGATAAAACAGAAGGGGTATAGACAGATACATAGGCAACACAGTCACAGGAAGGGCACTTATAAAAGCAAGCAGAGTTTCACCTAATGCTGAATTCAAACTGGTGTCAAGATTAAAAATTAAGTTTATAGACGCGATCATTACCTCAACACCCCATCAAGAAAGTTCTACATCATATGTGTCAAAATCACACCTTTGAAGGGACAATGATAACCTATTCAGCCAATGGAAGATGTAAATGTTATTCTTCAGCAACGTAATGGCAGTTTGAAAATATCATAACATGATGTTTACATCGATCAGCCTAATGAAAATTCAACAGTACAAAGCGGTGGTAGAGAAGGGTTGAAGATAGAGACAGATATACACATTCCTGTGAAAGGGTGCTGTTATGGGTCATTAATGCATATCTTTATTGTGGGTCCTCAGTATTCATCTGTCATGCTTTGTGTCATTAAGTCATGGCTCTGGAGAGCAAGAAGCTGTAGGACAATACCTTTTATGGAACTTCCAAGATGGCTGCACATTGAGTAACCGCTAAACTCTAGCTCTCCCAGTGCGGAAACAGAAACTCAATAGAGAAGGCCAGTAGACTTTTGTATTTATGGGTAAATATCAGTAATTGGCTAGTAAGAGTACTGTCTGGATGCCAGAAAAAAAAAAAAAAAGAAATACAGAGCACATGGAAAAAATCATCTACAGAAAGTGAAGAAGAAACACTGACTGGGGAAAGTGCTGCAGCTGTTCAGCAAAAAACAATGCAACCTTCAGACATAATTTCTTTCTACAGGAAGAAATAATACAACTGCACACAGACTTGATTAAAATAAATGAAGCGCTGATGGAATATACCAACACTATCTTACAATAAAATCACTAGGATCACTGCTAACTAACTACAATTCACACCATTGTCTTGCTTGCAAATCTGTAAACTGGCTTGAACTCCCATACCAGCTCCTCCTAGCTCAACTGCTCCTTACTCACTCCATTATTAACAAACCTAGCTCCTGTCCCACCATCTCATGCCTCATGTCTTTCTATATTCCTAATCACTCTTTGTGGAGCTCTGACCAGTTTCTCTTGGAAATTCTCAAGACCAAAATAATAATTGTCCAACACCTTTACAGGTACTACATTGCCAAGGCTTGGAACAAACTACCTCTTTCCATCAAAACTATAACCAACACCCTCAACTTCAAAAAGGCATTAAAAGAGTCTCTACAAAACTCATGGCTCTGCTCCTGCCAAAACCCAACATAACTACTCACATCCCCTACATGTGTCCCACTCTTATCACCTGCTCTGAGTATTTCACCTTCCAGTCTCCCCCTCTTATTCCTTTATCTTTATTCTTCATGCTCTACTTTACTCTGCTCCCACTGCTCCTTCTTGATTCTGTCTCTTCCACTTCTTCTGCTGTACATGAACCTATTTAGGTATGGTTTATATTCCCATGTCCTCTTCATATCCATATGCCCATCTGTCCTCTGTGAAATATCTGTGTCTTCTTCCTTTACAGTATCACTGGCAAGTGTGCTATCTACTTTTTTAGGCATTCTATTCCTCCTTTTACCCACCTCTTCTACCCCTTTCTCAGCAGTAATCTATTTCATAATTTCTTTGCATCAGGGCTTGCAGAATGTTTTATCTTTTTCTGCTTGTACACCTAAAAATTATGTACTGTATATTTTAATGTATATTACCTCTGAATAATATTTGTGCTGTAAGAATAATACGACATACATCTGGAATTGAATCCTTGATGCTATGGTCAAAAATCAATCTTCAGACAACTATTTTATGTCAACACTCCACAGAGCAAGCTGCACGTGGCTGCATCTAATAGTAAAAGAACTGTTTGAGTAACTATTGCCAATAGTTTCCTTTACTCTGTCTTTACTCAATATTCTGATAGCACAATATGTTTAAGTGCCTTTGCACAAGTATAACTGGACTACTATGGGTCATGGCAACAACTGACAAGGTTTTGATGTAGGACATGGATAGCCATTCCCTGTCACTCAGCATTGGTGTGTGATGCCAATGTCCATGCAAATGCTGAAGGAAAAAAAGTGAAAACTTTCTAATTGGCCATTTCTGGCCACATGTGTTGTGTGCAATTCTATTTTTTGAAAAGATTAAACATTTGAAAACGGAGTTGACAGGAAAGTGGTGAAATGAGTGGGGGTAAGCAGGAGAAAGAGTAGAGGAATTTGTAGGAAGGTAGTAGGAGAAGCTATCCACTTCTTCATAATTCATAAATGTAGAAGTCAGTGACAGAATTTGCCAGATTTGGACTGTCACCACACCTAGGGTAGGTGACAGCAACAGAATAATGTTGTAGAGTCAATTGTACCAAATCAAGTGTGTCAACAAGACACATAGGTGAAGTGCAGATTAATGTATGGGTCTTTATTTTTTATGAGACGTGTCCATTTTTTACTTTTTTAGTTTCAAACAGAGAAGAATGTTGGGAAGGGGCTTAGGAATGCAAGGCTCAGGTAGGAAGGTTTGGTGAGGAAGCAGGTGCAGACATACAGGATAAACAAGATAGACAAGGATGGTGATGAATGCAAAATGTTAGGGGACACCATGAGCAAGCCTGAGAACAGTGAGAATCTAGTTCCTACCCTCAGAACTGACATCACTGTCTCTTGTCTCAGTTTCCTGTCAGTGCTTGACATGGCATTGTCTTGGCAATGTGACAAAGCACTTTTTTCTATATGGGTAATTCAAGCACCAAGGCCCCTTTCTATTATACTCTCCACCAGCCCTGTCAGCTCTTGGTGGGTGACAAAAATCACCACCTCTACTACTACAACTTTTCCTCCTCCCAGAGGTTACAAGTGCACAAGCTGCCAAGGCAGAGCAACCTGATGCAGATGGACCAGGTAGAACAGGGTTTGTGAAGGCAGTGCTGACAGCTTGGGACCCTGAAGTGCGGGGTGTTGGTACTGCAACCTATAGAGGGATAGAGGGCTGATCCACAGTGGCTGCGCTACCTGTCCGTGCTGCATGTCAGTTTTTGTAAGCAGAAATGTATAACAACAGAACATTTTTAAGGCATATAAATACCCCCACAAAAAAAAAAAAAACAAAATGTTCTGCATTCTATATCATTTAATAATGATGGGTCAGTACACTTATACAACTGATGGATGTTACCAGTTCTAAATTCGTCCTCCCATCAGTTAAGGAAGTCCTTCTTGCTCCATTTCAGGTCACTGTAGTGGTGACAACATTGCTCCCCAGTGTGTGAGATACCAGTTGCACTGAAGACAGCGTTGGATAACCTGTTCCAAGCCTCAGTCTTATACTGAACTCCAGTATAGTTCCCCTGCATCAGCCTACAGCTGTAGCGTTCCCTAGGAGTGCCACAAAAATCATGGACTCCTCAACACACCACCTCTGTTTTCTAAATTCAGCATCATCATCTCCCTCACCAGCCACGCCTGCAGAAGTCAAGAAGCAACTCTATGTTTGAATAGGTAACAAATTACAATCTCACATTTAACAGGCAGTACACAACACTCACAACAATGGAAAGCGTAGAGGGGCGTTTGCAAAGAGGAAGGTATTTTATCAAACAGCAATGAAGGTGTGAAACATTGCAGCGAGATTTGCCATGGGTGATGCTCAGCCTCTTCATAATTTTTCATATGCCAACACTGTCAGGCTTATTTTTTTATTATTTTAGTTATTTTATTGCAGTTTGATGAACAAGAAAGTCCAATGGGCCAAGAAGAGCCTGTTTTCAGTGGAAGCCTGGGGGAGAAAAGCTCCATAAACAATTGAATACAGACATACAAGTTCAAAGACAATTATAAACACCATATCAAGCAAGGTATATAAATTATTCACAGAGTAAAATCAAGTACAAAGTTTTAAAATATATACAATTGAATACATAGTAGCTTTAGTTCTAGCCACTGTAGAGATTTGAGGGAGTTGCACTTGTGGGATGAGTTTTTGGAGTTGGTGACAAATCTGCAGATTTTATTATAACAGGAATCAAGTCTGGATTGTAAGCCTAGTTGGAGGTTGGTGAGCAGGGGGGCACTGTATATTAAAGAGGGGAGAAGGTAGGAGGAGGCTAAGGTCTTTCTGGCAGAAGGAGTTAGGTAGCGGTAGTGACGGTATAGGAGTCCTAGCTTTTACTGTTTTTTTTTAATGGATGTTTGTATATGGATGTCAAACTTCAGATGCTCATCAATGATGATACCAAGGAGTTTGGCATGTGGCACTGTTTCAATGGGGGTGTTATTTTGGCTAGCAATTGAAAAGGTGTTATTATCGATCGCTGAGTCTCTGGAGGGAGTAAAGATCATTAGTTTTGATTTATTTGCATTCAGGGCAAGATGGTTGTTTTGCATCCAAGTTTCAGTTTTAGTGAAAGCAGACTGGGTCTTTAGTAGAAGGTCAGGGGGGAGTCATCAGTGCAAATGATAGAGTCATCTGCATACTGGATCAGGGAGGATTCGGGGATGGAGTGGTGAAAGTTGTTAATGAATATGTTGAAGAGTAAGGGGCCGAGGACAGAGCCCTGGGGAACACTGGTGGAGGTGTGTAGGAAGGAGGAGGTAGATGATTTCCATTTTACAGCTTGCTGCCTTTCAGAGAGGTAGCTAGTGAACCAGGATATTGTACAAGGGGATAGGTTGAGATGGGAGAGTTGGGACAGGAGAACAGGGTTGGAGATAGTGTCAAAGGCTTTGGATAGGTCTAAGGAAAGGGAAGATACAAGTTTGCTGGAGTCACAAGCATGGGTGATGCATTCTAGGAAGGACAGAAGGGCAGTGACAGTACTGTGGCTTGAGCAGAAACCATGTTGATTGGGGGAAAGGAGGTTATTCTGAGTTAGGAATGGCATAAGTTGTGCAGGAATACATTTCTCAAGGATTTTAGAGAGTGGTGAAAGGGTGGCAATGGCCTGAAGTTGGTAATGTCATTATTTTTGCCTCCCTTGTGGAGAGGGATAATGAAAGCGAGATTCCAAATTAAAGGGACATAGGATTTTTGTATGAATCTGTTTATTATAATGGAGATTGACAGGGCTATGCTGCTGGTAGATAATTTGAAGAAGATTGGGGTTAAGTTGTCTGGTGCATTATGGCAAGGTTTTAGCTGGAGGAGTAGTTTTTTATTGTGCTAGGGGTTGAGTCTGAATGTGGGGTGATGGTGTGTGTTGTCTGAAGAGAGGGTGGTGGATAGGTGGGATGTGCTAGCAGGAGGATGTGGGAAGCTGGAGGTTAGCTTGGATATACAGTCCACAAAGAAGGAGTTGAAAGATGTGGCAGTTTCTAGGTTGGAAAGGTTAGGGCTGGGACAAGGGTTGCCTTTACTACCTGGATGGTGGAGAGATGATATAGTATTCCGGAACTTTCTGGAGTTTGCAGAGTGTTCAGATTGAAGCTTCATGCAATAAGATTTGTGGTCTCTAGTTATTAATTTCTTTATGCTGTGAGAGTACTAGGTAGTTTATTGTTTTGGTATTGTTTCAACTTTTTATCTCTTAGGACCATGGTTAGCTTGGTTTCTTTTGATAGCCAGGGGGAGATTTTGGATTTGATCTGTTTGGTTCTGTGGGGGGCATGATTGTTGAGTAGGTCTAGAAAGGTATTGTTAAAGTGGCTAATGGCATTGTCTAGAGGAGAGTTTTTAGGGAGATTCGGTCAATTAGTTTTAGACAGCCAGAGAAAATTTGTGGATTGAAGTTAGAGAGGTTGTGAATCTGAATATAGTGGTGTTGCTTTTGGAGAGGAGAGGGGTGTCGGTCAGCAAAGGCAAAGGTGGTCGCTGATAGAGTCTGGGAGGATACCTGAATTAGAGATTATGTTAGGGTAAGATACTAAAATCCAGGCAAGGATGGCTTGGCTTGTGTTCCTTGGTGTTTTGGAGGTTATATAGGATAATCTGGCACATAACTTTTGGGAATTACACATTGTAAAAAGTTAGTTGACCAATGTGGGAATCAAACCTAAGGAAGGAATAATACATAAATATGAGTGGAGGTAATTATTTGTTAGTGCTACAGGAGAACAACTTTTCAACCAGCTTCTTTACAGATAAACTGTGTTCTGTATGAATGGAGATGTACTTCAGATGGGCCTGTATGTGTGTGTCTTTATGAAGTCCTGTGAATTGCATTCCCATGAAAGAGGCAATATTACTGTTCATAAATATATGTCAGATGGATAGACTTTAATGAGCTTAGTAATACAGGTTGAAGTATGATGCAAACATACTTCACAACACATAATGTCCTAAACACAGACTTGGGCTGTGTGAGGAATCAATATGATTTTAACTTAAGTATTCTGCCCATCATAGATACGGAAGTGCATTTTTAATTCATTATCATATTTATCCTGCTTAAATAATTACACACACATTCAACTGTGTTTCATAGCTAAATCATTAATGAGATATGCTAGCTAGAAAATTTTGTTTATCAAAGCAGTAATGAGGCATTTCATGTAATAAACATAATTGGGATAGACATTTGTATGTGGTGTTACCTTCCTAATCAAAGTGTTATTAGAAACTGCATTCTGACACCTTTTGCAAAAATATGTGCTACCTAGACTTGACCCTTGAATCTCATGCAGTCAGTTTTTATAAATAGTGCACTTACACCCTGTGCCATGGAAACAGTTACAAAGAAGTTGGATGCTCTCCTGTCAGTACTGCCTTTAGTGTTGACGTCCACACATTGCCACTAAGCTTGTTTATGCTACAGAAGGCTTACCAAATAAAATGTTTCATTTTTTACCTTAAGCAAGTAATCTTGATTGCTCAAGGACACCATTCTGCAGTGTGTAAGTGCAGAAGGCAAAAAACAGGAAAAAAAGCATGTGGAGTTCTGATGAAAGTAATTCATAAATCTGAGCAATAATTTCCACACTCCCTTGACACAGTATGGATAGGAACCCAAGAGCAACACTGTTAAGTAGCCATAGTCACTGCATTTACAGCTTCTGCCACAGAAAGAAGTATACATCTTGTGCACATCACTCACTGATTCATTAATAATACTGTGCAGCGGTGGCAAAACCGTTTGCGCTAATAAAGATTACAGAAATGAAATTGTTCACTCTTTTCTTCAACTGTGAGTCTTGTCTGCACTCTGCTAAGCAGTGTTGAAATTACACAGGCAAAAAAATATATAGCTATTTATATTCTGCACAACACAAACTGCATTTTCATATCTGCTGCAAACATTCCAAGCAGCGTGTGGCTTCATACCTTGCATCCTCTTTCCTTAAAACCATTTCATTTAAGTCATTTGCTACAATGATAGATGCAATATATAATTTTTCTCTTACTGCTGTTCAGAGTGCTGTAGTAAAGTGCACCTGTGTCATTCTGAAATGCACTGCTGATGGCATGCCAAATTAAATTTCTCAGTTTGTACCTTGGGCAGTGGAGTCTCATTCATTGCTTCAAAACAGTGGCAGACCAAAGTGCGCTCTGCCAATACATGCACTAATGATGAACACACAAAAAATCATCAGTAGTAACAAATATTAGGGAATCATAATGAAAATGCAGGATTGTGATGTTTCCTACATTGATGCATCTTACAACCTGATCATATGCTCAGAAAATATGCTAACGCTGTTAAACAGCACCCTATCTGGATTTGAACCCTCAATTCAATGCAATAACAACACACACTCTTAGTTGTGTTTCTTATCGTTTTCACCGCCAACACAGGATCAGAAAATGTTCCTTTCTCATTTACTAGAACATGGCTAGATCAACTTGACACTGACAAATACCCTGTTCTAATAATAGCCCACACCATATTAATGGCAGGTTGCCAACACTGCCAGCTATTTATTCTCTTTATTTTCTGAACATCTTCCCTTCCCCTCAGCTTAACTACAGAAATGCAATGTCACTGGCATTTATTGGCATCTTTTTTCAATGTGCAATATAACTGATCAGCATTTGAGACAGATTTTAAGCAGAGGGTGTACATCGTGGTCTTAGTACAAGGATATCAGTGTTGTTAAGGATGTTCTTCTAGCTTTCACAATGCTTACTTTTTTATTTTAAGTCTACTCTGTATGATACTCACACTTCAGACAGATGTCTGTTCAGTACTGCTTGTTGCTGTATTCAGAGCAATCATGCAACAGGAAAAAGAATTCTGATATGTATGGGATTTTAAAACTTTACTGCTGGTATACTGCACATTTGTCAGTTCTTGCTGTGCTTTCCAAGTTGGTATGTTTACATCACAGCATAATTTTGTAGTTATCATTTGCTATTAAAATGGCACCAGTTACTGCAGACAACTGTATTGTGTTTATTATCAACTTCAAGGGGTTGTGCATGTATAACCAACGGAGGTGCTAGGCTTCTCAGATGTCCCATGGTGGCCTCCACAACAGTGGATAGACCAATGGAAATTGGGTAGTTGGACTTTGAATTTTTGACTAGTTATTGATAATATTGCCATCCAGAAGTCATTTACACAAAAATCATCATTACAGAAGTGTTAACAGAATAGGTGTAATGCTAATGTATTAATGTTTCTCTTTTTTGAGGGGGCTCACTTAGCTTGTGTGTAGTCCAAAATGAGCACTGTGTGTTCAATTGTTTTGTGTTGAGGATGGGTACTCTGATTTTGTTTGAGAAGAATGCTTTCTGTATGTACTACAAAAGTGTTTTTTTCCGTTTTATGTTGTGATGCCAGTGCAGTGGCCAAGCAATCAAGGAGCCTCAATCCTCACCACTAACACCAGTGACGGGTGTCCATATAGGGAAAGGATAATACATACACACACAGTAAAGTACAATTTCCCTTAAGAGCACACAGATATCACAATCAGTCTGGGGCTGGTTTCTCCCTTTCTCTCCAGGTCCCCAATAAGACTCCCCACTGGCACAGCTATAGGGTCCACATCTTAGCTTAGTGGGAAAGCTAAAACCTCCATCACCCTCTCTGTCCAATCAGCGCTTTGTGTCCCTGCTGAAGTAGCTGACACACACACTTTGAGATAAGAGTTTATACAACCACACAGACACTCCTGGAGAAGGCTGGCACAGGCTCTCCAGCTGTACCCCTTTTGCCCAGATTATATGGTAGAAATCACTGCCACCAACCAACTAATATTTAACAGCTACTCAAAGGCCCTTATTAAATGGTGTCCAATTATTACTGTGAAATATTATTATCCAAATGGTAAGTGTCACTGAACAGCAAAGCTTATTTGGAGTGACTTGGTACAGTATCACTATATATATGCAATGTACTCTTACAGCTTAAATCATCTCTACACAAAATAGCCACAGTTGAAAGGTTTAAAATATGTAATAATAAATAATAAAAACACAAGACAGTACTTCTTACTACACAGTGCTAGTCAAGGGTTCAGATAAATACTTAAAAATAATACAGTACAATAATTCTGAAATCACAAAAAAACACTTAGTCTAATCTTTCTAATTCCTAGCTATTTCTAAGAGAAAACACAGTTCTAAAATCCTACTTACATACAGATACAGGCAGAGTGGTGAGCTGGATGTTCTCAAGAAAAATGCTGTAATGTTCTCATTCTTTCTGTTCTTAAATTGATAACACAGTACCACTGATTCATTTCAGATTACATAATTTCTTTCTGGTTCCCAGGCTAACAGACTCTCAGAGGTTAATAGCCCCTTTGATCTTGCAGGTGATCAGGAACCAGAGCAATAAAAGAAATTATACATGCAAATTTTAGCCATTAACTCTGGCCTCAAAATAATAGGCAGAATTCCTTCATCCAGACATATCAGCTCTGAGTTTTGACATCAAAGAATTGACTTGTCAGCTTTGTTACAGCAGAGTGCACTGTTGTTACATTTTTGCAGTTCCACATTTAACACAATTTTTCCCATTTAAGAGAACAAGCATGTGGCTTATATTAATATTTAAAAATTACAGAATTATCTACAAAATTCTATCTGGCAAGGCTGGCAACCTTCACCTATCTTCACACATGCCATACAGGATTATGGCACCCAGACCATCTGTTCCATGCAAGCCACCATTCAGTGATGTACAGAATGAGGTCATCATTGAAGCCTTACTCCAATGTGGATCCTTCCTGCTTGACAGAGGGAGGGGTTAATATCTCTGCTACAAAAGCGGGAAACAGGTGGTCGCTGACATAAATGCAGCAGATGGCTGTGCTAGAAACTACAATTAGGTGTGATATGATTTCAGTGGCAAAAAAGAGGACAGCTGCTGCAGCATGAAAACAAAGGGCTACAGGGGGAAGGGGTCCTGCTACAGAACCACCACTCACTGAAAATGAGCCTTTCCTATCTGGTATCAGAGATCCTGACAGCTAAGAAGAGGGTTCACACAGACTCCTTGATGTTGGTGCTGATGTGAACAACAGGTCAAGTGTGTCCCAAGAAGAAATCTCAGGTATAGGTTCATAGGTAGATACTAGGCTATCTGCCCTAGGGCATTTATAAGCCTAGCCAGAGTGTATTTCGCTTCCGCCTCCCTATTAGATTAGCCTACTGTGCCTCTGTAAAGTAGGTCACAGAAGGTACCCTTTTAAGATTAGTTTACTGAACCTCTGTCTAGCAGAGACACAGGAGAGATCCCAGGGGTGAATTTGTGATTTCCCATCCACGCGTCCAAATTTCGCTTGAAGAGGGTCAGCGAGGGGCTATGTCTAGCATGAAATGGGATTCTATTCCAGAGTGAGGGGAGTCTCTGAGAAATGAATCTGTCCCTCCAGCATGTCCTATTTATTTTTGTGCTGAGGTTTAGGTCTCTGGAGCGTGTAGCATGTATGTTTTATATATTTATGTATATATATCTATATATATATATATATATATATATATATATATATATATATATATATATATATATGGGATCACTACTAAATCTCAAATTACAGAATCTTGAGACTCTGAATCCCGAAGACCAGAATCCCAAGATTCCATAATATCGAAACTAAAAAAACAAACTTTTTAAAGCATATGCAGGGTGGACCCCCCCTGCACCCCCCACACCCCCTGCAACTTAAATATACCAACTCTGAGATCGCACCATAGTGGAGTGAACGGCAAAATAGTGCCGTGCAGAGTGAAATGGAAATTTTGCCATTCACTCCACTGTAGTGTGATCTCGGAGTTGGTATATTTAAGTACAGGGGGTGTGGGGGGATGCAGCCCCCCTACATATAAGTTTCTAAATGTTTTCTTTCTTTTTTTTTTTTTTTTATTTCGGTATTATGGAATCGCGAGATTCTGGTCTTTGAGCTTCAAAGTCTTGAGATTCTGTAATTCAGGATTTAGTAGTGATTCTATACATATATATATATATATATATATATATATATATATATATACATACATATATATATATATATATATATATATATATATATGTATATATATATGTAGGGGTCTACTTCGGTTTATCAAAATTTCAAAACTTCACAACTCATATGGCCAAGACCATATGTTCGAAGTTTTGAAACATTGAAAATAAAATAAAAAAACAAAAACTAAATAAAAAATGTTACCATTTACATTTTTTGCAGGGGGGCAAGCACTCCTGCATCCACCACAACCCCTGCTAATTATATATACCAACTCCAAGATTACACTGCAGCAAGGAAAATGGTAAATCTCGAGTTCTGCACTGTATGGCGATCTCAATTCAGTGTTCAAAATTTCAAAACTTCGATCATATGGTCTCGGCCATACCAAAGTTCCCCAATGACCAAATCACCGAGACTACATCCCCAACACCACATATCCCTGACAACAGTCCTCAAGAAACACTAGGAAAAAAAAAACACATACAAACACAAAACTCATGTTTACACAGGGGAGCAAGCCCCCATGCACCCCCCATGTGGGGGGGCTGTGCCCCCCACACCCCCCCTACTTTTATATTCTCACTCTGAGATTGCACTACAGTGGGGAAAAGGGAATATTCCCTTATCCCCACTGTACTATGATCTCAGCAACAGCCATTCTCCCACGATTTCCCTTACCTTTTTGCATACTTGCATGAAAGTGCTTTTTCAGCAAAAAGCACTTTCACGCAAGTATGCCCGGCCATTTCAGTTTCAGAGAAACGGCCGTTCGGCAAACGGTCCGGGACTCATATATATATATATATATATATATATATATATATATATATATATATATGTATATATAAATCTACACACACACACACACACACACACACACACACACACACACACACACACAGCATGTAATGCCGTGCTAGACATCTTAATATGTTACTACTTCTACATCTGAAAACATTGAGTCATGTGTGAAGAGAGAAAAGAGTCCAACAGAGGTTGTGTTGTGAGGATGGTCAGTCTTATAGATTCTGGGATATTTCTTAAGGTGTAGATAGCCAGAGCATTGTTCTCTTGTCCTTTTGTCATTTGCACTGCGATGCTCATTTGCCTTCTTTCCACTGCCTTCCCCTTTTCCCAGGGATATCAGAATTACCATATGAAAGGCCACCTGCAGATGGTAAGTACAGACTTTCTTAATTAGTAATCACTGTTACTTAGATGTAAGTCAGAGGACAGAGTAAAAAGTATTATATTACTTTAATATTTTTACACATCCATTGGCCTTATTTTGGACACAGTCAGTATGCCTATAAATACCCATTCCACTGAGGTCTCAGATGAAGGGAAGGTTGAGGTTGACACAGCTGAACTCCAGCTGCAGAGCTGGTTGAGTCTGCCTGTAGCCATCGTGAGGGCATGGCATCACAGAGGAGGGTTGCTAGATGTGCTTGGAGGAGGCCTACTATCCACACTCATCCTGATGCTGTTGTGTCATTATGTGTCACCAACTGTATGTATAGGGCCATCATGGGGGCACAGGCACATTCCACCAGGGTGATGGAAGAGATTGTGCGAGTCCTAAACATGGCACATTCTGATGTGCTTGATTGCCTCAACTGTGTGGGTGACTCATTGGATAGGGTGAGTTAACACACTGGATCAAGTAATGTCTATGATGTAATGTCTGCTGTGAGTGGGCTGGCATCCACATGTCCGTAGAGCTGTAACACCCTCTGATGTTAGTCAACATAGCAGTGCCTGATCCCTCTCCCATAGTGGCATTACTTCCACTGTTCCATCAGTGAATGAGGTTTCCAGACACAGACATGGTGCACAATGGGTTTGTGGTCCTGGAAACAGTCATGAAGAGTGCTCATCCATAGACATTGCACAAGTTCAGGTAGCAGCCCCACTTCAAACCGGGGACATGGAAGTTGTAGTGCAACTCCTGGCAAGAGCAGTTCACATGGTCAGGAGTCATGATGACACTGAACTGACAACTCTGCCATGCACTGCTCACACCTGCACAACATGGTGGGATGTAGTGCTAGCAGAGAGTTTTATTTGTGCTCATGCAGACACACACATATTTCATAAAAATTCCCCATACCAACCCACACACATGCAAGCTAAACCACCCTTAATGTTGATTGGGCTACAACCCCTGTTAGTGGCACTGCGATATTTCCTACTTTACTGAATGTTTTGTGCTTCTTGCTCACATACACTTACTACTTTGGCATCAGCCTTGGCCTACTGCCCCCCTCTGTGCAAATGATGATGGCTGTGTCATGCCATTTGTTCATTTGGGTTTGACTTAAGGTTGCATATATGTCTGAAGCACAGACTGGCTAACTAAGATAGTCTTTCTTATTATGCTGATTATATGCATATTTATTACATAACAGAATTTTGGATATTTTTAAATACTCATTTTGGAAGGGTTTTATCACTTAGTATTGTAAGTCATGCATTCAACCAGTGATATTACATTCCTGCTTATTGCTCTACTTGTGAAACGGTTGATATAAAAGTTCTGTTGACTGTTTTGTGTACATCGGGTAAGTGACTGCCTTGATACCAGTTATTGTGTACAATGCATACCTGTATATTGCATATACCATTCATATAAGCAAAGAATACCATTGGTGTACACCTCATGAAAGTTCTGATTGAGTACTTTTACGACTAACACTATGCAGGAAGTTTATCTTCTTACACATTTGTTTGTATAATACAGTTTTCACACTTAACTTGACATTACTGCAGTTATGAGTTGTGTGCTTTAGGGTTGCCTCTGTCTGATGCTATCTGTACACAGCCATTACACGGCTAAGTAACATTTGTGGACATAGGATGGCATCACTTTTAATATTTGTATGTGCTTAAGTTATGTGTGTTTGTTTGCTGGTGAGTGTGCATGCTATCAGTTGCCTCTTAGTTGGTGAGTGTGTGTGTGCACTAGCATTTGAGTCTTAGGTGGTGTGTGTGTGTGTGTGTGTGTGTGTGTGTGTGTGTGTGTGTGTGTGTGTGTGTGTGTGTGTGTGTGTGTGTCTGTGCAATCCTTTGTCTCTTAGCCAGGGCAAGGGTATATTGTGCATGCCTATGTCTGTCATCTCCCTCTGCAGCTGGAGGTTCTCCCTCAGAATCCTTGTCTGTATGTGCTAGCACTACCTGTGTTCTATGAATGTGTGGTCTTGGCCCTTGCTGTCTCTGTTTCCTTAAGATGCTATTGTGCATCATGGCATAGACTGTGAGAATTTCTGCTCAGGTGCCTGAGTCATACTGCAGGCACTCCCTGATTTATCTAGACAGTGGAAAAGTGACTTCAGAATGGTAAACACATGGTCTATGATGTTTCCTGTTTGAGCGTGGGTATTGTATCCTTCTTTTGTGCTTGGGTGTGTATTTTTGATGGGTGCCATGAGCCACAGGTCCAGTGCATAATCTGTATCACCCAGAAGATGGACTTGTGGATCATCACCCCTAGCAAACCTTGTGTAAATCTGTGAAGTGTGCCATATGTGTGAATCATGGAAACTGCCTGTGTTACCTGTGAAGTGTGCCATATGTGTGAATCATGGAAACTGCCTGGGTTACCTGTGAAGTGTGCCATATGTGTGAATCATGGAAACTGCCTGGGTTACCTGTGCAGTGTGCCATATGTGTGAATTATGGAAACTGCCTGGGTTAACTGTGCAGTGTGCCATATGTGTGAATCATGGAAACTGCCTGGGTTATCTGTGAAGTGTGCCATATGTGTGAATCATGGAAACTGCCTGGGTTACCTGTGAAGTGTGCCATATGTGTGAATCATGGAAACTGCCTGGGTTACCTGTGAAGTGTGCCATACGTGTGAATCATGGAAACTGCCTGGGTTACCTGTGCAGTGTGTCATATGTGTGAATCATGGAAACTGCCTGGGTTATCTGTGAAATGTGCCATATGTGTGAATCATGGAAACTGCCTGTGTTACCTGTGAAGTGTGCCATATGCGTGAATCATGGAAACTGCCTGTGTTACCTGTGAAGTGTGCCATATGTGTGAATCATGGAAACTGCCTGGGTTACCTGTGAAGTGTGCCATATGTGTGAATCATGGAAACTGCCTGGGTTACCTGCACACACATTGAATATGATCCCTCTTGCATTACACACAACCTGGCAGTTGATTGCGTAGAACCCCTTCCTGTTGATGAACACCCTTCCCTGAAGGTGTTGCATTTATTTCTGTGTGTGTGCAATTTATGGCCTCCAAAACTTCAGTGAAGTGTGCTACAGCATAAAATTCCAGCATTGTTATTGCTCCCACCACTGCTGTGCATGGAAAATATATGTATTCCCTTGTATGTTCTAGCATAGCATTAAGACACTGGTGCAATATTCAGGAGGCTGAGGCTTGTGACACCCTTAGTGTATCCCCTGTAAGTCTCTGGAATGTATTAGTAGCCAGAGAGCCACAGCCCCTAACTTTGCTTTTTTTTTCTAAGTCAATGGGGGCTGTATTCCATTAGGCTTTGGTGTTCGAAGCAAAGGGCTACACCATCTGCACATGGTTACTTTGTAGCTTCCTGAATGGCTCTGTCATCTTGGACTGGTTCATTAGCATGTAATTCAGCTGATTATGCTTTCATTAGTGTACTCTGTTATTTACCTTTGTTTGTTGGCTCTATACATTGTGGAGAATCACAAATCATTTAATGACTACAAAATAGCAGACTATCGTGCACACATCAAGGTGCAATGCACATATGATAGCAGAGCGGAATTAGCTATTCATAAATCCAGACCCATATGTCTTAATTCAAATTATCTTAAATGACGTGAAGACTCTTTTTGAGCATTCAGTGATATATTTATACTGATGTTATACTCCATCAGTCTAAGTTAACCAGTATTCTGTGGTAACATGCAAATTGCTTATGCATCCAGAACAGTCAGCTATACTGATATTTATGTGTCCACATCAAAGCCCTTTGGAATGAATCCCTTACTTCTCCTTCTTCTTCTTCTTTTGGCTTTTCCCGGTTAGGGGTCGCCACAGCAGAACTCTGGTCTGCTAATGATTGGTAGTAGATTTTTACGGTGCCGAGGTGCCAGATCGACACCCAACCTTCAACGAAGACACGCACATTCATGCATGTCTTTTGAACACCACTCGACCATGGGGAGGACATGCAGATTCCACACAGAAGGCGCTCCAGCTGAGAATCGAACGGGAGAACCTCTTGCTGTGAGGCAGCAACACTACCTCTGCACCACCTTACTAATAAAGTAAAACTATCAAAGCTGCACAACCCAATGAGACAATAAAGTCTGAATACAAAAACTAAAGAAATGTGATAAAACAATGTTTGGGATGGGGATAGTCACCTGTACCCTTATACAGCTTTGCTTAGATATAATAACTCGAGGAGTATGCAGCTGGGGAGAAAAAGGAGAAAGGGCAAAGACCACCCATACTAAAGTTCCATAGTGCTGCCTTGTTAAAAGACTAACACAGTGACCCAGAACTGCAACCAAAGTTAGAATAGAACCAAATAATTAAAAAAAATGTTAAAAACTATGAGTTGACACAAAAAGGCTAAACAAATCAAATGGAAGCCTTTGAAAAAACAGTTAAAAATAAAGTGGTCACTGAAACCCTTATTCAGTTTATTTGCCAGTACAGAACAGCTGCTGATCAAACTACCATTGATAAAAGAACATGCTACTGGCATATTGCACTCATGGTAAATATATTAAATACCATAATTAGGCGCTTTTGCTTTCTTTTCCTTTTGTTTATGTTAAGGTATTACTTTGTAATACTTGTATATACCATATACCTGAACTCAAATGTTATACATAACGTTTACAAGTTTCAGTCACCTAATTATCTTATATGCACCCCCAGCATGAGTTAAGGTGATTCAGATTGTGCATGCATTCAGATTATTTGCTGTATAATTGTTGATAGCTTGAACTACCCCACAAGTGTTTCTTATAAAAGTAGCCTACACATATGGGTAGTCTCCTTAAAATATATCACGGCCAGTATAGGTACAACATAACATCAGGACACTCCAGATAAGAAGTGAAAAGAAGTCTTCTACTATTTTATTGCAGATCAGACTTAAACCATAAGGGAAACAGTGGTCTTCCCCTGTGATATTGTAAGGTGGGAAAGTACTGATCCTGTCAGAGAAAATCAGGTAAAGTCAATGGGTATAAAAGAAAATGCTGGTGATATCTATAACTAAAAGTTAAAAAGAACAAGTATTACAAATAGCAGAGCTGACTTGTTTTAACAAGTGTTTTTATTTGAGGCAAGCATACATAATTGTTTATAAATAAGATCTTAATCTACAACTTGACAAACCATGCTGAAGAAAACACTCAGCAAAAAGAAGGCGTTCTGAAAACAGCCTTGACACTGACAGCAGAAATAAATGAAACACTTCCAAGTATCTCAGATTAGACCACTTAAATACATAAGAGACATGACAGATCCCATGATAATTGTTCATTTCTAAGCATGTTAAACACTAAAGAATTATTATGCTAATGAAACTGTGCAGCACAGCCTGAAATAGAAGCACAAAAATTTCAGTATACAGAATTAAGTTCAGGTGTGACTTTTGGTGGCAGTCTGGCTTCTAATTGGAATTTGTTAACTGCGTAAGTGATCCTCTGGGATCTGGGATGAATGCAATACATGCACCCATACATGGAAAAGTGGACTACACACGTATACACACACACACACACACACACACACACACATGAATGCATGCACAAATGCGCTCTCTTTCTCTCTTTCACGCATACATGCACACACACACACACACACACACATATACACTCACATGTTCAGTGTATCCAAGGCAGCCAGCATGCTTTTGGAAGGTGGAAAAAACTTGAGCACTCACAGTAGACCCATGCAAACACTGGGACTGCACTCTTCCATTTTCTGCTTTGA